>NC_045601.1:1087500-1387500 GCF_009762305.2 Zalophus californianus | reverse complement strand
GAGTTCTCACTTGCCCCTTGGAAATGGAGCTCCAGTCCGCCTCCAGCCGACAGCATGTGACTTAACATGAACACAAGTGAGGCGAGGTTCAAAGAGCTGGGAGCTTTTTCAAAATGGGTGGCCTTTCCTTTAGTGCTCTTAACAATACATATGGTAGATGATGTTCTGAACAGAGAGATGAGAGGGCGCACTCTGCTCTGAATGCATCTGTAAAGTATTGCTCAACTGTAATTTTTCCGGCAGTGTTCCATTACCGCGCTTTGCCCTAGCTGAGCCCTTTAGGAACAGGACTTAAAATAATAAACATACGGTTGATGACTTTGGCTTTGGATTTGGCCTATTGAAACAGGTGCTAACTAAAATTCATTGATTTTTAAAAATGTTTTCAATGCATATTTTTAACATGTAGATATAGATCCATACACTTATTTTTTGCTTTTACAAATCACTTAAACGAATTTCAGTCAACTGGCAGGTGGAGGATTTGACTATTCTAACAGATTTCTGACTATTCCTCCTGTCTCCCACCTCTCCTACCCCCACACCCCCCTCCATCACACACACCCAGATGTCTTCCTAAAGATGTGGATTCTATCATGCCAGCCCAACTTGGGCATTTCAGTGGTGAGGATGCAGACAAGGTCAGTGCAGAGGCACATGTGGTGACCCTCCCCTCACTCACCTCTCCGCCCCCACCCTCCCCTCCTCCTGACTTTCCAAGTCTGCTCTCTTTATTATACATTTTGTCCTTAACGAAAAATGGCTTTGCATTTTCCAGTCTTTCCTAGGATCTAGATCTTGACACCTCTAGCAGACTACAAACTTCTTGGTCTCGGGGATCATGTTTCCCCCTTTTCTCACCTCCCTTCCACAGGGAGTTTATTCAATCAGCACATGTGGTTCATCTGCTCTATAATGAGCAGGTGTACTAGGAAATCGCATGCAGATAAACATCTCCAAATGCTAGAGCAGAATAAAGACTTTTGAAAGAATGAAGGAATGGCCAAAGGCACCAGAGAGTTGGCTAGAAGATGACATTGCTGAGGGGTCAGCTGCTTAGGAAGGCCTTCTGTCCCAGGTGGGATCTGACACCTGTCCCGGGCTGGGATCTGATACCTGTCCTGGGCTGGGATTTTGATTATTGGAGGAAATGTGGAATTCTGTGTCAATGAACAAGGAATAAAACGCACAGTTTTCTGTGGAAAAAACTAGTGGTCTGTTCTGCAATAAAAAGTTAGCTGAGTTCCCAACAAAGCTTAATTCATCAAAACAATAGTTTCCATGAGATAAAAGAGGCCAGCTTTGGAAAATGTCTGAAAGACAATAGCAAAGTCATTTTTCTTCCAGATATTTTAACAATGTTTTAACATTTTAAGTAATTTTGAGCTGCATTTATACACCCTGAAATAACTTTGTTAGTAATTATGGACCCCCAAACCCTAAAAGCTTCTCATGTCCTTTAATCCACATGTTCAGGTGCCTGAGACTCTCCTGCTATTTTTGACCTTGACCTTGAACATTCCCATGGAAGAATTCAGAAACTCCAGGGTAAAGAGGAGAGAACCAGGTGGCCTTGGACAGCAGTCCCTTGCATGAAGCAGCTGTG
Source organism: Zalophus californianus (assembly GCF_009762305.2). Lineage (NCBI taxonomy): Eukaryota > Metazoa > Chordata > Mammalia > Carnivora > Otariidae > Zalophus > Zalophus californianus. Next base: position 1,385,894 of record NC_045601.1, on the reverse strand, counting down.
TGAATTTTGCCCTTTGCCCTGGAGCTCTGACTCCCTCGACCCCAGCTCTCCACCACAACTGCCGTGTTGCAAGAGCAACAATGCATGTGTATTTTGTCCAAACGAGGGCATTTTCAAGAATAGAAAAAGGCTTGTTACTCTGGGGCAACAGACCTCAACCGTGAATCTCCCAGGCAGACAGGAGGGATATTGAATGCCAACCATATTCTCTAATCAATTAATATCAGCCCACAACTGTGGGCAAAGCATATGCTTTGTGGAGTGAGATTCATGAGCGTGGATGGAAGTAGGTTAGGTTGTGAAAGCCTATCCATGCCATGATCATATTCAGATTGTAGATAATTTAGTGATTATCTGCCAGACACTCGGCATTATTTTTTGGATCTACTCCTTATACCAGTTGCATCAAGAATGAAGCAGCCTCCGAAAGGCAAGTAACTCGGGGAGCCTGGTGAGAGAGCCCGTGCGGAGACAGGGCTGACGCCAGGCATGTGCGTCCAAGCTGCGGACGTGCTGGGGGGCGGCTGCGGTGATGACCCAGGGACTCAGTCTTAGCAGAGCCACTGGTTAAAGAACAAATGACGCTCTGCAGGGAGAGGCGGGAGGCAGGGAGATGAGCTGCCCAATTATCAACTGGGAATCCGAACTAAAACAGCCGGTGCCGAATAAAGCCGACGGGATTTGCCGGCAGACGGAGTGGCAGACAGAGGCAGAGGGAGGAGACGGAGCTTCCTGACTTGATGGACCATGTCTGTGGTACTAATAGGAAAACAGAGAGAGACAGCGAGTGAGCTGGGCTCTGACCAGGGACAGAGTAATCGTGTGAACGCTGATGGTCCAAGCGCGGCCACAGACAGAGGCCTTGTAACTTCAAACCCGATTTTCAGAACTGGTGCATCAGCCGAGTCTCGCTGGTAGATTCAGCATATTAACCTTTTGGGTAGAGTCGGTGAAAACATTTCTTATAATACCCCTTATCCTCACGGGATATTTTGATGATATTACAGAGATCTCTGAAGGAATCGGTTAATAACTCTAAAAAAACCTTAACTTGAATAACTTTAATAATTTTAACGGGTCCCATCTAAGCTAACTTGTAACCGATCTTCTGTTACCTTGCAAGTATATTACGTACAGGTGAATGAAACTATCTTGTTGAGCTTGTTTCGTGTTCTGCTACTCCTCCGGGTTGACTGGGTTCTGTGGCCTCATTCCCGTCAGCACCCTCATGTGTTAGTGAAGGTCCTGTTGGATGTCGGACACGTGGATGTTTTCCTCACGTACTTCAGAACCTCATCCAGTTATAATTCACATTCCATGAAATTCACCCATTTCAAGGATTCAGTTCAGTGGTTTTAGTTCATCCACAGCTCAGTGAAGCCACCTCCATCGCAGCCCCCAACCAGAGACCCCATGTACGTGGTGGGCAGTGTCCCTATTCCGGCTCTCACCCCGCCACCCCCCATCACCCACGCCTGGATTTGACTGTCCCCAATTCTCCACATAAACAAAATCCTGCCACATGATGTCTTTTGTGACTGGCTTCTTTTCGTTTAACACAGTACTTTCCAGACTTATCCTCAGTGTGTTCTGTGTCTGTACCTTCTCTCTATTGATCGGCAATACTCCGTGGCATGGATGGACCACATTTTATCCATCCGTTTCCGTTGATGGACACTTGAGTTGTTTCCACCTTTTTGGCTATTTCAAATAAGCCGCTGTAAACATTTGTGTTCAAGCTCTGGTTTAGTGCTCTTGGATATATGCTTCGGAGTGGAATTGCTGAATCATACGGTAACTTTATGTCTAGAATTTCGAGGACCTGGCCAACTGTTTCCCAAGTGGCTTTGACACTTGCATTCCCATGGGCAATGCGTAAGGTTCCAAATTCTCTACGTCCTCACCAACGCTTGTCACCGTCTGCTGTTTTCACTTGATCTGTCTCAGTGGGTGTGAAGAGAGTGCTCCTGTGGTTTTGATTTGTATTTCCTTAACAACCGATGATGTAGCGCATCTTCTTGTGTGCTTATCAGTCATTATATAAATGTATATATTACATATTATATATTTTCTTTGGAGAAAAGTCTATATAAGTCATTTGCCTTTTTTTTAAGTCAGATTGTCTCTCGTTTATTGAGTTGTAAGAGATCTTAGATGTCTTTCAGATGCAAGTATCATTTCAGTGTGATTTGCAAATATTGTGTCCTGTGGACCTGGATTGTCTTTTCACTTTCTCGATGGTGTCCCTTGAAACATGAGGCTTTTGAAAAATTTTGATGATGTCCAATTTATCTATATTTTTTTTCTTTTCCAGTTGTGCTTCTGATGTTGCCTCCCAGCAACCAGTGCAAAAGTCAAAGTCATGACGATTTACCCAGACGTTTCCTTCTGTGGGTTTAGGGCCTGAGTTCAGTCAGGTGTATGATCTGTTTTGAGTGTTGTGTATATTGGGCAGAAGGGTCCCCTTCATTCTTCTGCATGAGGTGACCCCGTTGTCCCAGCTCCATTTGCTGAAAAGATTATTCTTTGTCTACTGAATGTTTTTGACACCCCTGTTGAAAATCAATTTATCATAAATGTGAGAATTTATTTCTGGCCTCCCAATGATACTCCACTCATCTCATGCTTATATTTATACTAGCACACACAGCCTCGACCACTGCAGATTTGTAAGAGGTCATGACATTGGGAGATGGTAGTTCTCCAACTTCGTTTCTCTTTTGACAGGTTATTTTTGGCTATTCTGGACTCATTGGTTAGCTCTAACAGTTTTTTGGTGAGTTTCTTAGCATTTTCTTTTCTACATATGAGATTGTGTCCACTGCAAACACACAGAAATGTACTTTTTCTCCTCTAATCTGGCTGCCTTTTATTTCATTTTCCTGCCTAATTGTCTTGGTAAGAATGAAACCACCAGTGTCTTCCAAGTGGCTGGACCATTCTGCATTCCCAGCAGCAGTGAATCAGAGTTCCCGTTGCTCCTTATCCTTGTCAGCATTTGGTGCTGTCACTGTTCCAGATTTTGGCCACTCTCACTGGTGTGTAGCAGTATCTCATCATTGTTTTAATTTGTATTTCCCTAATGACATATATTGCAGGCATCTTCTTTGCCATCTGTCTGCCCAAGATCTGCCATCTTCTTCGGTGACATGCCTATTAAGGTTTTTGGCTCATTTTTAAATTGAGTTGTTTGTTTTCTTATTGCTGAGTTTTCTTTTTCAGCCCTCACTTCCTCTGTGCACAGGGCCTCAAGGTCAGCTAGAGGAGAGTGGCTCCTGCCCTCTTCTTCCCAAACCTTTTCCCGGGCAAGCACGCAGTCCTGCAGACACACACAGCCTGTGGGTAGCCGGGAATATGTTCGAGCTCCCCATGTTCATCTAGCACTCCAGGATTTCCTTTAACTTTCTTCTAAGCTCTCAGTTTCGCCCAGTGAAATCACAGTTGGAGGCAGCTGAGATATTGCCTGCAGTGAGCTGTTGTTCTGATAAACTCCTGGGCTTCGGTTTTGCACCTTCCCCTGACTAAGACTTCCCAGAGAGCTGCAAGTCCACACACAATACTCACCGTGTTCTGGGGGTGATTTTTTTTAAGAGTTTACTTATTTATCTCCTTGGAGAGCAGAAGTGGGAGGAAGGGCAGAGGGAGAGGGAATCTCCGGCAGGTGCCCCTCTGAGCACAGAGTCCAACATGGGGCTCGATCTCACGACCCTGAGATCATGACCTGAGCCAAAACCACGAGTCGGACGGACGCTTCACCAACTGAGCCACCCAGGCGCCCCTTGGGGATGGTACTTTTCATGGAATTTCAAAATTGGTCAAATGTAGCCATATCTGCAAAGCTTTGGCTTTTGGCTTCCACACCAACGAGCTGAGGAGGAGAGGAGGTTAGGAATAGCAGAGCTGACTGCTGACCACAGTTCAGAAAGTTCTTGTGCATAGACAATTTTCAGCTCATTCTCTTGCTTTGTTAATCACCAGAATTCCGAAATGGTTTATTTTAGTTATTTTGCTAGTATTTTTATTGTGTTGGAGGGGAAGCAAGTTCACTGAGATATTCAGTGGCATTCCAGAACCAAATCTCTCTCAGCTGTATTTTGTGATTACTCATCATGAGACAACCATTAGGAGAAAACATGGTGTGTTCAAAATGCTATTCAAGGCATTATGGGAAAACTTCCAGGAATTTTGTGTCATTTAAATTTTTCTTTTATATGATGCTGTAAACTTCAAAGAACAACTATTTTTTTTATAGATTTGGGTGCAATAAGTTATTAACATATGCACAATAGTCTGAAAGGATTATAATACACATACATATTTCACTTCTTATACAATGGAATGTCGAATGTAATAAAGAAAGTACACCATCTGTAGCTGATTCTAATTAGTACTTTTTTTTTAAAGGACATTTTTGAGTTATCATTAAATGAACTGGGAAGCAAGCATCATGGGAAGCCTCAACATTCCCGGGACCTACTCAGCCACAGCACTAAAAGCTTCCACACCCAGAACTCATAAGACTTAATGAAGATCAGAACAATCAGAACAAAGGAGAGGAACCACATGATTGATTAGGGAGACAACTTCAAGTCATGGGTTGGACAGTGAGAGTCGTGGTGGGGTAGGTGCTGTAGGGTCCAACGTTGTCCTCTTCCTTTTGGTCAGTGAAATGTTTGTTGTTTCCTATGAAACAAAACACAGATGAAGAGAAGTCAGATGGTCTCAACTATGTGAATTATGAAGTCTGGAGCAAAGCAAGACCTTGCAGCCTTCTGAGACATCATTTCAGCTAGCTCTGTACAGGTTTAAGAAGTTGTAGAAAATCTCTGGCTGTCATTAACAGTTTTTTATGGAAACCTTGGAATCAGATATGGCTTACACACTAATGCTTTACACATTTTTTGGAATTTTCCCATCTTGGATGGAAATAGCCACCCTTTCTCTCTGCCTTTCACACAACACCAGCATCCTGCAGGGTGGTGTGGGATGGTCCAGGCTATGATCTGAAATCCAGGGGGGGCTCCTGGTTTGCTCAGCAGGCTCCTCTCAGATGCTAAGAAGACTGTCCTTTCAGGCTGAGATGTTTTACGAAACTGTGCTTTATGTGATCCATTTGACACTTGATCACATGTCATCTGGGACTTAGGTCCCAGATCTCTGCTATGTAACTTCCCACATGTTTCTGTGCTCTCTCCTGCAAGCACCCCGTGAGAACTTTAAGGACGAAAAAGTCTCACCCTTTGAAGATTAGCTTCGTGCTGGCCAGCATCATGCCTTCCAATCAACACAACAGTATTTTGTGATTTGATTAAGCAAAGGCTGTGCCACTTTCTAAGCAATATCATCCTCTTAAAAGGAATAAAGTTAATCTGAGGTCCCGAAGGCTGGAAAGAAGAGAATGATCTGAAAGTTTACTCTACAAAAGCTCAAAATGACTGTTTTACCAGAGAGTCATGAGTGTGGGATCTTGTACTCCAGACCCCTGAGCGAAGCTGAGCACCTGTGGGTTGGGGTGCACTGACTTTAAATCACGAAGATGCGAGTGTGCATTCACACCTGAGATTGAACTATGAATCTTTTGTCTTACCCAAACAGTGACTTTCTATGCTTCTTCTTTTGATTCAGTAAAATATTTGAGACCTAACACCTAAAATGGGTTTCTTTCTAGTTATTTTGGGTTTTGTTTTATTTTGTTTTAGGGTTTATTATTTCCTGTGAAGAAAACTGTAGTTTCCACCTCACTTTGCTCGTTTAATAGTTATCCATGTGCAAAGCACAGAGCATGCCTCAAAATCATCAGTAAATTAACAGTGAGAAGTCAGAAAGAGCAAAGAGTGTACATGCAAAGGAAGTGCCAGTGAAAATCGGCTTAATGGCAACAAGACGGGCATTTTTATTTTATTTTATTTACTGCTTTTTAATTTAAATTCTAGTTAGTTGACATATAGTGTAATATTGGTTTCAGGAGTAGAATTCAATGGTTTATCACTTACATACAACACCAAGTGCTCATCCCAACAAGTGCCTCCTTAATGCCCATCTCCCCCCACCTCCCTTCCTCCATCAACCCTCAATTTGTTCTCTGTATTTCAGTCTTTTATGCTTTGTTTACTTCTTTTTTTATTCCCTTCCCATATGTTCATCTGTTTTCTTAAATTCCACATGAGTGAAGTTATATGGTATTTTTCTCTGACTTATTTCACTTGGAATCATACTCTTTAGCTCCATCTACATCATTGCAAATGGCAAGATTTCATTCTTTTTATGGCTGAGTAATATTCCATTTTATATATATATATATATATATATACCACATCTTCTTTATCCGTTCATCAGTTCATGGACATTTGGGTTTTTTCCATAGTTTGGCTATTGTTGATAATGCTGCTATGAACATTGGGGTGCACGTACCCCTTTGAATCTGTATTTTTGTATCCTTTGAGTAAATACCTAGCAGTGCAATTGCTGGGCCCTAGGGTAGTTCTATTTTTAACTTTCTGAGGAACCTCTGTACTGTTTTCCAGAGTGCGTTTTTAGATGAAGCCCATTTTAAGTCTCTCTTTTTATCTTTTTTTTTTTTAGTGAAAAACACAATTTGATTTACTGTCCTTTTTGTATGCCTAAAATATTAGGTAAGTGTACAAATATGTTACTTCAGTATCTCAGAAATGTAAGAAAACATGACTAAAACTGTATTCTGAGTTTGGGATTTCTCAAGTCGCTTGCATGGAGTCAGCTGCCTCAGGAGGATTTTAGTTCATCATTTTCTGGCCTGTTTCCGTGCGTCTGAGGAAGCCCCAGCTGTGGGACGGTGAGATGCTGGAGAGGTTACAGCTGGGACCGCCCGTCGGTTCAGTCCCTACAGGTAGGTTAATGGCACAATCAGAATAGTCACGTCTGGGGCGCCTGGGTGGCTCAGTCGTTAAGCGGCTGCCTTCGGCTCAGGTCATGATCTCAGGGTCCTGGGATCGAGCCCCGCATCGGGCTCCCTGCTCCGCGGGAAGCCTGCTTCTCCCTCTTCCACTCCCCCTGCTTGTGTTCCTGCTCTCGCTGTGTCTCTCTCTGTCAAATAAATAAATAAAATCTTTAAAAAAAAAAAAAAAAAAAAAAAAGAATAGTCACGTCTGCCGTGCATTGAAGTCCCACGAAGTGCTCAGTGCTTTGCACACACTATTTCTTATACTAACCCCAATTCACTGCCCCTATCTTACTGAGATGCAGAAGCATTCTTTGTCCGCACAAAACCTGTGGGACAGATTCCACTTCCAGCGACTCCATCCCCCCTCTTCCTCACCCCCCCAAACCCTTGCTGACACGCCTCCATGCTTCCTCCTAAATTCAGATCCCAAACCCTTGCTTCCCTGCCCCAGCGCTTTCCCCTCCATCTCAGATGACCACCAAGTGATTACAGAATACACTTCTCCACCGAATAATACTTGTTCTCTTTTCTTCTTTGAAAACAATTGTTAAGGTGCTTGCTCCTTACTTTAAGCTATTTTGCCTCTGTCTTATACCATAGCAATATGTCGGACTTCTATCCAAGATCGGGAAAGAAATCACACAAATCAAGAATTAGAAGACAAACCAACCAAGAGAAAGCGGGAAGAGTTTAAACAAACAGGTCATGTGAGAGGGCAGAAGACAGCGTCAGGATTCTGGGAAGGCCCAGCTCTGTCCACAGTGGAAGCTGGTGTCTTGGCTACGTAAGCTTAGCTCCAGCTCAGGAAAGCAAGATAAGGAAGGGGTAGTTTATACAAACCAATAAATCTCTCCTCCACGCAACCTTGTATCTGAATATGCCAAAAAAAAAATTTAGACAGGAAATATGCAACCCTACAGCAATAGCCTAATACATTTATTAGCTGTAAGTGACTTTTCCAAAGATGCAGCATGAGTTAAAAAAAAAAAAAAGATGCATGAACGGGAAGTAAGCACATGAAATAGTACTCAACATCATTATTGATCAGGAAAATGCAAATGTAAAAGCACAATGAGATTCCACCTCATATCAACTATCAGCAACTATGACTAATACTAAATAGATTGATAATACTGAGGGTTCATGACGTTATAATAAGCAACTAGAATTCTCATTTACTCCTGGTAGGAAAGAAATTAGTGCCCTCTCTTTGGAAATCAGCTTGACAGTTTCCTATGAAATTAAAAATACACCTAAAATATAATCCAGTAATTACTTTCCTAGATTCTTATCCAATAGAAATAAAAACACTGTATACAAATGTTCAGAGAAGTCTAATTTGTAAGAGCTGGAGCTGGGCACAAGCTGAAGGGACAAGCAAGTTTGGCACATCCATACAGTGGAATATGACTCAAAAATTTTTCTTAAAGACCTATTGATATGTAACTATATAGATATTTTTCCAAATCCTGATGATGACGAAAGGAAGCAAGACAGAACAGAGTATACGCAATCTGCTTCTACTCAGCTGACACTCCAGGAAGTTCCGCTCCAGTCTCAGGTGACAGAAAGTGGATCAGTGGTTTTGGGGTGGGTGGAGGGGGTGCACAGAGATGCACAGGGAATTCCCGGGGTGCCGAACCCTTCTCTATCTTCCTGGTAACGGTGTTTACATACGTGCATACATTTGTCAAAATACATCCAACTCTAGACTTAAGAGGAGCGCGTTTAACCTTACGCAAGTTCTATCTCAGTCGCGTTGATTTAAAAAAGTAAAAATGAGAGGCAGGACAGTAAGTTGGGAGACTCACTTCTATCCTGTGGGGTGAGGAACCAGCACCAGTGGAAGGGGCTTCACCGCGCCACCAAGCGATTCTGTGACACCAGCTGGGGGTCCTACAGTCCCACTCAGTTCTGACCCCGTCTACCTGGAGGCAGCTCAGACGCCACAGGTTAGGGGCTCAGATCCACACACTCCGCCCCCCTCCGCCTGTTACACAGTCCAGGAGCTGGGTCCCTAACCCACTGGCTATAGATTGGCAGTTCCTGCAACCTCCTTTCCGGGTCGGATTAATTTGCTGACAAGGCTCATTGAACTCAGAGAAACATTTTACGTACTAGGTGATAGGTTTATTATAAAGGGATGTAACTCGGGAATAGCCAGATGGAAAAGGTGCACAGGGCGGGGTGTGGGGAGGTGCTCGGAGCTTCAGTGCTCTTCCCAAATCTCCACTTGTTCACCAACCAGGAAGTTCTCCAAACACCACACTTTCGTGGTTTCATGGAGGTTTCATTACACAGGCACGACTGATCCAATCATGGGCCATTGGTGATTGAATCCCACCTCCAGCCTCCACGCTTCCCTGCCAAGGTCAGGGGGTTAGACAGAAAGGTCCAACCCGCTAATCACATGATTGGTTCCCCTGGCAACCTGCCCCCACCCTTAGGGGCTTTCCAAAAGTCACCTAGTTAACAGAACAAAAGACAAGTTTGTCACTCTTCACTTGGGAAATTTCAAGCGTTTTAGGTGCTCCATACCAGAACAGGAGAAAAACCAAACATACGTATTTCTTTGACAAATCACAATATCTCAAATTCTGAGCAAGATTTTAGTTGCTCTCATGGAATGTGATTTACTGTGGTCCAATTCCATTCAAGTATGGAAGCTTGGGCTTTTCCTTTGAACCCACCACCCACCTGGTTAGAAGATTTTCACCTTCTTTTTGGGGCCAAAGCATCCTAATACTCTGAGATGTAATCAGAATGAGCTCTGAAAAGGGTCTGCGCCATATCCACATTGGAGGAAATAACACTTGAAATAAATTGCCAGAGACATCGTTACTGACATGTTGAAGCTTTAACTAAATTAAAGATATTTTTTTGAATTAATTATAAATGCATGGAATTAGCCTTCCTCTCTAAGCACATGATCTCTAACTTGATGATTCCCCTGCAAACTTCATTTGCAAAATGTTTTAAAGTTTATTAAGCCCTTTGACAAATATTCGGTCTCGATACAATCATTTCATTACCAAATTTTGGATATCCGCCTGTCTCTCTTTCTCTCCTGTCTCTCTGAGTCTAGCTGACTGGCATGCTTTCTTCCTAAGTCTTTGTAATGATGTTTACTGTGACATTAACTGTAATGAAATAACCAAAGCACAGACAGAATATGGCTTCAATCATGACATTTAAACATGCTGTGGAAAAAAAATCACTTTGCATTTTATTTGCTTTGCCTTTTATTTGCTATTTTCAAAAGCTAAATACTGCATTTTTTAAAAAATCGAGAAAGCAAATATTGACAAGTATTATACAAACATCTCTGATCTTTCTACTTAATAGTTATATTCCCATCTGGCAACAGAGCAAAACCTATTGAATGGACAAGAAGAGAGGAAGACTGTGGTGTCTCTCTTCGGTCATCAGTGAACGGCCAGCAAGCAAGGTCCCTGTCTTTCCACAGAGATGCCTGTTTAGTCTCCAAAGAGTTAACTCCGTTCATCATAATAGGAGCAAATATTGAGGCCATTTTGCACTTCTCTGTACCTGTAACAGCTTACACATAAGGTATTCCTATTAGATTTTACAAATCGCACCAGAAAATTTGCAAGTTCTGGGAGACCGAGAGTTCCGTTTTCAATACCAACCCCGTGTATACTTTCAGTATGTTTGGTTAAAAGCATTAAAAATATAACGTACTCTTCTTGCACTTTTTAAATGAAAGGCATCAAATAATAAATGTTTTCATAGGTGTTTGTAGGTGTGAACATCCATTCTTTCGCGAGGCTGTAACTTAACACACATTCTGTTCTCATTTCTGGTTTACCTTTCCAGGCTTCTGGTTCTGGCTGCTGTCGGGACATTAGCTGTAGAGGGTGAGGCTGCCTCGAAAACACTCACCTCATCTCTCTTTGTGGCTTCTCAGTTTCTGTGATTTGAGAGTCTGGCACTCTGCTCCGCGCCCACTCCCCGCGTCACCCCGTGCAGAAGCTCCCAGGAAGAAGCTGTCGCGGGCCGGGCCTTCGCTCCTGGACCCTCGTCTGTCCCAGCGGCGCAGACGCGTTCTCCGCCTCCTCGCCGGACAGCCCGCTCCAGGGAGGGTGATCCGCAGTGTCCCGGCGCCCACGGCCCTGTTTCCCGGTCATTTCACAGCCCCCGCCCCAGGACAGGTTTCGTGACATTGCCGTTTGCTTTAGCGCTGGACACACATGAAAACCCCAAAACACCCAATCATGTTATTATTTGTGTTTACATGACAGTTTCATGTGGGCTTATATTCACTTTTATTTGTTTAATGTATCATAAATTACAAGTTGATCCTAATATTCGAAACTGCCTTCTCTCCACTCTCAGCGGGCAGCTTCATTACAGTGTTTCTTTAAACTCTGAGTTCCTCGGTTCTTTTTCAAGACAAATTTTCATACAGTGAGGTTTTCTTTTAAGAGTATAACTTTGATCCTAAGTGCTTTCTCTAATGTTAGTTTCCAGAATTAAGAAACTATTTGTATATATAGAGAGATTTACAATGTCTCTCAGCTGTTTGACCTTTCCTGTGTTTATTTTAGAAAGTCTCTTGTCAATCGACTTTCATTGCCTTTGCCAGCTTCCTTCTGTTTAGTCTAATCGAGGTGAAAAATACAAATTAACCAGGTTCAAGTGTATATAGCAATCCATCATATAACAAGTAAAGGTGAAATCTCCAGTTGACGAGGGAGCAGAAGGCAAGCTGAGGGACAAGCACGAGCTGATCCCCCACAATCTGCCCCCCCCAGGTGGGGTACCTGTGACATTCCTCAGGCCCTCCTGGCTGCCCTAGGACAAGGAAAGAGGAAAACGCCGTGGTTAACTGATAGAGATCACAGTCCTGCAGGACAGGAGTCTCCATCAGCTTGCAACTGTCTTAGTGATTTACAAGAAAAAAGCAACCTCCAGAAACCTATAGACTCCATTTCCTGGAGCCCTAACATCACCCTCCCCTCCATAAGGTAGAGAATCTCCTATCATCAGTCACTCCGCACAGCTGCAGTGCAGCTGCCCTGCCCACGGGTCCTGTCATAAAAAAAACACCTTTATGCCCCGAAGACATCTCAAGAATTCTTTGGCCATCAGCTCCCCACGCCACCACTTCAAACCACATCACAATCAGGGAGAGATGAATGGTTTGGGATGACGATAAATTCAGAGCCATATACCTCACACGATATCTGAAATAAATTTCATAAAAGTGTAAATGTATAAATGTTATAAAGCATTTTTTTCCCTGGCAATATGGTAGATTAGATACCCTGAGTAAGTCTGCCACTACAATCACCTAGATATTCTGAATTCGTATATACACACACTCTCTTGCATTCACACACACGCGTATACATGTGTGTACACAATGTATCATATTATATGCAGTTGAAATATTGGGAGAGGGGCGCCTGGGTGGCTCAGTGGGTTAAGCGTCTGCCTTCGGCTCAGGTCATGATTCCAGGTCCTGGGATCGAGCCCCGCATCGGGCTCCCTGCTCCGCGGGAAGCCTGCTTCTCCCTCTCCCACTCCCCCTGCTTGTGTTCCCTCTCTCTCTCTCTCTCTCTCTCTCTCTCTATTAAATAAATAAAAATCTTAAAAAAAAAAAAGAAATATTGGGAGAGACACTCAAAGCTGAAGCTAGAGAGCTCAATACAGCCCGAAGCCTGTTCTCCCCAGACAGCAGTGGCCAAATCCAACAAAACCTGAGCGGCTAATGTTTAATATTGTTAGTTATACAGAAATGTAGTTTAATACTGCATTTGTGACTCTGGCTAAGTTGGCATAACAAAGATCAGATACTCTCTCTTGCCTTAAGGCTGAAGAAAAAGTAAAAAAGTCAAAATATATAAAAAGAAGAGTATTCAGCTTATAGACTGAGCAGTGATCTCTGAGACAGGAAACAAATGAGGGGAACCTGCAGGTGCCCCAGGCTGTGGGCGGGAAGACTGCTTCCTGCAGCACCTTGGGGGGGAGCCCCAACACCACCCTGGGGTCCCCTGGAGCTGACGGGCAGGAGCACACAGAGGGCAGAGGACAGGAGTGGACAGCTGCAGGGCACAGCTCTGGAGAGATCCTCAAAGGATTTCTTTTTCTTTTCTTTTCTTTTTTTTTTCCTGCAACTAAATAAGGAACAGACCTTTGTGAGCAAGCTAAACTCCCTGAGGCCAGGGAACAGAGCATTTTAGAACAATCACTCAAAGTCACAAAGGAGAAGGGTGGCTCACATCCCCCAGCTCAGAATTAAGAAACTCCAAAATACGTGGGGCAGCAAATTAAATATTCAGAAGGGCATTGCTTCAGTAGTGTAAATAATTAAATAGACTAAATTACATCCAGAATCAAGTCTGACTTGGTCCCACCTAACAAAACTCAAAAGCAAGCCTTGAAAAAATCAAGCTGTCTTAAGTAAGTTTGCTGTGTCTCAGTCCCAGCCGCCAAAGCATCTAATATTATACAAAACTTCAAGTCCCAACAAGGTAAATTGACAATGTCTGACATCCAGTTAAAAGTCACCAGTCATGGGGCACCGGGGTGGCTCAGTCGGTGAAGCGTCCATCTTCAGCTCAGGTCATGATCTCAGTGCCCTGGGATCCCTGCTTCAGCATCATTTCTCCGTGGGGAGGCTGCCACTGCCTCTGCCCCTCATTCTCTCAATCTCTCTCTCTCTCTCTAAAATAAATAAATAAAATCTTAAAATAATCACCAGTCATGTAGAGATATAGGAAAATATGATCCATATTTAGGTCATGACCCATATATATATATATATTTTTAATCAGAGCCAGCAAAGATACAGATGCTCCAATTAGTGAAGGAGAACACTAAGTAGCTGTTATCTTGTCAATATACTCCGTGTGTCCTAGAGGGGGGCTGGCAAAAGGTGGCCCAGGGGACAAATCGGGCTGCAGACTGTTTTTGTAAATCAAGTTTTATTGGAACATGACCATGTCTGCTCACGTGCGTAGTGGCTATGGCTGATTTCATGCCACGAGGGCAGGTTTGAGTAATTTCAAGAGAAACTCTGTGGCCTGCACATTTTACAGTAGTCCCTTCCTGCTCACCCTGTGTCCCGGGGGACAGAAAGGAGCATGGATGTGTCAATGAACCAAACAGGGCCCATTTTAAACATTTAACAATAAAGCATACAGTGTCTGTGATTTAAAAATACAGTGGTTAGATCAATAACTGATTAGATGCTGAAGAACTTAAGAATATATTCAAAGAAATAATGGCCCTAACATTTCCTACTTCGATGAAAACCGTAATGATCCACAAAGATCAACAATCCTGAAGCAGAAGGAACTTGAAGAAAGTGAAACCAAGGCATGTTCTGATCTAATTGCTTAAGAGGAGTTAAAAGGAGAAAATATTAAAGCACCTAAAATAAAAACAGACGTATCAGAGGACAAAAATAAGTATGACAATGGAGTTTTCATTGGGAATGATGCAAAACAGAAGACCTAAAACATGCTTATGGTCCTGAATTTAAAAATAAACTGTCTACTTAGCGTCCTATGTCAACAAAAATTCAACAAACACAAGGGAGAGTAAAGAAATCTTCAGACATAAAAAAGCTGAAGAAATTTACCAGTAGCACGCTTGCCCTGCACAAAACATGAAAAGTCCTTTGGGCAGAAGAAAAATGTGATTTGTGGGAAAAATAAAATACTTTTTATGTATCAAATATTAAACAAATAATTGACTTTTTAAGTACAAATCATAGCAATGCATGATACAGGTTATGAGACTGTAGAAGTAAAAGTCTTCTGTCAACAGCACAAACCCAGAAGACAGGACAGGGACTCTGTTTTGTAGGATTCTCACTCTGCCCAGGACTCCAGGTAATTCCTGCAGGGAGGCTGAGCTAAGTAGCAATGGTAAATGCTAGCACAAGGCTAGAAAACATTTCAATCCTAAAGAAGTTAATAAAAGAGAAGAAAGGGAAGAAAGAATGAACAAGACAAATGGAAAATGATGTGGGGAACAAAAGCAGAAAGAAATGTAGACAAAACTAAATTTGCTTTTAGATATTAGGAAAGACGTTAGGGTTCAAAGCTGACAGCCCAGAAAAAATTCTTGAGACGTCTTTGGTGCAAAGAGGTGGTCTTATGAAAGCACAGGGATAGAACCCATGGGCAGGAAGAGCTGCGCTGGGGTCGTGAGGAGTCGCCCATTATATACTTTCAAGTTGGGAGGGGGTTAGGAAAGCCTGTCTCCAAGGAATTTGGAAGCAAGGTTTCCAGGACCTTGAGGGGGCTAGCGGTTGTTGGGAAAAGGTTATTTATTACTGTCCAATAAAACCTGAGTCGTGAGACCCTTCAGATGTATATCGGTGAGTCATATGCTGGGGGGGGGTTGGTGATTGCTATGTGTCTTGGGGGGTTGGAGATAAAGGAAGTTTCCAAAGGAATTTGTATATGTTTAAGTAGACTTACAGGGTCCTGGGGTCGCGCTTAGATTGCCTTTGGCCCTTAGCAAAGTATTAACATCGAGGCAGCTGAGTCCCTAGAGGAAGGTCACTCTGCTGTTTTAAGGACTTGTCACTGGGCTGTAGGTAGTAAGGAAATTTAATAATTTTTCTTCTGACTTTGTTTCCCACGTCACTTATAACCTGCAGCCCACTGGCGAATCCTTGAGGGGGGCAGAGCATAACTCTCCCCCAGGAAACTCCCAACTGTCCTCATGCTGATGCTTTGTTAGAGGGAAAAACCACCTCAGCTTGACAAGAGCCAGGCCTCCTGGATCCTGTGAGTCTTCTTTAGCAGATCAAAGTCCTTTTGGAAACTTCCCTTTGTCTTTACCTCCCCAACTCCAAAGTCTATAATCAGTCGCTCCTCACAGCCCTGGGGCAGCAGCTCTTCCTGCCCACGGTCCCGTCCTCCTGCTTTAGTAAAACCACCTTTTTTGCACCAAAGAAGTCCCAAGAATTCTTTCTTGGCCCTGGCCTCCGAACTCCAACAATTTCCTACATCATTTGGCATCTTTATGTGGGGACTTCAAGTCTTCTCATCTGGACTCTGAGCTTTGCTGCAAACTTGGTGAGTACTTTCTCTCCTGTTCCTCAACCTTCATTTCAGGTACTTTTCAAGGAGTACGGTCTTCTTGGAACATGTCCATGTCAACTGCTCAGCCTGCACCATTGGCCCCTCCCCTTGCCGTCAAAGGGCGAACAGCACCCCCAGACTTACACCACCCACTTCATGTCACCCCCCCCATGACTCAGATAAAAATTGACAATGGGGAACAAATTGATTGACTTTTAAGTGGCCCCAAGTGGACTATAATTTGGTATTTAAACTAATTTAAGTTGGTTGGGAAGATAGACATGTCTTTAGAGCTACCAGCATTAAATATGAAATTTTTTATTCTTCCAAGGTTTATGAAAGATCAAATAAGTTCGTGTTATCTCCGTTGTAATTTGTCAGCAAAAAGATGACTTAAAATATTGGTTAATGTCTGTCTCAAAGTTTTCATGGGTCATTTTTAAGATAGCCTTTGGTAACAACACTTTATAAAGTTTTGCTTGGATGATAAATTGGGATTGAATTCATTGGAGGTCTAGGCCTTTTCCAAGTGAGATAAAATACTAAAACATTGATTATTGAACATAGGTTTGTGTTTTTGGCTTCTTATGCAGAGAAACTAAAGATATTCGGTTCTGTTGGTAAACATGCTTTGTGCTTAAATGTATTCATAAATTCACCATACAAAGAATTCTGGTGTTGGGGCGCCTGGGTGGCTCAGTCATTAAGCGTCTGCCTTTGGTTCAGGTCATGGTCCCGGGGTCCTGGGATCGAGCCCCACATCAGGCTCCTGTTCCACAGGAAGCCTGCTTCTCCCTCTCCTGCTCCCCCTGCTTGTGTTCCCTCTCTCGCTGTGTCTCTCTCTGTCAAATAAATAAATAAAATCTTTAAAAAAAAAAGAATTCTGGTATAACCGTTCACAATTGGTTACTACTTGGTTTCCAATGGAGATTAAGGTTTCTAAGAGTGCAAAATTCTGTAGTTAAGACTGATGAGACTATGGGAAGCAACTCTGTAAGAAAGATCAAAGGAATGGGAATGCATTTTTATCGAAGGTAAAAGAAAGTAATTTTGTCTTAAAATGAGACTGGCTGTTTGGAGAAAAATGGTTTGGGACAAAATCTGAATGCAAAAGAAAAGTTGTAGAAGGCTCATGAACGGAAATCTGTGGAAAGGAATCTTATGTGTGGTCAGAAAGGATAAGGTTGAAATGAATGGATTTTTTTTTTTGAAATGAATGGATTTTAAAAGTACACTGGTATAAGATTGAAAGTCTGTTTTCTCTCTGTTCAAAAACAAAACAAAACACAACAAAATGTTCTTGAATTGTTGGTCTGCTCTTGAAAAGAAAATGTAAAAAAGGTCTTTTCTCTTTTATCTGCCCTGAATAGCAGTTTCTATATTTTGTCTTTATCAGGTCTTTGATGACCTAGTTAAAACTTCTCAGTATTAAAGGAGCTAAGTTTTGCTAACAACTCTATAACTTTACCTATTAACCTTTGGAATCTCTTATTGTCACCTTGGTTAAATAAATAAGTTTTAAGTTTTGTAATGATCTGTAATCCTATTTAGGCATATGCTTTATTTTTTTTAAAGATTTTATTTATTCTTTGAGATAGAGGGAGAGTGGGGGGGGGCAGAGGGAGAGGGACAAGCAGACTCTCTCCCCCGGGCCCCCCAGCACAGAGCCTGATGAGGGTTTGATCCCAGGAACTCCAGATCCTCCCTCTCTCCCTCTCTCTCAAATAAATAAATAAATAAAATCATCTTTTTATAAAAGCTCCAGCAAAGCAGATTTTAAAGATTTTATTTATTTATTTGAGAGAGAGCATGTGAGCGGGGGGGGGAGGGGCAGAAGCAGAGGGAGAGAGAAAAACTCAAGCAGACTCGGTGCTGAGCACGGGGACCCAACTTGGGGCTCCATCCCATGACCCTGAGATCATGACCTGAGAGGGAATGAAGAGTTGGATGCTTAACCAACTTGGCCCCCCAGGTGACCCAGCAAAGGAGATTCTGAAAGACCTATGTGATTAATCACTATTCTTGCTGAGCTTATGTAAATAATTAGGACAAGTTTGTTAAAATCAGACTTGTGTTACAAATGAATTAGTCCAGATCTGGCTATCTCTGATTAAAAATGAGGGTTTTTACAGAAAAAAAAAATGTTCCAACCACACATCTTTGTAGATACTAGATTTTAAGCACTCGAGACTTGACACTGGGTTTATAATTTGCTCTAACCATTAAACTATATATTTTTTGTTGTTGTTTTCATAAAGGTGCCTCTTATTAATTACCTGGTTGCTTGCTAAACAAAACAGTATATGATGGCTAACGCCACTTGCTACACAATTAAGGCTTGAAATGATTCAAAATGCATTAAGTATTTTGTCTGAAGCACAAGGCTAGCATAAACACAGAATGCTCTTTGTATATTCCAGAGATCACAGAAATGGAGCAGAATTCCTAAAAGGTATAAATATTCAAATTACCGCTTTTAACCATCTTTCTTTTAGTGATCAGTTAAACTCTTGGACTGGAGGAACATTTTGGTCAACTATCAATGGCTTTTTTGTGGGGGCTTCTCTTTCTCATAATCACATTAACCTTATTTTGTTGTCTTTTCCGGTGTCTCCCTGCCTGGTGCCAGGACCCCTTCACTGCCTTAACTTCCAGCTGACCGATGACCCTTTCTACTCAAGGAGGTTCATGCATGTTGTCTGCCTTGGACTGGCTGCCTCCACCTTTGGTAACTCCTTTATATAAATTTCCCAACTGACCAATGTGGACCCATAGGTAGGGGCATCTCTATGCCCCTATTCAGCATGAAGACATTACAGACCTTCTACCTTCAGCAACGTTAAAGATATAAGGGTCAAAGTGTTCATGGGGAATGATGTGGGGAACAAAGGCAGAGAGAAATATAGACAAAATTAAATGTGCTTATAACCTGCAGCCCACTGACGAATCCTTGAGGCGGGCAGAACGTAACCTTCCTCCAGGAAATTCCCAACTGTCTTCATGCTGATGCTTTGTTAGAGGGAAAAACAACCTCAGCTTGACAAGAGCCAGGCCTCCTGGATCCTGTGAGTCTTCTTTAGCAGATCAAAGTCCTCTTGGAAACTTCCCTTTGTCTTTACCTCCTCTAACCTCAAAGTCTATAATCAGTTGCTCCTCACAATCCTGGGGCAACAGCTCTTTCTGCCCACGGGTCCTGTCTCTGTGCTTTAATAAAACCACCTTTTTGCACCAAAGAAGTCCCAAGAATTCTTTCTTGGCCCTGGGCTCCGAACCCCAACATCACTCCAAAACCACATCAGAAAACATGTAAGATGCTAATCTAAAGCTCAGACATATGAAATCACATGGAAATGAGATGATCCAAACACCCTAATTAAAAGGTAGAGATTATTGAATTGGATTTAAAAATCAAATTGAATAAAAGATTCATTATTAGCTGTGCGAAATACTCATTTTAAAAATAAAGACACATATGGGTTAAAAATAAAGGAAAACAAAGAAGATATATCTTGTAACACAAGTAAGAATGAGATGGCTCTATTAATATTAGAAATTAGGTTACAGAATAAAGAACATCATGGGTATAAAGAAGGTCCTTTTATAATCATAAATAATTAAATGAATCAGAAGGACATAATCCTGAACAATTAGTGTTCATCCACCGCACAAAGCAAACCTGATTGCCTGAGGGCTGATAGAGACAAGTCACAATTACAGCTGGAGGCAAGATCCTGACCACAAAACCAGAAAGAACAAGTGCACAGAAAATCAGTAAGGTCACAGAAGACTTAAATAATGCTTTCACCAAGTCGAGAGAATGAAAACCTTTAGATCACCTCAACCAAAGGCATCAGAATACAGAGCTGTTCAGGTGCATGTGAACATTTACCGAAACAGATGTGTTCTGGCCAATAGAATGTTTCAGTGCATTTAAAATAAGTTAGGTCTTTCATGCTTTATGACTACAGTGGAATGAAATTAAAAATCAGCAACATCTTAAACATAAGCTGGAGGTAGATCAACTTTAACCCAAAGGAAGCAGCAAATAGGAAACGCGCAAGATAAAAGATAAAAGCAGAACTAAAAACTGCACAAACCAGGAGATGGTGGGGATGGTGCAGAGGGCCCAAGGCAGGAGTGAGGCGGCCGGCCGGCCCTGCAGGCCCATCAACATTAGAAGGATAATGAGAAGCATGATGCAAGATTTTTTTATGTGAACCAATTTAACAGTTTAGTTGAAATGTACACATTCCTTGAAAGACACAAGCTGCAAAAGCTCAGATCATCTAAGCAGTCCTATATCAATTACAGAAATTTTTATAATTAAAGCTATTGCACAATGAAAGCTCCAGAGCCGGAGGACTCCACTGGTGAATTTTACCAAACATTTAAGGAGGAGAAAATAGAAATTTGAGACATATTTTTTTTCCCAGAAACCTGAAGCAGAGGATGTCACCCCCAATATTTCCAAGAGTCTGTGACACTAGATGCCAAAATTAGCCACATGCATTTCCAAAACTTTCAGAATAATATTCCTCATGGATCTAGAAACAGAAATGTTAGGAAGCTATCAGCAAAATGAGTCACAAATGGCACATTGTGACCAAGAGGGCTTTATCTTAGGCACACAACTTTGGTTTGAAAATCAATCAGTGTAACACACCGGATAAAGAGATTTGAAAAGAAAAATCACATGATCATATCGATTGATGCAAAAGAGATTTTGACAAAACCCAATATCCATCCATGATGGAAGCTCTCCGAGAACAAAATACATAAAGGAATCCCCTGAGCATGATGACAGGCTTCCCAGACAGAGCTGTCACCAACGTCCTCCCTGATGGCAAAAGCAGATGCCTTCCCCTAAAATGAAGAGCGAGTAAGGGAGGCTGTTTTCCCAACTTGGAACCAACAAACACTCATCATTCTTAGGGCACTACGGCAGGCAGAAATAACTAGAAAGACAAAAGTAAAAGTACTTGTTCATAGACAGCATGATCACTTGTGTGAAAAATCCTAGGGAATCCACCAAAAGCTACTAGAATTAATGAATGAATTTAGAACGGTTCCAGGATATGAGGTTAATACACAAACATCAATTGTACATGCCAGCAACAAAGACTAGGAAATTGAAAAGAAAACATTCAAAATAAAATTTAAAAACGTAAAATACGTGGGAATAAGTTTGACAAAAGACGCAAGACCCACTCACTGAAAACTTTAAAATGCTGCTACCAGAAGATAGAGAAAGACGTTACTTTTATAGGTTAAGAGACTAAAACCTCTTAAGATGACAATTCTTCCCAAACTGATCTGCAAAAGAATGTAAATAAAGGTTTCATCCAAATTTTTGTGGAACGAAATACATAAATGAGTAAAAAATACATTTGAGGCTTCAATAGACTGCTTTCAATATGGACAGAACTTGGTTCTTAAACATAAGCTGGAGGTAGATCAACTTTAACCCAAAGGAAGCAGCAAATGGGAAATGCTTAAGATGGGGATGGAGTTTGCTGGAGGCCAGCTGGACCTAGCAAACATCTACACAACCTTCCAACAAACAGCTACAGAACACATGACACATACAACACACCCAGGGACACAGAGAAGCACATGGTGTATTCTGGAGGTTATGCTACATGTTTGGCCACAAAATCAGCCTCAATACATCTAAAAGGAGTGAAATCATACAAATCTGACCACAGTTCCAATGGGATTTAGAGATTTTTGGAAACTAAATTATACAATTCTATATACTAACTGGTCAAAGTAGAAATCACAAGAGAAATTAGAACTTTGAGATGCAGGAAAATATTGATAACACATCACAATTTATGGAAAGTAGCAAAAGCAGTGACTGTGGGAAAAATTGCAGCTATAAGAAAAAAGATTTCATCAATAGCCAAACTTCCACCTCAAGAAACTAGAAAGAGAAGAGAAAACTGGCGTTGTGACCGCAGAAAGAAAGGCCTGATACTGATCAGAGCAGAAAAAAACTCTGGAGGGCAGACAAGGTGGGAAACAACAAAGCCAAAGTGTGGTTATGGGAGAGGTCAACAACCTCGACCCGTCTTCAGTGAGATCAAGGAAACAAGAGAGACTGTTCAAACTATTAAATTCAGAAATGAAGTAAGGCTTCGCTGCTGACTTTGCCAAAGTAAGGAGGATTTTGGGAGCACCTGGGTGGCTCAGTTGGTTGAGCTTCCGATTCTTGATTTTGGTCCAAGTCATGATCTCAGGGTCATGAGATTGAGCCCTGAGTTGGGCTCTGCACTCAGCATGGAGTCTACTTGAGATTCTCTCTCCCTCTCCCTCTGTTCCTCCCTGCCCTTCCTCTCTAAAAAAGAAAAAAAAAAAGTAAGGTATATCTTAAGAGAATCCTATAAATAATTGTAGACCAAAACATCGGGTAACCTAGATGAAGTGGACAAATTCCTAGGAAGACAAAGAGCACTGAGAAGGACCCAAGAAGAGATGGAGCCTTGTAGACCTGTAGCAGGAGAGTGAGTGAATCAGCAATCAGAAATCTGCACAAAGAAAAACCCAGGCCCAGACAGCCTCATGGATACATTCTACCAGATATTTACAAGAGAATTAATATCAATACTTCACAAAATCTTCCGTAAAATAGAAGATAGGAAGCCTTGCTCACCTGCCCCAGGAACACCAGTCCTGGAAAATGAAAGACAAGGCAAATATAAAGACAGACACAGAATCTAATAAGTAAAAAAACAAAACAAAACAAAACAACAACAATAAAAACAGCCTTACAATGGGGAGGGTAAACAAAACTAAATATGCTCATATATAGTGATGAATGTGTTTGTAAATAGCTGGCAAAATAAATGGAGAAAAGTCTAAAAGTGGTATGAATAAGCTATAATGGCATTAAAAACGTAATCCTGCAGATGTAGCATCATGAAAAACCTTATTGCCTTAAAATATTAACCTGAAAACCTCCTAGCAAAACATAACTTACAGAAAATTACTGAAAAACAAAATAGTCCTGTAGAACAGAATTCAACCAGTGGTTTAAACATCTTTCAACAATAAGAAAAAAATACCACTTTGAATAAACGTACTAATAAATGCAAGGAAACATTCAAATAAAAGATAATTTAATCTTAAACCAACTAGAATACAGAAGGAAGGTACATTCCCTATTTTCATTGACAATGCTTGCAAATACTGTGATAGAACACTGATAAATCCATCATGAAAACTGAAAATTGAAGTGTATCTTTCTCATGAACATAGATGCTAATGTCATTTGCAGCTAATATAGTAGCAAAATAAACGTACTCTACAAAAACAGCAAGACACATCACGGCCACGTGTAGTTTATCCCAGAAATGCAAGACAAAAAGTCAATGAACACAACAGAATAGTTTAAAGGAGAAAATATATATAATCAATTCAATAAGTGATAGACTCGATTATAACTAATATATAGTCAGGGTTAAAATAATAAATAAAGGATAGTTATAAAGTACGATCACATATCCTCTCTTGTTCAGGACTGAGCTTCCTTAAAATGTTATATCTATGTAATAATAGGATCCCTTTTCCACTCAAAAGTGTCCAAGTTTAAGACAATACATTTCATAGCGACTCCTAACAGAAGACACTTCATTAAACCTAATAAAACACATCTCAAAAAACCTACAGCAACTGTTGTACTTGCTGGTGAAATGTCCACAGCGTTTGTTTTAAGACAAGCATGGTTGTTCTCATGTTTCCCTTCACTATTTCCCTGGAGATTTTAACCAGGGAAATAAGGAGGTTTTGTTTTTTTTAAGTGCATAGATAAGGATTAAGAAACAAGAATTTAAGGTATTGCCACACATGTAACTGACATCCACTGGAATCCATGATAGATAAATCATTCCTACACAACGCAAAAGGCAAGCCAACACACAAAAAACAGTGCATAACATTTCAATAGAACTCTAAACAAGATGACACTGGATTGTCCAAGAAACTTGTGAAGGTATTATTTACAACCTACAATCATAGAAATAAAAATTAATCCACAATGAAATACCATTTTACATACATTAAATTGGCAAAACTTACAACAGTGACAATACTGAGAGTTGGGAAGAATATGGAATAATAGAAACACTTGTGTGCCGTATGGGGGACAGTAAATTAACACAATCACCACAGGACACATGAGACTTCATCTAGTAACCTTTGAGACAGGCACAGACTTTGACTTAGCAGACACGCTTGTAGGTAAGAAACAGAGAAACTAACTTGCAAATGTGCAGCATCGTGGAAGCACCATTTGTGAAATCAAACCCGGAAGTGACAAAAAGGTGCACCTAAAGCAGAATGGTCAGATCAATTTCTGTGTATTAACACAAGAGCAGAGGAAGCAGTAAACATGAACAAATCACAGCTATACAAATCCACCTAGAAGAATCTTGGGGGTATGACAGTTGGTCAAAAGCAGGTTGCCAAATACTTCCAACACAATGCTGCTCCATGTATGTAAAATTTAAAAACGTAATACACCAAATAATGTGTTTAAGATGAAAATATATACGGTAAAAATATAAAGAAAACACCGTTCAGCAGTAAACAAAGGTGTGGTCCAGGACACACCTCTGATGGGGGAAGGAGAGCAGTGAGACGGTCTACTCTCAAGGTCACATCAGTGTTCTTGTTCTTCAGCTGGGTGGGATTGGCGTTTCTTGTCTGATTTCCAGGCACAATCCAGAGACACTGGGTTCTGTTCCAGAGCACTGCAGTCAAGCGAATATCACAATGAAATGATTCAAATGCCTCTAAAATGTTCTAATATCGTGTGTATGGATCCAAAAAGAACTGCTGAATGCCAAGCTCCCAGAACATTGGTGTCTTGAGCACAAATGCACGGAAGAGACAGTCGTGGCGTCTTGGGAAGTGAGCAAGAGAGGCTTGGAGGAAAGGGAACAGAAAGGAAGACAGGGTGACAAAACAAGAACACAGAACTCTCATCAGAAGGTTAACAGCAGGATCTCCGGGTGGAATTGAGAACGTAACTACCTTCCCTCCTTTTAAAAATTTTGTAGTTTAAAACTTTTTCACAACCGTCTCATATTAAAAGTTTGAATAAAGAACAGAATGTAACCAAACAACAACGAAGGCTGTGAAAACAGGTTCTGGTGGACAGTCAAGAAACCCGTGCTGCTAGGAACGAAGGCCTCTTGAGAGGCTCGGGGCGTTCCAGCCAAGGCGAGCCTGGGCCACGAAGCCTGGGGTCTCCTGCGGATTGTCAGCTCTTGGTCTTCTCTGTCCTTCGTCTTTTCAAAAGAGAGGATGCCGGTGCCCAGTTCAGTGAGTGGCCGCCAGGATGTGGGCTGGGGGACGGCAGGTACACCTGCTTGGCTTTCGGGAGATGGCCCGACACTGAAGGTCATCTGGGAAAGACGCTGACGGTTACTGTGGTGTCCAGCAAGGATGCGTCTGCTCATGGGTCTGGCCGACCCACATGGCTGAGTGTCACGTCACACTCGCCGCTAGAGTGACCCCTTTGCCGCTGGGAAGTGTCCAGCCGGTGAGTCCTGCTCAAATCCGAGGCCGGGCCGGGTAGCCCGGGGCAGAGCGTGCATCTCCCACCTGGACGCCCATGTGCAGACCTCTGACCTGACCCTTGCGCCGCATCTGCAGACATCACGCGTCCCTCTGTGTCCAGCACATTCCCACGCACCACGGGCCAGTCAGCAACCAGAAAACTGGGAGCTCCGTCCTCAGCCTCCCTGGGTGTTCCTGTTGCCCACTCCCATCCCTCATCCCTGCGGGCTCCTTCTTGGGTCTTCTGGTTGTGCTGAGTGTGGTGCCTCTGGAGGAGAGCGGATACCTGGGGCGATCCGTGGGCCTCCAGACTCCCCTCACTCTCCCTCCGGCACTTGGCTATGGTTCCTTCAGGGGTCTGGAAGTCTTGGCCGTTTCTGCAATGCCAAGACAAGCCACGTGTAAGGCAGCAGAAAACAGTCCTCATGTTGTGGGTCTTAGTTAGAGTCTGTTTGACAGAGGACCTAAGTCCCTCTCGGGACCAGGCAGAGGAAATGCAGGCTCCGGGCCCCACTTGCTTGGCACGCAGCAGGGAGGCCTCAGGACCCAGGATCCGCACACGGTGCCAGATGCCCTGCCTCCGTGCGGGGTGGCCGGGCCTACACAGACCCCTGGGCTAGGGAGTTAGAATTAATGCATAAAGGAGGGCATGATGTAGACCAGGGAAATAAGTACATTTGGTCACTTATCCATCATTATCACCTTTTCCTTCCTAAGGTAACCTTGTTTTTGTTAAAGTATCTACCCTTCCCAGTCGGATTGACCTCAGAGAAGCTGACGCCATTGCTAAGTTCCCAGCTAGCCCCTTGGAGAGCTTGATCCTCTGTGGCTACGAGGATCTCTTTCGAAATCTTATTGGTTAGCACTTGAAAATCAGCGATTAGAAGGTCATTTCGTATATAGTTATTTATTTAAAAAATGCAATGTTCTAAAAACTATGAATGTGACATTTAATGGGGATGGAGCAATAAGATGGGGTCGCTAAGGCTTCATAAATTTTTAAATAAAATTAACACACGTAATTTTTAATACACCCCTGGCAAAGTGTCTTAAAATTATAAGAAATAAACACATTCAGTCTCAGCCCTTTTACAGCTGCAATAAAGCTTGTGTTCTTATCTCAGTGTATCAGATGCTTCTTACAAGCCTGGAGTGATCTCAGACATTATAATTTTTATTAATACTGATGTTCTTGTTTGATGTTTTCCATCTAAAGAGACCAGAAGTGAAATCTCGACCAAGTGTGTGACTTCTGATCCTGCTTTAGAAGCTTCTTCTCCATTGTGGACACTGTTTGCCTATTTTCTCCATCCTTCACTTTCCGTCTGTTTGTATCATTGAGTCTCCAGTGTTTGGCATCCAGTATTATCTGATTTCATTCCTGCAGGTGCCAAGAAAAACAAAAACCACAGCAGCTTATCAGGTTCCCTGCAGCTGCAGGATGACCAGGCCCCCTCACCCTGAGTCCCTGTGCTGTGGTCAGCCCCAGGCACCTGATGTCTGCCGAGCCCCCCTGTTCCTTGCACAGCTTAACTTCGTTGTCTGTGGCAACATCATCAGTGGGTGAGGCTGATGTAGCAGAGAGAGATGGGACAGATATTGCCTGGGACTCAGGTCATGGGCTCTTTCCATTCATTTGCACCTGGACTTTTTGTTTGAATAGCTTTTTGGAGGTCCAATTTACATAACATAATTTACCTCTTTTAAGTGTAGAATTCGGGGATTGAATGTTTAGAGTTGTACAACCATACCACAACCCAATCACCCAAAATGATCTCTTGTACCTATCTAGATTTGATCCTCATTTCCACCTGAAGCCCCAAGCAACCACGAATCTACTTTTTGTCTCTATAATTGGCCTTTTCCGGACATTTCATCCAAATAGGATACAGCATATTGTCTTTTGCATGTAGCTTCGTTAGCTCGTGCAGAACTATTAAGGTTCACCTTAATTTTGTAGCATGGTTTATTTGTTTATATGACTGAATAGTCATAAAAAATCCCAGTGGCCATTGTATGGACCTTCAAGACTTGCTTATCCATTTACAAGTTGCTGAACATTTCAGTTGTTACCACGTTTGTATAATTATGGCTAAGCCCTTAGGAGAAGGCCATGTGAACATATGTCTTTACTGCTTTTGGGTGGGTAGCTTAGGGTAGAACAGCTAGATTCATTGGTAACTTGACAAGTGAACTTTCTAAGAAACCACCAAACCATTTTCCAAAATGGTAGGACCAGTATACAGCCGAGCCGGCCACGTGGGAGGGCACCCCTCTCACCAACACCGGTTATATGGCTTTCGGTCATAGCCGGGGGAGGGAGTGTGACGTGGTGTCTCAAATGCTAGCAAACGTTTCCTGAGTGGTTGATGACCACACTGACCACACATGTCTTCATATCATGCTCTGATCTCCTTGGTAAAACTTTTTTGTCTGCTCCAAGCTTGACTTTTTATTCTCTTAGTGATATGAGGTCCAGTGTGTCATTTTGTTTTTTTCTTTCATGGAATGTGCATTTGGTGTTATCTGAGAAATATTGGCATAACCATTTCATAATTTTCTCCCATTTTAAATTGTGACTTCAGTGATCCATTTTGGGGTAATTCTGAGTACGGTCTGATTACAACTTTTGCATGTGGTTATCCAATTGTCCCTGTGCCGTTTGTTGGAAAGCTCACCATTTCAACAGTTGAACTTTCTGAACACCTTTGCTGAAAATCAACTGATAGTAACATTAGTGTTTATTTGTGGATTGTGAGTTATTTTCCATGAATCTTTCTTATATCTGTATCCCAGAACCACATTCTCTTGATTTACTGAAGCTTTTCAGTAAGTTTTTAATGAGGAAAGTGGAATTCCTCCAAATTTCTTGTTTCCAGGTAATTTTGACTACTGGAGATCTTTGCATTTTCACATAAATTTTATTATTATCTTGTCAATGACTATGAAAAGCATGCGGCTTGCCGGCAGGTACAGAATCGAATCTGTGTATGGGTTTGATGAGAACTTCCATCTTAAACATATTGACTTTTCCAATCCACATTAATTTCAGCAATATTTTATAGTTTTTAATGTAAAAGTCTTACTTTTTTTGGTATGCTTATTTCTGGATATTTATTCCTTTTGATGCTAATTCATGTGAATAACTATATTCTAAATTTCATTTCTAAATTGTTCATTGCGAGTATGTATTCTTCTTTTCTTCTCCTTTTCCCTCTTTTTGACTTGCTCAAATATGTAAATGGTAAGACTGGGCATCCTTGCCTTGTTCCTGGTTTTAGGGGAGGAAACATTGAGCTTTTCACCGTTACAGATGAGGTTAACTGGGTTTTTCATCAATATACTATAATAGCTGCTTCCTGTTCCTAATTTGTCCAGGATTTAACCCACCAATGATGTTGGGTTTCATTAAACGGTTTTTCTGCATCTGTTGAGATGACTGTATTTTTTGTCCTTTATTGGTATGGTTTATTATATGAGTTGATATTTGGATATTAAATAAACTTGCAGTCTTGGGCTGAATCCCACTTGGTCATGGTGTATAATCTTTGTATATGTTGTTAGATTCAGTTTCCTAGTGTTTTGTTGAGGATTTTTGCATTGGTGTTCCTAGGAGATACTGGTCTGTAGTTCTCCATTCTTGTGATGGTTTTGTGTGGTTTTGCTGTCACTGTATTACTGGTTCCATAGCAGGAGTTCTGAAGTGTCCCGTTCTCCCTGACTTTGCAGAAGAGTTTTTTGAAGACTTGGTATTATTTCTTCTTTAAGTGATTTGTAGAGTTTATCAATGAAGCTGTCTGTGCCTAAGTTTTCCTTTGTGGGTGGAAATATTTTTCACTGTTAATTCACTTTCAGTATTCATTACAGATATATTCAGACTATTTTTTTTAAAGATTTTATTTATTTATTTGAGAGAGAACATGAGCAGGGGGAAGGGCAGAGGGAAAGGGAGAAGTGGACTTCCCGCCGAGCAGGGAGCCAAACACGGGGCTCCATTCCAGGGCCCCAAGATCATGACCTGAGCCAAAGGCAGATGCTTAACCAACTGAGTCACCCAGGCACCCCCAGACTTTCTTTTTCAAAATCATTTTTTGGTAATTTATGTTTCCAGAAATTTGTCCCTTTTATTTAAATATCTAAATTGTTGGTATAAAGTTGTTTATTGTTATCCTTAAGATTCCTTTGATTTCTGTAGGGTTGGTAGTTATATTTCCTTTTTGTCTCTATTTTTGGTAAGTTTTGTCCTCTCTGTCTCTCTTCTTGCTCAGTCTGGCTAAAGGTTTGTCAAGTCTGTTGACCTCTACGTAGAACCAACTTGGGTTTCACAGATTCCATTGTTTTTCTGTTTTCTAGTTCATTGATTTATTCTCTAGTTTTAATTATCTTTTTGGTTGTGTTTTCCTTGGGCTTAGTCACTTCTCTTCTGGACTTGTATGTGGCAACGTAAATGATTTGGTTGAGATTTTTCTTCTTTCTAATGTGGTTGTTCCAAGGTATAGGTTTCTTGCTTGTCATGACTTTAGCAGTTTCTTATCAATGTAATGTTGTATTTTTATTCCCATCATTTCCAAATATTTTAAAATTTTCCCTGAGATTTCTTTTTTGAAGAAAATTTTAGAAGTGTATTATTTATTATACAAATATTTGTGTATTTCCTGAACTTCTGTCTGCTATTGCTTTTCAAATTTGACTTCGTTGCAGTTGGAGCACATGGTTTATTTGATTTAGTTAATTTTATGTGTATTGAGAATTATTTTATGGGTTAATATATGACCTATCCTGGAGCTGAAGAGAGACAGTGTTTGGAAAAAGGTCAGTTCACCAGGAAAATGCCATAACCCAAATATTTAATGGCCTCTGAATGTATACACTGAGAAGTGCTTTACAACAAATACAGATCTTAGTCCTCCTTGTCTATCCAAGTGTGCTTTATTTTCTCATCCGATTGTTACCCTTCTTTATCATTAACATAATATATGTATGCGTGTATATGTATTTCCCCCAAAGGTGAAATTGCTCCGTGAACAATTCACTGAGATAGTTAACCCTAAGAATTTGAGACTCCACGTGCGTACTTTGATTTGCAGGTCTGATTTCAGTGGCTGTATTCAATGGATAGTGCGCACCGAGGGCGACCGCTGGACGTTTGTCACAGGAAGCAGGCCAGCGACGTGGCAGACGCTCTCTAGGAGGGATGTGACTGAAGGAAACCCTCACCAGGTGTTGAGCTCCGCACTGACCCCGTGTCAGAATCCAGAATTTCCACGGAGAGAAGATTTAACCAATGGCCGTCCTCTGTGGCGACAGTAAAGCCAACAACGCACAACGGCCCTGCAGGGAGTCGAACGCAGCAGTAGATTCTGGAACTGAGTATGGACAACGCCCCGTCGACATCAGGCATCCTGCAAGCCTCCCCTGAGATGTGAAAAGCATGAAGGACGCAATACGCGGGAGATGAAATATTTCGGCAGTTACAAGCCCACAGGTAGGAACACTTGTCTGCTCACGTGCAATACAGGGACGGCAGCTTCCACGTCCAGCCCCTGGCCGCTTGTTACACAGGACCCCCGGGCTTCTGGCCCCCGGCTAGTCACGCCCGGTGCAGAGGCCTCCCCTGAGTCTGGGTTCACGCCCTTGGCCTTACGGATACCAGGGAGATGCCAGGCCGTGCCGGGCACCTCCTAGTAGGGCCCCCCGGGGAAGGCCAGGAGGGGAAGAGGAGGGTCGTAGGGGAGCTGCTGGGGCCCCTGCTCACCCCCCCAACCCCCCAGGGCAGGGGAGGCAGCGTATCCAACACGCGGCTCGGCAGGGAGCAGCACTGAGCTGTCTTGCGCCTCAGTCCTTGACTTGGGATTCTGAGAAGTAACACAGTGAAGGTGGTTTTAAGCCAAGAAGTTTGGGAGCCGTTTCCTGTGCTTCCATAAATGATAAAACAGTGCCTTACACCCACCCACCCAGGAATCCTAAAGACCTCAGTGCTTTGGGTGATGCTTGAAGACTGTAAGGAATTTGGCCTTGGGTCATTCTCTCCTCAGTGTTTGTTTTTGTTTTTTTTTTTCTTTTTTCCTTGGAGTAATAAATTATCTCTATAAATACAATTGGTAAAAATGTTAAAAAATTATTTGTTAAGTAAAATGGGTAAACATTTACCTTAGATTACAGATTGTTATGAATTCAAACGTAAATAATATACATTTTTTTTAACATGAAGCATTTTTGTTACTGAGGTTTCAGGCTCTCTGGTGCTCCTGACCCTCAGTTAACTATGTAAACATGCAATGTGTCTCTCGGGGGGTTTGTGTCTGTGAGCAGGGGAGGAATGCAAACATCAGTCATGTTGCCACCAGGAAAACTCTACGCAATAAAATACCCTCTAGTTTTCAAAGGAACGGCACCAGCCCAGACTCTGGTAAACAAGGGAGCCCACGAAAGGTGGTGTGCTTTAGTCAGCCAGGCCAGGGGGTTCCCAAGCCAGCGAGTGTACCCTGGAATAAAGGATTTCAAGTCTAACCTGAGGCTGGTGCGGGGGCATGGCCAGGAGGGGCTGTCAAGTACTGCTTGTCGTTCTCTCCTGGGTGCAAAGAAGCTCTCAGGGTCAAGCAACTCTTCTTCTCTTTTTGTAAAAGCCAGTTGATGTGTGTGAATAACGCAACAGTGGTTCCCTCAAACCATCACTAACCTTCCCACGTCCCACCTGCCACAAGCTTTTTTAATTTTTTAAATCCAGGAGCCCAGATTTCATTCCTTTTGGTGACATTTTAGAATTAGAATTATGAATTAGGAGATGCAATCCTGAGTTTGCATGCGCTAGTTTGAGGTTGAGGCAAGAATCAAAGATGAGGGGCGCCTGGGTGGCTCAGTCGTTAAGCGTCTGCCTTCGGCTCAGGTCATGATCTCAGCGTCCTGGGATCGAGCCCCGCATCGGGCTCCCTGCTCCGCGGGGAGCCTGCTTCTCCCTCTCCCACTCCCCCTGCTGTGTTCCTGCTCTTGCTGTCTGTCTCTCTGTCAAATAAATAAAAATAAAATCTTTTTTAAAAAACGAATCAACGATGAATTCGAGGCTCTGAGCCTCTTCTGGTGTAGCCCGCATGGACGATTTTTCTCATGTTTCTCCTGAGTATTTTGAACACAGCACCCCCTAGGTGTTTGTTCTATTCCCAAAGCTAAGATTGATCCCTGACCAGTAGGCTGATGAGCTGTGTTAGGGTCTGTGCTGTGGGAAGCAGGAGTAAGGTGCAGCTTCTGCTGATAAGGAGGGCACAGTGCAGTTGGGGGGTGGGTAACAGGAGAGCAGAATTAAGCTCAGACGTTTTTAGGAACTGAGATGATGTCTCCATATACCTGACACCAAATCAGTGGTTTAAAACCTACTGCTTATCACAATTATCCTAGAAGAAGTTTACAAAATCTAGACTCCTGGGCCCAAGCCCAGAGCTGCTGAAGCAAATGGTAATATTCATGGTAAATTCCTGGAGACTGAATTTTCAACAAGTTGTCAATGAATCACATGCACCCAGCCTAGAAGGAGTGTATTGTTTGGGAAAAATTGTTTGGGAACTAGAGATGAGCAAAAACAGAACAAATCAACTGCATGCCTCGCAGAGGGTTTCGTTAAGGGCAATCCTTAAAATGGCACTAAAAGTATATTGAAAGCCCTTTTGGCTTTGGGATGTTTGTGACACCTAATTTTGGCTGTTTCAGTGCTTTTGTACGGACTTTTTGTCTCTCTATGTGGTCCTGGTGGGCGAGAAGGTACTGGGTCTCCCACTTCCTGTTCTAAGGGAAACTCTTCATCCAAATGCCCTCCCTTGGGGGATGCTACTGTCACCCTGGCTGATGTTCCCACCTGGAAGGGAGCCCCACACCAGCAGGAGGCAGAAAGCACAAGAAGGGGGCATGTAACGTCCACCACCTGGAACTCGAACTAGGAACTGGTCTCCGTCTGTTCTGGCTGCTGGGATGAAGCATACGGACTGGGTGGCTCATAAAGCACAGACAGCGAGCTCTCGTGACTCTGGAGGCTGCAAGCTGGAGACCAGGGCACGGTCAGATTCCAGTGAGAGGCCGCTTCCCTGTGGCAGCCCTCTCGCCACGTCCTCACCTGGGGGGATGGGAGCCAGCCAGCTCTGTGGCCTCTCATGAGGGCGCTGACCCCACCACAGCACTGGGGGTTAGGATTTCAACATATGAATCTGAGGAGGACACAAATATTCCGTCCATTGCCGAACCGTCAAGGAAGACAGCTTTGGCGGGGATGAGCATGGCACTCATTTGCAAAGGAAGGCAGACGCCTTGAGAACCAGGGATCCACGCGGGGAGGTGGAGCAGACAGATGATCTGAGGTGATGGGTGTTCCTGTGGGTCGATCGGGGAAAACCAGCCGTGACGAGGAGAGCTGTTTGTTTCCTGCCTAATTATCCGTTTTACTCTGGTTCTTACACACTGCCTGCGATTGTGCCCTTGTGACCAAGAGCTATAGAATCCTTCAGAGTATCACTCAGGAGTGTGGGGCTCCTTCGGAACGCGCTCCAGTGTGTGATCGCCACGAGAGCGTAGGTGAGCCACTGAGCCTCTTCATTCTGCCTCCTCATCCATGAAAATAAAGGAAAAGACAGGTGGTTGTGGAGGGGATTAGTCAGTGTGGTGAGGGTGCGGGACAGCATCCAGCAGAGCAAGTGCCCAGTAAACACTGGCCGTTTTGATTATAGCATTCCTTAATTATTATTATTTTTTTATTATGTTATGTTAATCACCATACATGACATCATTAGTTTTTGATGTGTTCCATGATTCATTGTTTGTGCGTAACACCCAGTGCTCCGTGCAGAACGTGCCCTCTTTCATACCCATCACCAGGCTAACCCATCCCCCCACACCCCTCCCCTCTAGAACCCTCAGTTTGTTTCTCAGAGTCCATCGTCTCTCATGGTTCATCTCCCCCTCTGACTTACTCCCCTTCATTCTTCCCCTCCTGCTATCTTCTTCTTTTTCTTTTTTCTTAACATATCTTGCATTATTTGTTTCAGAAGTACAGATCTGTGATTCAACAGTCTTGCACAATTCACAGCACTCACCATAGCACATACCCTCCCCAATGTCTATCACCCAGCCACCCCATCCCTCCCACCCCCCACCACTCCAGCAACCCTCAGTTTGTTTCCTGAGATTAAGAATTCCTCATATCAGTGAGGTCATAGGATACATGTCTTTCTCTGATTGACTTATTTCACTCAGCATAACACCCTCCAGTTCCATCCACGTCATTGCAAATGGCAAGATCTCATTCCTTTTGATGGCTGCATAATATTCCATTGTGTATATAGACCACCTCTTCTTTATCCATTCGTCTGTCGATGGACATCTTGGCTCTTTCCACAGTTTGGCTATTGTGGACATTGCTGCTATAAACATCGGGGTACACGTACCCCTTCGGGTCCCTACATTTGTATCTTTGGGGTAAATACCCAGTAGTGCAATTGCTGGATCGAACGGTAGCTCTAATTTCAACTGTTTGAGGAACCTCCATACTGTTTTCCAGAGTGGCTGCACCAGCTTGCATTCCCACCAACAGTGTGGGAGGGTTCCCCTTTCTCCACATCCCCGCCAACATCTGTCGTTTCCTGACTTGTTAATTTTAGCCATTCTGACTGGTGTGAGGTGGTATCTCATTGAGGTTTTGATTTGGATTTCCCTGATGCCGAGCGATGTGGAGCACTTTTTCATGTGTCTGTTGGCAATTTAGCATTCCTTAATTATTTTGATGACAAACTAGTGTCTGAAAGATAGACTCCCTGAAGTGATGTTAATGATTTATTTCCTATATGTAAGAATTCCAACTCAGATTTAGTAATTAATTTTGAGATTATGGTCTCAAATATTGGATATAGTTGCCATACCATAGGCTTTTATTTTTTTTAAAGTTTTATTTATTTATTTGAGAGTGTGTGAGAAAGAGAGCACGAGTTGGGGTGGTGCAGCAGAGGGAGAGGGAGAAGCAGATTCCCTGCTGAGCAGGGAGCCCGACGTGGGGCTCCATCCCAGGACCCTGAGATCATGACCTGAGCAGAAGGCAGACGCTTCACCAACTAAGCCACCCAGGCGCCCCTGCCATATGCTTTTAAAAAGGCACTTTAAAAATTATTCAGGAGGAGTTCTGCTATGAATTTTTAAAGAGTACACTACTAAGAAAAAGGAAAATGAACAAAAAGCCTACTCAAGTGTTATGCAAATAGTACTTGTAACTCTGAATCATCCAGTGATGGCACCTTATGTGCATTTTAAAATTGCGTCAGAGCCAACAACTCCGAAGAGGTCACATGCCCTGAAAACCTGTGTCTGGTAAGGAAAAGTGGCTTCAGTGATTGCAGGGTTATTGATTTTAAATAACACCTGAGACAAGTTTGAGTAAACTTACTTCACGAAATGGGGAAGGGAAAAAGTGATATCTCTAAATGAATATATTATTTTCCATGACATGTTATTTTAAATTAGTATGTATGTATCAAAATTAGTAAATTATTACAGTAGACGTCTAATTTAGCCAAATCTTTGTAATTTTGCATAATTAAATTTCTCATTGGGAATAGAGGGGTAATGGCTCAAAAGGGCTTTCGTTTGCCACGTTTCTAACAATAAAGTGATAGCTTTAAGTTGAGATTAATTTCTTTAAATATTACAATAATATTTTTAAGTTCTAAAGAAGAACCCCATAGGGTTTTACAACATACTTTTCACAAGCTTAGATTCTCCTTTTTGAGGGAAGATACCTGACGGTACCCAAGGCAGACTTGTTATAGTGACCAGCACCGAGCAACACGGGTCACTCCCTCCTCGTGCTGCAAGGTATGTGCCGCAGGGCTTGCCATTGAGCACTGCGATGGCGTTTGGAATATATTATACAGTCCAGGGTCCATATATGAATAGATAAATACTATATGGAAAAAAGTATGGATAGCATATAAATGAGACCTGCAGTACAAGGTGCGGCAAACTCACCCTCGCCGCAGAGCGGGCGTCAGACAGACCCAGGAGCACTGAGTTTCTCTCAAACACTGTGTGGCATCAGGTGCTGCTGTGTCGGAGGGTGCCGTGCGGACAAGCCCTTGTCAGCTTCCGCCAGCTATGCTCTTTGCAGCGGAGATAGATCGACAGCCACTTCACCCTCACTGCCGAGGACGGAGCAATCTCCAACAGGATTCAGAAGGGGCCTTAAAAAGCATTTTGGAGTTTTAACATCTAGTCAGCACGGAGGCGCCTGATGGCCCACAAAGGCGTCGGCTGTACCTCGACTCTCTCCAAGTCTCTGCTCAGCGGGTGTGGAGAGCTACGAGTTTCCAGTGCAGGAGCATCATAATCTTCTTGGCTGTGAGACCCGAATGTGGACTTCAGAAAATCATGGTGCAGTGGAGCTCCTGCTTCCTCTTCAGAGGGGCTTCTCCACTTGGGTGGGTGCTTTTCAGCTGCTCACCACACTCCCCAGTGTGTGGCTACCTCTGACTGCACGACAGACCGCCTCGTGTGGGTGGCATCCCACGACTGGCCCCTCGTGGGCACGGACTGTGGCTCCTTCTCTGGTTCTCCTTGGGAATACGGCAGTGTTGGTGAGTCTCGTTCTCCTTGGTTAAAGGAGAGTGTTTCTGTTCATAGCTCTGTGTTAATACACATGACCGTGTTTAGCCTAGTTTAGTTTTTTTTTTTCTTTTGAAATTTTAAATCTGTGTCATGGACCAAAGTCATAACAGCATAGGGGTTTTTACATGTCATGACTGGCATGAGCCGAACTCCTTCTAATGATACTGTCTTGAATCTGCCAATGAGTTGGGAATTGGCAGGATTTTAATGGAAGGAAGTCATCGCTGGGGTCCAGACACACCCTCTCCCTGAACTTCATCTTCATTTTCTTTAAAAATACCACACAAACAAAAAGTAGAGCCATCTGATAGTGATCAATGTTAATCTAAAACAGCAAATTCTTCTTCAACACCAAAAATTCAGATGCACATTTCCTCCCTCTCAGCTTTGCCAACATATTTAAAATCACCATTTCTGATCATCTACATTTTTTGTTACTGTTTCTGTCTGAAGATGTCAAAGCAACATTAAAAACACAAGGCTCCCTGACCTTCCAGGCATCACATGGCAAGCACTCTCCCTCATCGTCTCTCCAGATGGGAAACAGAGGCACAGATTTTATCCAAGGACGTCCACGGCCAAGACAGGGAAGGAGGATGATGTTTTACTGTGGGCTGAATCCTGCTGGCCTGCTTCTTCTCCCTTGAATTCATATTTATGTATCAGTGTTGAAAAGTGATGACTACAACAGCCCTGATTACTGGAGCTCTGAACCTAAAATCAGAACTGGAAAACCTTAAGAATTATCTCACTCAAGTACATCAGATCAGTGGTGACCTATGCTGGTGCTGAAACTTTCCAAAATGGATTTTTCCAGGCAGCTTGCTCCCTTGCTCTGTTCAAAGTGCATCTCTTTGTACGATGTTATTTCCAGGCATGTGAAAATCCGCTTTCTGTAGAGTTTTTAGGTGAATGATTTTCAAGTTGGGGTCCCAGAAACATGATCTATCTTCATCTACTCATTCGACATCTCACTCTATCATCCCTCCGTCCGCCCGTCCATCATCTATCTGCCAATGCTGACATGATATTTTGCTTCTGAGCAAATGGCCTCAGTTTTGTGCGTGGCCTAAATGAAAATTTATTTTCATGCCTGCATATTTGTGAGTCTGTCACTCATATAAACTATAGCTTCTGTCCTTACAGTATCCAGGCCCATGCACATATTCTCAAGTGGGTAACTGCAGTGCGTGCCTCAGGGGCCCGGGGCTGACTGACTTCCAGGGAGAGCGCCGTTGTCTTGGTTGGCTGCGTGTTCTTTCTGCCATAAAAAGAGAGTCATGATAAGATTGGGCTATAGATACTTTGGGTGCTTATTGTGAGTTTTGGGTTCCTCTTGGCTGACTTTATCTTTGTGGTAAGGTTGCATCTTGCTACTTGATTTATCTTGGAAGCAAACATTTCCTACAGCCCCTTCAAGTACCAGATCCAGTTTAATCTGGAAGTGTCCCGGGGTGTAAGGCATACTTTAAAAGCACTGTTTGCAACTATGTTTCTGATTCTGTAACAATCAGAATTTTCTTGTTACAGCGCCACCGGAACGAAATGTAGCAATAACTTGTGTCCTGAGTTTTGTAAAGGCGATTTTGCAATCGAGTTTCCAGGATTTCCACTTTAAAATGTCTACCAGAACAGCCCCATCACTTTCTCAGTTGTAATAAATAAATATGAGAAAGTTCAACACAGTATTTTACAGCGATGAAAATGCATTTCTATCAGTTTTTGAGTTTCATGCCTGTCTCCATTTGGAAAGCAGACTCTGCCTTTGAAAAATGTGTAAAACAAGTGTTCTAGACAAGAAGTTGCAAACTGGCAAACCCACGGTCATCCTTGGTGACCCAAAGGCTCACTTTGCTTAAATGGCATTTTAGAAATCAGGTCTTTTACGTAAAATACACATTTCATGCTTCTGTGAAAAAAAATCAGAAGATTTGACCCTCTGGTCCTATCACGACGAGGACCAGCTGTCTGGAAGCGGATCGAGCCCGCTGCTGCTTGAGTCTCCATGCTGGCAGATTCCCCGTTGAGCCCTGCGGTCCCTCGGCTGTCGGTCGGTTCACCAGCGTGGACCCCCAGGCTGGGACCATGCGTTTTCCCTCTGCTCTTGCAGCTTCAGTATTTCAACCAGCACCTTGCACGTATTTTGCAGCCCCTGATGCTGAGTGGTCTGCATGGATATATTTATATTATAGAATCTCACACTGAACAGAAGGGCAGTAGATTTGAAGGTTTTCAGAAAACCCTTTGAGATCATTGGCAGCACGTGGAGTGGCAACATCAGGATCAGGAGGGAGTCCCCTGTTGTGACCCGTGGACAGAGAGTTGCAGATTTGTGCCACTGCACGGTGTGATAGGCCTCGGAGTATACACAAGAAATCCAAGGGATGGGAGCTGCTTTTCCAAACACGAAAGGGGATCCATTCACTCAGGCCCCATGGTGGAGGGGACGCATGTCAAACACCTGCCCTTCGGGGGAGCCCAGCCCCTCGAGGTGTCTGGGACCCACCACGCAACGGCAGCCCGGATGTGCAGAGGCCTTTCAGCAAAACAGGCCTTTTCCGAGATTTACGGGAGTCAGAGACCTTTTCTGTTCTGCTAGTGTCCCTCTTCGTGTTTTGTTCTCTGTCCCAGCCCCGGGAACAGACAGCTCTGAACACGCTTGGCGCTGCCTCACGGACGGCCTGTGCGGCGGAATAAAGATGAGGGTTTCCCCATTGGTCTTCCTCTTCTTTTTCTCTTCCATTTTCTAGAATATGGTTATAGTAAATGTGCATCAGATTTAAAAAAAAATTGAAAACCAATGATTGCTTTCTTGATGTGAAGCAAAATGAAATTCTTGCTGTTAATTAGAGCTTTATTGGAAATCCCAAGAACTAGTTAAGTGAATTCTTTCTCACTGCCATAAAACAGAAAACATTTGGAATGTTTTTGCAAGAAGCCATAGGGCCCCCTACCGTCCTGTTTGAACAAAGGCGACCATTCAAGGGAACCATCCGCTCTTCAGTCCAGAACCGCTTGCATGTGGCTCTTTGCTTTCCAGGAGCAGGTTTTTAACCATGCCCTTTCCACAATGCTACAGCAGCACGCTGCTGGGTTGGTTCCTCTGAATGTGTTAGATTCCAGATGGCCCCGTGGCACAGGATTGGGACCCATCTCATTCGAGGAGGACCCAGCCTCCCGATGACCGCACGTGCGCACGGGCCCTCTGACCGTCATTGCCGGGCCACTGGAGGGGGTACCTGGGGCTGGAGCGGTTCCGAGAGGACGCCCCCCAGCGTCATGACGGCAAGTGTAGAGAGAGCATGGGGACCGATGCCGGGGGCTCATGTCTGGGCAGCGGGAGGACGGTTGTCGGGAGGTGCCCCTGACTGCACAGCAGAGAAACCCCTGCAACGTTCAAGGCAACCTGTAGGACAAGAATGCTGCCCAGAGAAAGCCGCCCATGGGGCCCTGCAGGGCGGGCAGAGAGGACAACCCAGGTCCTGAGGTTACCCCGGAGGGAAGACCACTGGAGCTGCGGCTGAGCAAACTGGTGGGTCTCCGACTGACTAGAGAGAGGACCGAAAGAAGAGCAGACTTCTGCTTCTGAGAGGGTAGAGGGTGGGCTCTGGGTTTTGTTGAGGGCTGGATTCTGGACTTGACCTGATGTAGGTGCCGGGGCTCAGCATGCATGCAGGGACGCGTCCATGATCTGGCCAGCTGAAGAGCCATGGACTGGACGTGAGCTCGCTGAGGGAAGAGCTGGAGCCGTCAGGATGCTCTGGGGAGAGTCAGGGGCTGGTGGGTCCTGCCAAGGTGCCCGATCCAGTCCGGAAGGCAGTGACTCCAAGGGTGAGCAGGGGAAGCTGGAGGGGCAGTGTCAGGGGTCCCGGCCGGGAGCTCGCTACCCAGCGGCCAGAAAAGAGAGTCAGCGCATCAGGGGCTCACTGGGAGACCCAAGGCTCTGGTCATGGCAGAGGTCGAGGCAGGGATCCGTTAAGGAACGGACACTGAAGCCACCGTGTCAGGGACTATAGCCCAGGAGTGTGGGAAGAAAGGGCTTCAGGTCGAACCAAGAGTTACATGGGACGTTTGCAGGGCCCTGAGGGAGACGTCAGTGGGGGGAGGGTGGGGCTTGAGTTTCGACACGACAGCCAGTAACCGTAAATACAGCAATAGGCATCAGGGAAATGGGAGGTAGAGGTTCTCCTAGAAAGACAGGCCAAGGGAGAAACCAACACCTATCGTTTGCAGAAGGCTGGCCGTGTGGACGTGTGCGGTCTGGCCGTGTGGACATGTGTATGACCTGCTAGGCATCAGAGTATCTGGGAAGAAAACAGGGAAAATGATGCCATGGCAGGTCCTCGCAGGGATCCAGTAGGGGACAGACCTCAAGGAGGCAACCATAGCACGTGCCCAGTGCAGCCTCGGGGAAGAAGAGACATTTGCAAGAAGACAGAGTAGGGCTGGGAAGGGGACCCCCGTCCCAGAGGGAGGGGAAGAACTG
Organism: Zalophus californianus; assembly: GCF_009762305.2. Classification (NCBI taxonomy): domain Eukaryota; kingdom Metazoa; phylum Chordata; class Mammalia; order Carnivora; family Otariidae; genus Zalophus; species Zalophus californianus. Next base: position 1,344,232 of record NC_045601.1, on the reverse strand, counting down.
CAGGGCGTGACGCCAGTCAGGTAGGTGAGCCCCTGACCACCCTGGGTTAGCCTCAAAGGTCTGGGGGCCCCAGAAAGTCCTCAGCCAGGCAGTCAGAAAAGCAGTTTCTGGAAAGGTGGAGGAGAGACTGAGCCTGGCGAGACCGGGGAGCTCAAGTCGGAGGCCACTGGTGCTCAGGAGGAAGGGAGCTGGTGCTGGCCTGCGCCCCACCATGCCCTTGGGCTCAGGGGCTTCACTGCCCAGTGAGAAGGTCTGTCTCCTTAGGGAGGGTGTGCTGTCCACCCACACGGGCTGGGGAAAGAGCTTGCAGGTGCCTCTAACAGGGACAGGCTTGGGGCACCGAGGAGCGCGGGAGAGAGTTGGGTGCAGGTGCATGTGGGGCGCAGCTGCTCCATCGGCAGCCAGGACCCAACCGCGGCACCGGGAATCTGGGTCGGTACCAGCTGTGCATTAGTTTCTTTGACCAGCACTGAACAACCCTAAACAGAACCCTCAAATCTCTGCGTTAACCAGACTCTAACATCCCTGTGAAAATACCTACAACTTTCCATCTGACTAGACTTTGATTAAAATAAAAGCAAAAATACACAAAATCCATGTGCCCTGCAGGTGCCTCCAAGAGCCTGGAACCATCCAAGCTGGCTTGGGAAGCCTGGGTTGTGGAGGCAGGTCGGGAGCCTGAGCGCCCGGCCACCAGTGCAGGTCAGCACCAGCTCGGACCCGCAGGGCGAGGACGAGATCGCTGCGTGAACTTCTCCGGGAGACAAGGAGGCTTGCACAGTGTTACGAACCTCCCTAAGTCCAAGGGAGTTCATAGACGGGAGGGTTGGACGGGGGGATCTCATCGGGGCTTGTGGCTCAGGGGCGCAGCTGCCCAGCAAAGGTGGAACTTTCCTCTGGACAGTGGGCTCCTCCCAGTTGTGAGTGGGATCTGGTGCCCATCACCCTGGTGCTGTTCTCCATCCACTCCAGGGAACCATCGCTGCAAAGATGTGCCATTATTGATGGGAACAAACTGCCAGCTAACCTAACAAAGTACACTTTTTATGAATCAGAAGCTTTATTTTTATATTTATCGAGTGTTCTTCAATGTATTTGTTGAAATACCTCTATTTGTACCTACATAAATCCATATATTTAGACATAGATCTGTATATTACTATTTTGAAAGCATGAAAGGACAGTGTAGGACGTGTGAGCTGGCGAAGGTATTACTAAACATGTTCACAGTGCGGTCACAGTCACTCCACCATGCTGGACTGAGCCACAGAGGCCCACATTTCTGTATCCTGTGGCTGCCTCCATGGCTGCCTTGGGGCAGAGGGAGAGAGAGAATCTCAAACCGACTCCGTGCTGAGCGCAGAGCCTGATGCAGGGCTCGATCTCACGACCCTGAGATTGCCACCTGAGCCGAAACCAGGAGTCAGCACTTAACCAACTGAGCCCCCTGGCGCCCCTGAAATGCTTTTTAAAAGACTAGGGTAGAGTCACGGAGAGCTTGGCAAACCCTGCCCCCGCTGCAGAAAAGGTGGCTGCATGACCAGGACGGGCTCCATCTCAGGCAGAGAGCCAAGGCCGAGACGGCTCGGGGTCGTCTTGCCAAATTCACGCCGGGCGGATAGAAGACAGCATCTCAGAGGACAAAGGACATCCTTGCACTTTCCACCTCTTGTAAGTTATGCCACTGTAAAGCCGAGGTTGCTGAGCCCGCAGGATGCTGTCTGCCTTCACGTGGCAGAAGGCGCATGGGGGGAGTCAATCACAGAAGGAACTCAGGAGCCTCTGGTCCAGGACGTAGAAAATCGGTCCGCTTGGTGTCTGCCACGTGCTCGCCAGTCTGCAGAGAGAGCCCCCGGGGCTGTGGAGTCTGCCACCTGCCAGGCTTCCCAGTGACTGCTGTGGCCCAGCCCAGTCACAGAAGCAGACACTGCACCAACCGCAGACCCCGTGACTGGCTGTTCTCTTCCCGCCCTTTCCAGGTTGGTGCCTTCAGCAGACGAGGAGCTGCCTCCCAGAGAGTCCTGATACAAACCCCACGTCTGCTGTGGCCGGCCATGCAGACAGCGTCTTCTTCACACTGAGTCCACGGTCCTGCGCGGACAGACGTGGTCACAGCAGGAGCTCCAGTAAAATCCTGTCACCTGCACTTGGATTAGGGGGTCCTAATCACTCAGCAATCACCAGGAACATTAAAAGGATGCCTTGTTCAGAAAAGGAATGTCATCCATTTGGATTTGGGAAGGTAGTTTGCATAGGATACTGGGTTTCCCTGCAGTGGGATTCATTTTCAAGCAGAGATTTTACAGGAAATTCCATGCATGTATGTGGGTGTGTGGGGGTCTGGCTCATGAACCCACACTTCTCCGTGGTGGGTCCTAGACTCCTTCCTGGCAACTTGTGGTACAGCAAAGATCTGGAAAACCAGTGGAATCCTGTGAAGTATGCTGGACACTCTGTTTTCTCGTCTCGTGTTTAGGAAAGTTTCAATGATCACTGCCTCTACTTCTCCTCCAGCTCCAGATCCTAAGTCCAGATGTTTCAGAAGACAAAGACCAAGCTTCAGGAAAAGGAAGCCACCAAGAGGCTGTGGGGACAGGCGGGGTGAAAGTGCTTGCAGTTCCTTATACTGCATCTAAACGGACAGCTGCAGAGTAAAACGCTGGGTAAGAAATGGTCCCCCTAGACTTCTGCACATGCGGGATTTCCCACTGAAACAGCCCCCCATGCTTTTCGTGTTGGTGGAGTTCCCTCAGCATGCCTGCCCAGGCAGCGGACTCAGGGAGAGAGCGCCCTCGGACCCTGGACGGTGCCCGGTCGGGACAGGCATTTTCCGTTGGTTTCCCCGAGCTTGACCCTCAGTTTCCCCGGACTCAAGGTGCAGCGTTCTCTGCCATGGCCGCCACAGTCTCTCTCCAGACCCGTCCAGATGACGAGACTTACATTTCTGTTTGAATGTCTTAGCAGCCCCCTTTTAATTTGCAACATAAAACATTAGGTTTGGTATGGTTCAAAGGGATTTGTGCAACTGATTTCTTCTCATTCTCATCTAGAAATATTGTTTGAAGGGTAAACATGGCCAGAGTCTCAAAGGCTGTACGCATTAACCCGGCACTGGAGTCAATAACCACTTGCTTAGGAAAACGTCGATTGTGTGAGGTCTCTGTCTCTTGATTAACACAGTGGTTCAGTGAAAAGTATTTGTTTGTTTTAAAGAAAGACTTGGGACTTCTGGAGGGAACCAAGCACAGGAGGACAACAGATTTCAGCGACATGGGAGTTGGCCCATGTGGGAGCCAGGCCTGGTGGCACAGCCTGACGATGTAGCCCCTCAGTGGGCCACGCGGCTCTGCCCAAGCATGAGTGTCCCTGGTCATTAACCTTGGATAATTGTTAAACCTACCTGGCTGAGGGCCTCCAGAGGGGCGCCCAGATGTTTGACAGTTGGGCAACCTTTGGAAATGTCAACCTTGTAAATCTAAGCATCCATCTGTCTCGGATGTTGCGCAGGTCGCCCCTTCAAAGCACATCGGTGGATCAGAAGTAACATGAAGGTAGGTAAATAAAATACCTTAAGAAAGTGCTGGGTTTTGAGTTGATGCTTCATGTGAGTGATTATAAGACTAAAACCTCATTAGGATCTTATGAGGTATCCTTGTTTTGACACAGAAGTTGAGACAAGCCTCTGGTGAGGTAAAGGGCTTGGAATTCGGGGACTTGTGCTCCCATATCGGGGTGGGCGCCCCCCAAGCAAGCATGCGGGGATTCGTCCAGTATTCTGAGCAGGTGTGTTCAATGTGACAAGCAGAATGCTCATTTTCTAAAATATCTACTGACCGTCGGAACCGGGGTCCCCCGGGGAATGAGGAGTAGTTAAACACACACACACACACACACACACACACACACACACACACACACACACACACACAATGCCTACCCTGCAGTTTGGCAAGCTCTCAGAGTAAAGGCTTCCTTAACCTTCGCCTTAACTGCCAGGTGTGGGGCCCCAGTCCCTCCCACGCCAGAGGGGATGTGACCTTGCTCTGCACCTTACCAGGGTCCGGCAAGGGGCCCAACACACTGACGAGCCTCAGACCCGTGAGGAGATGAATGCCAGCGTGGGGGGCTGCCTGGGCCGCCGGCCTGTGCAGCCAGCACTCTGCTCCCTGGGCCCCCAGGCCACGCGGAGCTGCCGCTCAGCACTAGCACGTCCTCAAGAACCAACCTTTGTTACTTTCCAGTCAAGTTTCCCCTTGTGTAAAGCTGAAACATTTTCATTTTTATTTTGATGTAAGTCAATTTCCTCTTTTTCAAACTTTTATGGATAGAAAAATTACTTAACATTTTTCATCAAAACCATTCCCGTTGTCCGCGACAACAACAAACTGATGCTTGTCAGCCCCTCCCGACTCAATCCTTCCCTTTGTGAAGGAGTCTAAACTCACCCTAGGGAGTCTCCCTCTGGCTTCACGGGTAACGATAAACAGCGACATTTTAAACAGAAGAAAAAGCGATTGTCCGAAACCGCTCTTGGGAAGCATTGTCTGCCTTGGGGAGCCGGGAGCACACTGCGTGTTCCTCCAAGTTCCTTGGCAGGGACGGGTTGAGGGAGGGTGATTAATAACAGACATTTGGAGAACCATGCGAACATGTGGGCAATCTTTCTTATTCAGTTATGCAGAATATTTAAAAGTAAATGCTATGATAGAATTTTTAGGAAAAACAACCTCAAAGCTTTGGGTTTGATTTACAGATATTGCAATTTTGTTCCGGAGGGAAAACAGTTGTTCCTCTTAGAATTTACCTTTGTATAGAAAGGAGATGAGTCAAAAGCAATCCCCTGATGTGATTGTTTCCAGGGAAAGAAGAAGGAAACGCTACAACCCTGCAGAATGAGATCATCTGCAAGATTATCCCAAGAGATGAAGGAGAAAGAATATGCGTGCCCTTTGCATCTAAGCATTGTACCTAGGTTTTTTAACTTCCAGAGGCGTTTTTAGGGATTTAGACTAGAAAAATAAGGATGAGACCAAACGCGTTTGTGTGGGTAGCCTCCCAGCTCGCCCCCAGGTAGATAGGAGCAAAGATAGTTGCCTGTTTCTCGGGCTGATGCAGCCAAGATAGAGCTGGTGGTCGCCTTGAAACGCCCAAGGATGCAAATGGGTTGGGGCAGAGGAAATACATTTTCTTCTTTGTGGTTCAAGAGGGACTTTCGTTTTATTTTTCCACTTAATATTTTTTGAATTTGATATATACCTACATCTGAGCCACAACTACAGTCCTCCCGTGCGGTCCAGACTATAAATCTGAGGCCTTTATAGAGACCTTCATGGGGCAGTGTCGACTCCGCGTGATGGGGAAACCACTTCTGAGAGAGAAAAAGAAAGGGGAGGTAATCCGAGCAAAGGAAAGACAAATGCCATTTCCTAAATGACCAGGATGCTTCCTAAACATTCCAGATGGGGGAAGATTTCAATTTGGAATCTGATGGATCACAGCTCACCTGTTTTATTACTGAGCACAACTGCTGACCAGACCCATTTGCTGCTGAGCTAGGTCTGTTCTGAATTCAGACTTGGCTAGTAAAAGTTCTGTCATAAAAGCAATTCTTTGATGTCCAATCCTGGCACATAAAATCCAAAAATATGCTTTTACTAAGGTGAGGGAGTGAGTGGTTTGGGTTAGCATGTGAACGGTTACAAATATCAGAGGCTTGGAGGGATAGAAACCCAATTGGAAATTTCACTCAAGCCAGGTGTCTGGTTTAAATTTGAAGAAAAGAATATATTAAATATGTTTTATTGAGCTGTCATGCATGGAACTGCATCCTCACATATCTGAAAACACCCTGGATCACTTTCTCAGAAGCTTGTAGGATCCCAGTGGTTTTTTGGGGGGACGGGGGTGAGGAGAAGCTCTTGCCTTGGCACACTGTCATACGGGGTCGAGAGCCCTACTCAGCCTGAGTGGATTGGGTTCATGGCTGACGGCAGCCCAACGTGGCTGTCAACACCCAAGTGTGGACCCTGGCCACCATCACCACTGGCCCAGCATGCTCTGGGTCAAGATTGCACACCATGCCCACCTAGTCAACAGAATAGTGACTTCTCATGTGTGAAGGGAAGGAAGCGAGGTGTACTTTCTCTGCAGAGGAAATTGGGTGGATTGCCCCACCACTGCCATCCCTACTCGGTTCCCTGAATGGGAATCTCAAGTGATTTAAAAGAAGCAAATGCATGGGTTGTGAAGAATGGACATAATGGACACAGTCCAAAGATGTACGGCATGGCTGTGACGATTCTGACTCTCAAGATTGATTTTTCAAAAAACTTGAGTTACAGAATGTAAAACAAAGCATCTGAGAAGCAGCATTATAAATAAAGTCGTCTGTTTGATGTAATTTATGGAATTCCATAGAAATCACCTTCTCTATATGTTCTCTCTTACCCCTTGGGATTCAGGGACATGAGTGAGAAAATGGCTGTAGAGGTGCCTCAGGCACAGCTTCAAGCGGAGACGGGAAAGTTGCCGGCTGTTACCGTCGCTGTTAGTAAAACCGAACGTTGTTCTGGCACTTTACATGTTAGCACACTGAGGAGAGCACATTTCCCGCGAGCACACGTGCTGATTCTACTGTTCATTGCATGTGTGCCCGCGTGCGAGGGAAGTGCTCCTTCCAGCGGAGAAAGAACACCCAGTGTGCTCGTGCCGCGGTGGCCCGATGTCTCCACCTCACACCCAGCACCTCCAACAGAAAGTTCCAGCAGAGAACAGATTCTCTGTTATACAAAGATTTTGCCTGGGGAATATTCCGGGAGCTAAGTGGCAGTCCCCCAAGCAGCAGCCTCTTTCCAGTTCAATGCTTCTAAAGCTGAGCACGGTTCCAGGGAGACCAATGCCAGCCCTGGAACCCCGGTCCACACCTCTGGCTGCCACGTGTGTGTGGCAAACACACGCCATGGGCAGGGCTCCCATCAGCCATGAGCACTCTCACAGCAAGTGACAGATTGGCAGAGACGTGGAGGTGTCACTCGGAGGTAAAGCACTTGGGTCACTGTGGACATCTGTTGGGCTTTTTTAATACTTACAGCTGCAATTCACAAGGACACTGAACACGTCCCTTCAGAGGAACAGAGAATCAGAGTCAAGCGAGGCAACAACTGCTCAGAATTGACATTTAGTAAAGGAAACAAATCACACACAGGTTGATGTATTCCATTAATTATTGCAATAAATATCATCATGATTTTCTGAAAGACAAAGTTTTCGTGTCAATGGGAAAGACTGGTGTACTTGTGTCTCGGGCAGTGTGGTCCCTTCAGAATCCTCTGGATCATGGTTCTTATGACATTGTCTATAAAAGATCAATTGGCAAATATGTTAGGCTTTGCAGGCTACATGGTCTCTGCTGCGCCTACTCAGCTCTGTCGTTGTAGCTCACAAGAAGCCATACACAACACATAAAATGAATGAGCAAGGCGTGTTCCAATAAAACTTTATTTAAAAAGAAAAAAGAACTGGCAGCCAACCTAAGAGCATGCTTTACTTACACGTTGGTAGTTCAATACCCTTTTAGTGATCAAGCTTTAGCTTCAAAATCCTCTCTATTCTCCAAATCTAGATGAGCATTTGATCATATGTTTTCCTAAAACAGATCAGTGAATTAAAGAAATAGCAACAGAATATATCCCAAATGATACACACACAGAGATGTGAAGAGGGGACAACAAAAACACAGTGACCTGTAGAATAGTATCAGGAATTATAACAGACTTATAATTGAAGTCTCAGAATAGTGAGACAAGAACATTTGAGAAAATAGTGGTCAAAATATTTTTAAATTTGACAAAAACTCCAAATCAATAGATCCAGAAAGCTCAATAAATCCTAAGTAGAAGAAACAGCACATACACGTATGCACAGACACACCAAAGACAGATCGCAAGCTGATGCTAAAGTCCAGTGATAAAGAGAAGATCTTTAAAGGAGCCCAACATACACAAAGGTAAAAATGGAGGAAGACTTTTAAGTCAGAAGGTAATGAAATGACAGATGAAAGAAAAACCAATCAACCAAGAATCTCATGCCACAGCACAACTGTGTGAGCTACCACCACAGACCCACCACAATGCCTGAAACTAGCCAGTGTTGGCAAAGAGACAGGGACATTCACACATTGTCGGTTGGTATGTAAGAAGGTGTAGCCAGTCTGGAAAACAGTTTGGCGGTCTCTCAAAAGATGAGCATCCACTTAACCTATTATCCAGCCACAGGGTCCTATGGATCCACCGCGAGATACACGAAAGCACATGTCCACACAAAGCCCAGCCTCTGATTGCCCATCATTCCATTCTTCATCATAGCCAAAATGAGAAACACCCCAAATACCCATCAAGAGACTAATGAATAAACAAATGGCAAGCGGTCTAGCCACACCGTGGGATATTATTTACCCATGAAGTGCATTCAACAAACTGGATGGATAGGAAAAAATATTATGCAGAATTTAAGAAGGCAGACACAAAAGACTCCATGTTGTATGGTATCATTTACATGGAATGTCTAAAAAAAGCAAGTGCATAGAGAGAGCAGATCAGGGCTCCTGGGGCCGGCTGCGGGCATCAGTCAGGGCTCTCCGAGAGAAAGGTCTACAAGGAAGGCCAAGACATGGAGGACAGTGTGGGGTGCAGCTTGTCTAACTGGGTGGTCACTGCCCCAAGCGACCCCCGAGTTCCCACAACAGCATTGTGTCTCCACCATGGCAGGCTTGCCTTTTACCATTGTCTTAATGCCAAGATTAAAGCCACATTTATTCTACTACAAAGAAATATCAGCCAGAAGCTGTCATCCATTACTACCATTTCTTTTATTTTGATATAAAGAAAATAGAGCTTTTTAGTCGACAAAGAGTTAACAAGCAGGAATGCTGATGATCTATCTTTGCTTATTCTCCTTGACGGCTTTCCTTTTATTTATGGGGACCAGGGGATTGTGGCATTCTCTCAGCCACCTGTAAAACATCTGGCATTCATTTAGGGGAAGCTGGTTCATTAAGGAAGCTGTAATTTATTGGACTATTTTGGCACTGGTCAGGAAACACTCAGTTGTCAATATTCTGGGCAGACTTGTGCGTGGGCGTGTGACCCGATGGGTGTGTAAATAGCAGCAAACACTCTTTAGAAGAAGAGCCCGTGGTTTTAAAAGGAAGCCAAGGTCAACACTGACCACACACGGATTTCTCTATGGCAGGGACTGCAGATAATGGATCTGAACTTGTATTAAATGCCACTGTTTTGTTTACTATATTTTTCCATTCTTATTAATCACAACATAGCCACTAAAACCCAATCAGAGTCACAAAATCTACCAAAGAGCAAAGCAAAATACAGAAAAGATGCTCGGGATCCCGCGCGCCTGCCTGCAGGAATGGATTGTACTGGAGTTTGCCCTCCCTACAGCTGACGGAATGCCCACGGCAAACGCTGCCAGGAACGACATTCTGTCATATGTCACAGTGGGACCGCAAGATGAATAACTAAGACTCTTACCAAAAAAGAAAGGTTAGGACATGGGGTGACTTTCCCATCCCAATTCCAAACCACAATGATAAAGCGGGCTCTATCTTTAGATATTTATCCTATTAGAAACTAAAACTGAAGGGATGTTAGAACTTAAAAACACATGAATATGTGCAGGGAAAGCACATTTTTTGCTGAGGGGATTGGGAGTGCTGTGTTGATGTTGTGATGGGGGATTACTGATGGTAAGCGTGGGCTACGAAGTGGAGACAGTGTCCCCAATAGGATGAAACAGTGCACCATCGGGGCCCACAAGGAGCATTTTACCTGCAAAGCTGGGGCTTGTGGATTCCTTTTCTCAAAAATTTATTTTGAAGATAAAAGTAAAATCTGATTTAGATCTTTGATGATAATTTCCAACATGTGGGAAAATATTTCCTATAATGCCATGAATGCAGAATTGTTAGTGATGCACCAAGGAGCTGAAAATCTCCTAAAATTTGCCTTTCCACATCTGCAAGAAGAGAAAGTTTCTAAGAACTGAGTAAGATCCTCTGGGGATGCTGATCGAAGGGAAGACCCTCTCTGACAAAGGGGAGGGACAGAGACACAGAGAGAAACATAAGCAAAAAACAATAATAAGCAAAACAATACCTTGTTCATGTGTTTGTTTTCCGGGGCTCAGGGACTGATCGTGGGTCCAGGGGAAGGGAGTAGGAGGGAGAAGAATGTATTAATCTTACAACTATGCGTTTTGTTTGTTTCAGTGGTCAGTTTTTGTTCGGTTTGCTTTATTAAAAATTAGAATGGAGCACCGAATTTGAATAATTTCCTTAGGGCAAGAACAACTGGATATGAAACAAATAAAATGTTGCAATTAAAAAAAATAAATCTTATAGTGAATAGAAATTCATTTTTGGGAAAACATACTTGATGTGCAATACCCACTTCGGGGGGAAGGTGCAGACTGCTGACACCTGTTCCAACACTTTCCCACGGCCCACCCGAGGGACCCAACTGTCCTGCTCATATGTGACACTCCCAACCTGCAAACAGCAAATCACGGTACTAGTAACCCCCCATAAAAATTCACTTGTATAGGAACTTGGTTCAAAATACAACATTTGATATTAATTTTGTACATTGAATTTAGGTACGAAATAAAATCTGTCCTGAGGTTGAAAATACTGACTCAGGGGCAAGGTCTACATTTTCAAAGTTCAGAAAAGAACAAAGGTAGGAATGAATTACTGTGTAGTAGGAAAAGGAAATGAATTGATAAAACGTGCTCTATCTTTAGATATTTATCCTATTAGAAACTAAAACTGAAGAGATTTTAGAACTTAAAAACACATGAATAAACCCATTTGTTATTTGTCGACATAAATAACATTTAATGAAAAATAGATATAATTTTCAAGCCAAGCAATCTCTCATGACAAGAGCTGTGTTGCTTCACAATGTCCACAATCTGATGCTGGCTTGAAGGAGGCGGACGGGCTCTCCCACCCGTCCTAGCCTGAAGTCTGTGTTGATAGGAGGTGTTCATCGAAGCGTGCAAAGAACATCAAGCGTCTTTCAGAGATGTACTTAGAAAAAGGAGGATTAGTTTCATAAAATTAGCCTTTCCAAGACACTGGCTCTTCTTCTCCAGAAGGTCATGTGGTGGTAGTTTTCAAAGGTGAGCTGAATTGTGGACTCGGAGCCCCACACGTGGAAGGGCTCCACAGGCGTACCGCGCACCGTGAGCGCACCTGTTACCTCTGCATCATGTTACGGCACCATGCACGGTTGTTCAGGAAACATCAGTCTACGGAGTTATACACAGATCTTCCAAATTTCAGTAAACCTTCTGTTAAGAGTCATGTACGTCGATGTCATCTCCGCTATCAGCAAATTCAGGGGTGTGGCAGCAGGCTCATGGGGCCCACGAAGCACGAAGTCGGAAGTTGCAGTTTTTCACTTGGACGCTCAGAGTGGACCTTGGCAAGAAGTTGTGTTCCTTGAAAGGACAGCCACCTCCTCCTTTCTGAGAACGTGTCTGCCCGATCCCCGAGTCTGAGCGCTCAGAGTTTGTCTGTCAGCCCTCCTCTTGTGTCACCACGTGCTCCCCGGAACAGACACGGCGGTTTTCCCAACAGCGCCCACAGCGGCACACGGGCTTTTCCTGGGGAACGCGTTCATATTTCTGGGTGCGCCAAGAGCCCCTCATGCACACCTCCCCTCTGAAGAAAACAAAATTGAAAGGATGCACATGCAAGGCCTGGGATCTGGTAAAATTCATAGTCTCCCTGGTTTACCAAAGACGGGCAGCTCGAGGGCGCTATCCAGGCCTGGACCCTGCTCAGGTGTCCACGGCATCCCACTGCTGTGTCTGCAACTGTTCCAGGACACATCGTGGGGCCCAGGGCTCCAGGGTCTCAGCACCACCCTTGTTTCCTGTTGGGCATTTATGCACATTTTCTTTGATGTGTAGATGATGCTGAATCCAAACACACTTGTAGGGAAAACCGAGTTAGTCTTTGAAACACACACGTTTGTACTCTAAACCGAGGGAATTCTAGAAAATGCAAAGAATGGGCAAGCACACATTCTCTTGGACACTGTTCCCGTGTGGCCAGTCCTGTCCGGGCATCACCCTGCACCCTCATGAGGGGATGCAGTCATGGGCGACACCCCTGCACGAGTTTGCTGGGCTGCCCCGACCGTGTGGCGCCGGGTGGCGGGGCGGCCGAAGGGCACCAGCAGTCTGGGTGGGTGGGTTCCTGCTGAGGCTGGAGGAGAATGTGCCCTTGGCCTCCCTCCAGCTCCTAGGGGTTTGCGGCGTCTTGATGCTCCTGAGCTTATAGACGCATTTTCCCAAGCTCTGCCTTCATGCTCACATGGCGTGGTCCCTGTGTGTCTGTGTCCAAATTTCTCTTGCAGAAGGGCCCTGTCACATTGGATCAGGGCCAGCCTAGAGACCTTATTTTAGCTCATTACATCTGCAGTGACCTTATTTCCAAATAAGGTCCTGTTCTAAGGTACCAGGTATCAGGACTTCAAGATATGAATTTGGGGGACACCGTTCAGCCCATCACACACACCTCAGTGCTATTAGGGAAACTGCTTTGCTCGCCAGCATCCCCTACAAGGGTCTCAGGAGCCTCAAGGGTCCGCTCTGCACAGCTTGAGAAACCCTGCCATAAATCCTCACTTACATTTTTCTATTGGGCTATTATGATTCCACTATTATTTATTTTTAGAGAGTTTTAAAAATTAGTTTACAATTAGATGGATGAGGGTCGTCGGGTAGCAGTCTGTCTTCTGATCGCCCAGCCTGTCTGGTTCAGCACGGTGCCCGTCTTCATCCTGATCTTCTCTTTATGGTTAATTTGACATCTTCCTCTGTTGTAACTGGATTTCGCTGGTGCACAGGGACATGGAGACTTGTGGATGTTACTTTGTAATCAGCAGCTCTACAGATCATGTTACTTGGACTTTTCAGTGACATTTTGGATGGAGTCCCTGAGCGAGAGTAAAGGGCTGTGTGTTCTGAGCTCAGCTCCCAGTGACCAGTGGACCGCACGAGGGAAGTTGAGAAGATGCGATGTCTCGAACTGTTCCACACAAGGAGACATGGATCCGAGAATCCCAGAGACTCCCTGAACGGGCTGCCAAGTTGCATCTCTGTGCTTCATTTCTGGTAGCCCCTCAGGTGTCTCTCTGTTTGAACCACGCAGGTCCTACCCCAGACACCAGTCCCCGTGTGCCCGCTCACCTCACACCCCGCACCCCGCGTCCTCCCGGCACCCACACTCAGGCCGCACTCTGTCCCCTTCCCTAGACCGTCCCTCTTCATCATCTGCGATCGGGACCCGCTTACCCGGGAAGCCCAGACTCGCAGCACCAAGCACGCAGAGGACGCTCAGTAGAGCCTCGCTGGATTTCACTTGGCATATCTGGGCAAGGGGAGGGCCCAAGTTCCCTTCACCGATGTCCATCAGCTCACTCAGGATCATGCACACCCAACTCCATATACCGGCCTAACTTAACATCCTGGCAATGCTCACCGGAAAAGCCTCCAGTGCATTTTCCTGTCTACTGCATGCTTTAGGGTCAGGGAAGTGGAAGCTCCGGACTCTATGCTCAACTGCATTCACGCTTTTCAGAAACATGAGGTTGCCTCTGGCCTCCAGCCTCAGCCTCAGCTTCCAGGTTCCACCGTCAGCCTCAGCCTCCACCCTCAGCCTTCAGCCTCAGCCTCAGCCTCCACCCTCGGCCTCAGCCTCCAGGCTCAGCCTCAGCCTCCAGCCTCCACCCTCAGCCTCCACCTCCAGCCTCTGCCTCCAGCCTCAGTCTGAGCCTCCAGCCTCCAGGTGTTTATAGACCAACACTGAGGGAGCATGATGTCAATATGCAAATCCTTTACCCCATGTGAGAAGGCAGCCCATTTTTATGTAACAGTTAAGCTCTGAGCTTTAAGAGGACAAATGCTAATTTATTCTAATCATTTACAAATGAGTTTAGGAAAATGGACGTAAGTCGGTCACATGTCTGAAGTAAGGCATCTTGGCAAGAACTTTCTAACCAATATCACATGTACCGACTTCCCCATGGGCTTGCATTTGGTTTTGCATACATACAGTAATGAGGGTAATCAGGATAATGATCTGACCATTTTGCTTTGGCTTTGGTTAACTGTGAATAAATGGAATTCTCAGGGGAAAAAAAAAAACCCTTATTTTTAGATTTTCACTTAAGATGGGTTATGGTGTTCAAGCTACAATTGCAGGAATAGCCAGACTCATATTCTGTTTGTTTCTTAAGATATCCCTGTTTAAGTTGATATTTTTATGTTCTATATAGAGATTTTGTTTTCTGGAAGTTTTCTTGGATGTGGGTTTGATGTGAGATTTCTTATTAGTATAGTTTGTTTCTGAAAATGCTTCTCTGATGTACATGAAGAGGACTTACCATCCGCAGTGTGTTGGTCTCTGTCAAGACTCATGTCCTGAGAGATATAGAATATTCTTAAGTGCAAAGAGGCTGGTACAGGGCCCGGGGGTTCAGGTGTGAACCCGCACTGCCTGAGTGCAAACCAGCGCTCAGAGTAACTAGGAGCTGCATGCTCACGGGACAACAGAGAGGACACCACAGGGCCGCGGGTCCCATGCAATTCAGCAGAGCACCCAGCGTCTCCCCACATAACCTCCTGGCTTCTTCTACCTCCAAGCCGGTCTCCGCATAGGTGGTTTCTGCTTCCTGCATGTACGAGTTTTATAACGTGGATTCTCTTACTGGGTGGATCTGGTGACCCTATTGTGCCCAGCCTTTCAGAGAAGGGTGTACAACCGTAACCCTCATCTGCTCTGTGCGGGGCACTGACTTGGACGCTTTCACATGTGATTTCTAAGACCCAAGGCCACTCAACGAATTGGTGATTTATTTTGCCATCTAGCTTTTCTTCTTTCTTGTCAGGTACCTGGTATGTTGGGACGTTGATGGCTTTCCAAGGCTGCGAAGTGAGTGAACACGAGAGTCTGCTGTGATCTTGCAGAACTTATTCAGAATCCAGAACAAACACTTTATTTTGTTTTCCTTCCATCGTCTGCTTTCTTCCAAAATTCCGTTGCAGAATGAACTTTTTAAGAGCCAAGGATAATGGTGAATATACCATGGTGAACACACTTGAATATTTAACTTGTCACCTAGTATAGATTCCTATCCCCATCTAATATCTAATACAATGTCCGTTAAAATTGCTGGATTTTGAATCTTATCTCCTGATAATCAGGCAAGTCTTCATCATCTTGAGTCGAAGATAACCCCACCAAGTGCAGACCGAGCACACTTTGGGAAAAGAGCGTCCTAACTGCCTGTGGGCATCGTCCCTGCCAATGACTGTGCTGTGACCCGTGGGGAGAGGACACACGCATCTGGCTGACCTGGAGGGTCGCATCCACGTGGCTGCCAATATCACTCAGATGGTCTGTCTGTGTCTCTGCTTCTTCCTGAAGCCGACAAGAGAAGGGCCTGGAGGCTCACGAGCCTGAGACGTCTGGCCAGACACGAAGGCTGGCACCTTCACACGGGGCCTGGGGAGCCAGAGCTGTCTCCTCTTCCTGTCTGAGAAGGGGGACCGATGGTGCTTGTGATGGACGCCACTGCTGGGCCTGCTCTACCTGTGCTCTAGACCCTGCCCTCTGCACAGGGGACAGGCCATCGGGCCCACTCCTTGCTGCCCGTGGCACGGTCACTCCTCTGCACACACCCAGTGCCCCGGTGGGGGTCCCCTGATGGCACCAGGGGATCCCTTCTCTTGAGCGTCTTCTCAGGGACAGGCCTGCTGACGTGGCTGGACTGTATGCTGAGGGTGGGCAGCCCGCTGTGGGGCCGGTGCCTCCAGCTCAGTGCAGCTGTGTCTGCAGTGAGCCCACAGTCCCTTCTGGGCCTGCCTCTGGAAACGTCCCTCCACTTCTCTTCCTCCTGTACGACCGTGACACCCCCTTTCCAGCAGAGTGACCCCCCTCACCAGTTCGCCCACCAACCCAAACCAGCCTGCTCACTCTGCCACCACCGCTGGTAAACCTGCCGGAGTCAGCCTGGACCTTCCTATTTGGGTCTCTGGCCCTCCTGTAGAGTCACTCCGCTCTGGAGGGGTGTGTGTGCACAGTGCACGGTGTGTGTGAGTGTGTGCATGCTGGGTGTGTGTGTGTTCACTATGTGTGCACACTGTGAGTATTGTGAGTGTGCATGCACAGTGTGAGTGTGGGTGTATGCACTGTGTGTGCACAGTGTGTGTGTGAGTGTGCATGCACTGTGTGTGCAGGTTCCCTATGTGTGCACACTGTGTGGGTGTGTGCGAGTGTGCATGCACTGTGTACTGTGTGTGTGCACAGTGTGAGTGTGCATGCACTGTGTGCATACAGGTGTGTGCACTGTGTGTGCACAGTGTGTGGGTGTGTGCGAGTGCACACACATTGTGTGCACACTGTGTGTGCACAGTGTGAGTGTGTGAGTGTGTATGCACTGTGTGCATACAGGTGTGTGCACTGTGTGTATGCACAGTATGTGTGCGAGTGTGCGTGCACTGTGTGCATACAGGTGTGTGCACTGTGTGTGTGCACAGTGTGTGTGAGGGTGTGCACGCACTATGTGAGTGCGGGTGTGTGCACTGTGTGTGTGCACAGTGTGGGTGTGTGCGAGTGTGCATGCACTGTGTGCGTGCAGGTGTGTGTATTGGCATTTCCTCCACTACCCTGCACACCGTGGCGCCCTTTGGGGCATCTGTGCTTGGGCAACCCCCACCCTGCTCACGCTGCGTGTCCCTGATTGTCCTGCATCTCTGCTGGCCGTCAGCCTGCAGCTCACTCCTGCATAAGCTCAGCTCAAGCCTCTCTGCTGAGCCCAGACTCACATTCGCAGGCATTTGGGGACTGCTCCCTTTGGACAGGATGTAGGACGTCCAAAAGGGCCAGTCCAGAACTTTTATCCATATTTGCTCCATCTGCATCAATTCCCAACTCTGAGTCTACAGCGTCCGTGACTGTGTCAGTCCTGAAATCTGGGGGCCAGGCTGGTGTTTACCCCGCTGGGGATCTCCGTCATTCACCTGGGACTTCCCTGCAGCTACTTCTAAGCTGCCTTATCACACATGACCAGGGTTTTCCCCCTTTACTTAAAATGCTAAGATTTAATCGTAAGGTGCATGGGCTAAATAAAAGGAAGCAGGAATTCCATCTGGGGTCACCGTCACGGGCTGCTGGACCCCCCTGCACACAGACCAGCCTCCCACACAGACTGGAAAAGCCCCGTGTGAGGAGCTGCCTGTGAGCCTAGGTTACGGTGAGGGCGTGCCCACAAAGGGCGGGCAGGGGTGTCCACGGGGCTCCCTGGGAAGAGCGGCCCCCCAAGGGGCCTCTCTACGCGGAGGCGGCGGGAACCTGAAACCATCCTCCACCCCACTTGGCCTCCATGGATAATATTTCAAACAAGTGAATGATGATGTGGGAACATTTAGTTCGCCACCGCAATATGTTTATCCCAGTTGAACTAATTTTGGGTGAGGTGCATTCTGTTTGGATTGAAAATGTGATCCAGAATGGGAGGAGCCATGTTGATCCCCACCCGTGCCTTTCTGCCTGGGGGGGTTCACTTGCGTGGGTTCTCCGAGCGGGCCTCAGTGCGCACATCGCTGGTCTCTGAGCTGTGGGGTCCACGGGCCCCTGACTCTGTAATATTTGGAGTTTTCTTAGGTGGATTTTATCTTGAAGAAGGGTATGACTTCAGATATTAACAAAAACGGAAATGAATCAGTTCATCCATCCCTGGGGAAAATGAATTTTTCCAGAACCCAAGATCCCATAGAGTTAAATCACATTTATCTTGTCATTGAGAAGGGATTGGATGCCATCCATTCCATCGGGCCTGCTCCCAACCCCCAGACTTCAGACCTCCCAGTGGGGTGGAGACAGCAGAGGGTCAACGTTTCATTTAGAAACCCTGAGATTCTCCATCATTATCACTGTTTCACCTCTGGGCTGTGTCTGTATTTGTGATCAACAGTCCCCAAAGTCTTCCTTTCCTTCCCCCAAACCCGCCCTAGACTGTGGTACAGAATCTGATCTTGGCAAAACCACATTGATTTTTCTGAAGCGCACGGGACGGCGTGACGTGCTCATGCCCTGGTGGGTGGCTGGGTGGCGTCCGTGGGTCAGGAGAGGTCCCATCGTACCTACGGAATGAGGCAGAGCACAGAGTCTGTATTCCCCTACAGAGATTTTACATTTGAGCATTCTGGGGCAGAATTAGTTTAACGTGAGCCAGCTGTCAGCTTTCTTTTGCTGCTGATGTTTCAATCCACCCTAAAGTCCCTGGAAACGCTTCCACTCGGACTTCGCTCCACACATAAAATACAATTAATTATGCTGGCCTTGTCTTCTTCCCCAGGGACCACAAATCCCATTACATTCAAGTTCGACTTAGAGGAAAAGAATGTTAATTTTTCCAAAGCCCATTATTCTAGAATGGAAACGCTTATGTGGTATTATTTCAAAATTTCTTGATCAGCAAAAGGGATTTTCTAAAGAACCACTTGGCCAGGGTATTTCTCGTTGCTTCTCTTCATTTTAAGAAGTTTTGCATAGTGTGATGGATAATGTACAAATAGAATCAAATCTGTCTCTCTTCCCTCAGCATTTACATATGAAGCATGTGAGATACACAAATGCATTTCTCAGGATGGCAACTAATGTGCCTCTCATGGGCATGGTGGGGGCATAGGAGGTCCTTGTCATCAGGCTAGAAAGCTGAATTTCTGATTTTCTGCTTGCTACCACCTACAGAGTGCAAGTCTATATATGTGTTTGTATGCATATAATATATATATGATTTTTAAATTTTGGAAAATCTTACCTAAAAATAATTCAACTGCATATCGCTAGCTATTCAAAAGCAATCTATACATTGGAGGCAATTCATTCATTCACTCAGGAATCATCAATGCAATGCGCCCGCTAACCACACACTGAGGACACAAGTCTGGAGGCAGGCACGTTTCTGCACGTCCTCTGCCTGATACCTAAGGAAGAACAGCTTTCCAAGAACGGACCCAGCATATTCAGGGTTCTCCATGCTCCTTAGACTCCTGTCTGGGAGAACACAGTGGTAGCAATGGTGCAAACGCATCAGCGAGATGGGCTGGCAGTTTGAAAACATGGATGAGGCTTAAGACACTCGGGCTTTCTGCAAAGGAGGGGCGCGCCGATTAACTAAACGGGAGAGAAATGTCCACAGCCTGCCGAGCATCTGCAGGAATGAGTGCCCTCGCACCAACCGGTAACACCTGTCACGAAGTGTGGCTTCACCAGCCAGGGAGCAGAGGGTTTTATTCAGTGGCCGATGTCATGACGAGTGACAGATACAGGGACATGCTCTGCTTGTTTCATTTTGGGTATCAGGAAGCTTGTCCCCAGAGCAGACAGACTGAAAAAAAATGAAGGCATTGACGACAATTTGGATTCATAATCAAGTCTCCAATAAACTCATGTATTACTGTTTGATCCATTGGAAAATAATTAATGATTTACACTACTAAGGTGTTATGTGTCCTGTCTTATCAATAGTAATGGTGACCATTCACAGCCTCCATGTGCCTGGCAGTCTGTGCAATGAGCTGGTCATTTTGTCGTGACCTCTACGTAGTGTCCTTGCCTAGCAGGTAGACAGTAGGTTCTTAGTAGATGCATCTTGAATGAATGATGGAAGGGCCTGGGCATGGGATGGAAACAGAAATAGACGACTGTAATATGGTCAAACCAAAGTTACAGGGTGTATCAGCGGGGGTTCTCCAGAGAGACAGAACCAATAGGAGGGAGGGAGGGAGATTGATTATAAGGATTTGGCTCCACAGTGGTGGGGTCTGGCCCGTCTGGACCCACAGGGCGGAACTGCCCGCTGGAGACCAGGCAGAGTGGAGGCCATCGGGAGAATTCTCTCTTCTTGGTGGACCTCTGTCTTCTTCTCTTTAGGCCTTCCACTGATTTAGATGAGGCCCAACCAAATTTGGTGAGTCATCTGCTTTACTCAAAGTCTACCAATTAAAACATTAATCATATGTAAAAAATAGCTTCATAGAAACATCTAGACTGGTGTCTGAATATCTGGGCCCCATGGTCCAGCCAAATTGACTCTGACCCGGTGTCTATACACCCACGTGCACACACACCGGTGAGATCCGGCTCCATGCAGCTATCAGCCAGGCACCAGAGGGGGTGGGAGAGAGGCATGGTGCGCTGCCGGAGTGCTTCACCTGTTACAGGGGGGAGGCTTCGGAGGAAGAGAGCTGTCACGGACGACCGAGAGCCACTCACTGAGTGGCGAATGCGTGCGGGAATGCATGGCCCGTGCCCCCAGGCGTTTAGTGTTTAATGCTGAGGACAAGTCTCAAAGGGATAGACTCTTTTCAGGAGGAAGCTGAACCTTAGAGGGGGCTGGGTGAGCTGTCTGGGTCATGACGCTAAGCAGGAGAGCGGGGGTGGGCACCTGTCCACATCGTGCAGCTCGGGCAGCAAGAGCATCAACACTTCCCAGTGCGTCGGCCTCCTGCCCGAGCACCTGGTCCTTCCCCGCACAGTAGGCCAATCACTCTCACAAACAGGCATGAGGGGCATTTCTCACTGTTTCAGGGGCCAGGAGATCTCCCGCTGGCTCCATGGACTGGTTCCACGTGCACACAGGGCCTGCCCCCTCACACCACACACCCCACCTGGTCACCTGGTGCTCCTGCACTGAGCCGTGAGCTCCCCGCCATGCACCATGCATGTGCCCCCTGTCCCCCCTGCTCCTGCCCCCAGCTAGGACAGGATGATTAGGTTTTGGGCAGGAAAAGTCAGAAAGTGAGCAACGACAGCGTAAATCCTGTGGGACCCTGAGCGTGTGGCCCCCCGGTCCACGGGATCCCTGAGATAAGCTCTGGATGGAGTGTCAGTGAGGCAGTGAGATTCTGGTAGCTGGGGGGCTCATTCTGGTGGCTGGGGGGGCTCACACAGGGCAGGCCCAGAATGGGCTCCAGGGACACAGCAAAACTCAGAGAATAAATGACAGATGCTGCATCCACAACCAGGGCTTCAGTCAGCATTGATGCCCACGCTCTTGGCTTCTGCACGAGTAGGGAACTAGAGAATGGTCCTGGGTGCCACGTGTGCAAGGCAGTGGAGGCCAGCTGGAGGACACAGGGTTCCAGTAAAATACCTCCTGCGGGCAGGGGCCGCATTTGCACTTGCCGCATGCTTGCTATGCATTTTACATCCCAGAGGCCTTAACTTTAGACCAGGGACAGAACCGGGATTGTTTAAAATCTTCCACGACATAAATCAGTGACCTAGCATGGCCTTCCCACAGTTGGCACTCGGCCGCCATGATTATCATGCAAACTTTCCAAAGGGCAGGCTTCTGCTTCCTGCCTTCCATGTGGGCAAGCCGGTCAGGAGGGCTCCGCTGGTCCTTGGGGGCGACATCGGCTCTGATGGCAGTGTCTGTGGGAGGGGTGGGGCACTGCCCCCTCCCTGAATCATGCCCCCCATTCTGTGGGATCCAGTTTCAGGGACCAAGCAGATGGCCTGGTCAGAGGGTGAGGGTGTGGACAGCTGGTTGTCAGCTCAGCACTGAGCCGACGCCGGTGCCTGTTTTATATGCATTAGGCCTTCATTTCCCCATTTGAAAAATGAGGGATTAGGTCTAAAACGTTTCCCACTTCAGCTCTCACACTCTTGCCATTCTAGTTGAGGGGTAGTTTCTTCTTTTCTTTTCTTTTTCTTTTTAAACTGGTTAAATAATTAACTTTTTTATTTTATTAAAAGATTTTATTTATTTAGGGGCTCCTGGGGGGCTCAGTCAGTGAAGCGTCTGCCTTCGGCTCAGGTCAGGATCTCAGGGTCCTGGGATCAAGTCCCACATTGGGCTCCCTGCTCAGCGGGGAGTCTGCTTCTCCCTCTGCCTCTTCCCCTCCCCCTGCTCGTGCAGGCTCTCTCTCTCAAATAAATAAATAAATAAAATTTTTAAAAAATTTAAAAACATATTTTATTTCCTGCCCTCAGGGAGCTTACAATTGGACCCAGAGCAACCCTATAATTCAGTCCACATGATGGCAAAGTGATGTGGCTCAGGCGGCACATCGTCCCAGAGCTCCGGAGACAGGAGTTATCACAGGAGACAGGACTGAGCCGTGGAGGCTTGCTAGGGGTGCGTGAAACCTGTGCAGCACATGCAGGGATGGGGAGGGCAGGCAGTGCTTGGGGGGACCGTAGGAGGCAGGTGAGGGTCAGGCCAGGCTGAGGGCTGCAGAGGTGAGGACCTGGTCTTTCTGTGGGGCTCTGGGAGCAGCCCAGGCAGGGCAGAGTCCAGCAGGGACTACGTGTGCATGGGGAGGACAGGACAAAGTCATAGAGACTATGAAGGGAGGGGATGGATTTGAGCTGGGGGTGTCCTGAATCGCTGAAACACCGCAGAGCAGCTATTCTCTGAACGGTAGTATTAAGACAACTGAGTGCTCTTGATACGGGACAGTTTTAGAGAAGAAATAACAAGTCTGAAAGGTGAGCTCAAGGTGGCTTCCTGCAAGCAATTTGAGGGGGGTGGAAGCCTGTGGACAGCAGCAAGAGGGTCTGGGAGGTGACAGGGCAGAAGCCGGGCACAGAGAATGAGCCCCAGATGGTCTGGAGGCTCAAGACTGGGTTCTGCCAGCGTAGCGGGCAGGAGGGGAGGGATTTGGCAGAATGATGAGGAATCTCCCTACCGGTTCATGCTTTGAGGTGATGGAATGCACATGTTGAGCTAGCTTTGTCTCAGGGAAATATCAGAGCATTGTGACAGGGTGGCTGTGGGGAGATGCCAGAAGAGCCCCTTTCCCCCATGTGCCTGTGAAAGCCCTGGCGTGTGGGGGCCCTTTTCACCTCCCGTTGTGGTCCCTTCACCTCAGGCTGCACTGGGGCAACACCTCCAGGACACATCCAACCTGGAGAGAGCTTGGAAGTTGTCCTTCCATCCTTTCAACAAGAAAAAGCTGAACAAAGTGAAAATCAGTGACTTCTCATGGACCTATATCAGAATTGGGTTGCTGGGAAAACTACCACCCCCAAATCTAGAGAGACAGACAGACCAAGGGGTCACAGCCAAGTTCAACTTCCTGGGGGAGAAGTCATCAGCCATAACCTGGGAAGAAAGTTCATGTGGTAATTTAAAAAATTTTTGGAGGCTGAGTGTGGACAACTGTGAGAAAAAGTGACCCCAGGGGCTATAGTCACAGACCCAACAATTTCCAAGGCTTTACCCTCAGGTGCCCCAGCAGCTTCTGAAGGCAAAGAATCAAGAGAAACCCTCATGTTTCTGGCAGGAGGAAGTAAAAATAACCATTTTGAAGCTCGCTGTTATGGGCTGAATTGTGTCCCCACTCCCCAGATTTATATGCTGGAGTCCTAATCTCCAGGACCTCAGAATGCGACTGTATTTGAGGCTAGGGTCTTTGCAGAGCTGATCAAGGTAAGATGAGGTGGGTCCTGATGCAATATGATCAACGAGATGTGGACACAGACACACACAGGGTAGAAGTCATGTGAGGACGCAGGGTGAAGACACCGTCTACACTCCCAGGAGGGGCCTCCTGCCCACATCAGAGTATTGGACTTCCAGCTTCCAAAACTGGGACAGAATAAACAGTCTGTTGTTTGAACTGCACATTCTGTGCTGTTTGTCACCATAGCCCGAGGACACTAATGCATAGATCCAGAGTTTTCTACATGAAAAAAGGTAACTCTCAAGGGACAAAGACTTAACAGAGATCTACCTCACTTGGGGGAAGGAAATTACCCAGCACCAGCCCCTCTCACCTTCCCGTCTCACTGAAGGGGATAGAGAAAAAGCTAAGCGACACTTGGGAAGGTTACAATCTGGGGACATGTCCACAGAAGGGAAGAGATAACATCATCAGATTATAGATGAGTAAATCAGCACCTTGCTGGCAGGTCCAGTCAGTAGCAGGGGGCTATTGGGTGCACAGTGTGCAGGGTGGTTCTGAGAGTTCTTAGAGACCCCAAGACCAGGGGGTCCACAACAAGGACCCTAGGGACACTGGGGCCTCAGAGACCACAGCTGCAGCAAGTGCTAAACACAGCCCAGCTCCTCATGGTATTAACATAAAATCACACCGAAGGCCTATTTACCTCAGTTCCCATGACCTAATACATCATGTCCGGCTTTCAGCTAGAGAAAATTAATACATGATAAATGGCAAGAAAAAAATGCGCATGAAGAGAAAAAGCCAGCATCAGAAGCCAGATTTAGCTATGACACAGATTCTGGAATGATCAAAGAGTGAATTTTAAATAACTGATTGGTAGGGGAAGGGCTCTAATGAAAAGCCGGGCAGCACGCAGAATGGGTGTTATCAGCAGGGGGATGGGAGCTCTAAGAATGTGTCACAACCAAAGCTCAAAATCGAAACACTAATGGCAACGAAGGATGCCTATGAAGAGCTTATTAGTAGATAGAGCATGGCTGAGGAAAGAATCATGGAGCTTGAAGGTATGTCAGTAAAACATCCCATACTGAAAAACACAGAGAAAAAAAAGAAGGAAGAAGGAGGAAAAAAATGACTATTCAAGCACTATAGGAGAATTATGAAAGTGTGTTGCACCCATAATGGGGATAACAGAAGGAGAGAATAGAGCAGAATATTTGAAGTAATAATAGCTAAGAATTTTCCAGATTAAATGACAGACACTAAACCACAAATCCGGGAAATTCAGAAAACACCAAGAAGGATAAATACCAAAAACCCACACATTAACATACCAGTCTTCAAAGTGCAGAAAACCAAAAATGAAAAGAAAATGCTGAAAGAGCAAAAGAAAGTACAACCTTACATATAAACTAGGAAGGTTGGATAAATGGTTGGGAATCATGTTGGACTCCTCATCAGGTCCACACAAGAAGAGAATGCAGTAAAATGTTGAAGAAATATTTTTCTTTAAAAATGTTAAAAGATAAAGAATACACCAACCAAGAATTCAATACCTAGTGAATTATTCATCAAAAATGAAGGAGAAATCGAGATTTTTGCAGAGGAACAGAACACGAGGGAGTTCTTTGCCAGTATAGCCATCCTGAAAGAAATGCTAAAACAATTCTCCAGAAGAAAAATGATAGAGCTCAGAAGCTCAGATCTACATAAAGAAAGGAAGAGTGTTATAAATGGAATAAGTGAAGGTAAAGTAAAATACTTAATTTCCTTATCTAACATATAGCTGTTTGTTCACAGTAATTACGTGACACTTTGCTGGGTGGTTATGGCGTATCAGTTAGTGAAATGAACAACAGCAATGTTATTAGGGACAGGAGGGAGGCATAAGGAATTCTGTGTGAGTACCCATGACACGGTGCAGGATATTTGAAAATGGACTCAGATTAGCTGCATATGTATACTGCACACTTTAGGATGAGCATAAAGATTTTCTTAAAGGGAAGTATAATTGATATGCTAAGATAAGAGAGAAAACGAAATCATATAAACTGTTCAATTAAAACCAGGGAAAGGTGAGGTGCCTGGGTGGCTCAGTCAGTTAAGGGTCTGCCTTCAGCTCAGGTCATGATCCCAGGGTCCTGGGATCAAGCGCTGCATCAGGCACCCTGCTCAGCAGAGAGTCTGCTTCCCCATACCCCCGCTCATGCTCGTTCTCTCTCTCACTCTCTCTCTCTCACAAATAAATAAATAAAATCTTTAAAAAAAACTAGGGAAGGCAGGAAAAAGAAGTATAATGAATAGAAAACACTTATAAATATGGTAGATATTGAATCCAACTATATCAATAATCATTTTAAACATCAGTGGTCTAAATGCACCAGTTGAAAGACAGAGCCTGTCAGAATGAATAATATTAGTAACAATAATAGTAATAAGCCCAACTACATCCTGCCTATGAGAAACCCACCTGCGAGGTGAAGACACAGATGAACCACAGTAAGGGGTGGGGGATGGCACGCACCACTGGCTTAGAGGAGTTGGTGTATTTGTACTGATGTCAGAACAGGTAAGGAAAGCATTGCGCCATAATACAGTAAGGGGAGGGAGAGAGTGTGATCGCTCCCTGTCTCTGCTGGATTCTACAGTCGTCAGTACCCAGTAAAATAACTTGGAAACTGAACAATAAAAGGAACTACATTTTCATAAGAAACCCAAAGGGAAATACTGAACAGAAGCCCTAATTCTAATTTTTTTAGTATAACCATTTGAAACAAAAGGTCCTGCTGCCTTTCAGTCTACTTACCCATAGGCAGAGAGAAAGTACTCTCTCTTCCTCCATAGACTGACCAGCCTTCCTGGGATGGCCCTGCTGTCAGCACTGAGAATCCCATGTTCCAGGACCTCTCAGGGTCAGACATGCCAGACAGCTGGTAGACCCAAGCAAGGCCATCTGTGCAGGTGAGGCACAGGTAATGGTGATCTTAGAAATAGAATGTCTGGATTCTCCTTAACGTCTCTAAGTCTTCCTCATCATCATGTGTCTACCCCATTATCCCTGCTACAAACTCTTCCCTGTTGCATTGAATAGGCTTCATCTTCTCTTTCTGAGAAAATTTACCCAGCTGCATGGAACTCTTGAAGATTATGCTTCATCCTGGATTTCCCCTGATAGACCCAAATGCCTATTTTTGAGAGCTTCGAAGCAAAATATCTTCCATAGCCACTTGAGTAGAAGTGACCCACTTTTAAGTCATTATGCTTTGATCTTGGAAGCTCCCCAAGTGCTCAGCTCTGCTCAGCCTTTTGTTGGGTGTAGAAGGCTCTGGTAGCACTTTGCGTCTCACAGAATCAACTGAAACAGTGAAGTCATAAGAGACTGACCCCTCCAGGTGTAGGCCAACTGAAAGAGAACCTTTCAAAGGTAGGTGGCGGGTTGAGTTGCTGGTAGTTGGCCAAGGAAATGTGTTCTGAGAGCTATAGTATGGCCTCACTCTGGACTAGCTTTCTTATTATAAGATACTTGACGTGATCTGTGAAATATGCTGATCCTATGAAGTGTAATTGCTAAAGGCTCTGCAGTGGGTGAAAATAAGGCATGAGCTGGACATTCAGTCCAGGATCCATTAGAGGGTGAAGAGCAAGGAGCCGTGTTTGCCTGCAGTGAGCAGAGCACTTCTCCACAGAGGGCAAATAGCCATAAGCCAAATCCACCATGGATTAAAAGAGAAGTCAGCACCTACAATTTGGCGTGGAGACACTAATCTCCACACTATGCTGCAAGCATATGATATATGGCAAATAAAATGAATGCAACACTGAGACTGTATTTCTCTTTCAGAAAGTGTTTTGTTTCCGGGATACCATGAAAAGGAATATTATATCTTATCAAGTAATGTTTTACTATATGGTTCTGTGAACAATCCAACAGACTCCGGAAGAGGAAGTACAGAACAATGGAAGCTAATTCTCTGCTTTTAGTAACTGTTGGGACTCTCCAGGTGTTGTTCAGACTTCTCTTTCTCAGACAGAAAGTATGGGTTTAAATACTGACCAAGGTAAGAACTATCCCAAATTTGCCTCCAGGACATGAAATAACCACATCATGATAAATATCTCATTTTTTTTAATATCGAGAAGAATTGATAGAAAAAGAGGAAGATGGGGGAGGTCGAGAACAGACCAGGCCAGTGTCCCTTCCATGGTTCCCAGGAAGGACCCCACATGCTCACTTGACTCTGCTGAACCGTGGAGGTGTTTTGCTCGGCCGTACCTTGCATGTAGCGTGATTCCTTGCTCTCATTTCACAGCATGAACACATTATTAATCAATCACTCAGTGACAATTTAGCAAGTATGACAGACCATTGAACGATGTTGGAGTTAGGCGCGGCAAACAGCACACAATCAAAAACATGTGTAGAACTTTTGACTCCCCCAAAACTTCACACTAACAGCCTACTGTTGACCGGGAGCCTTACTGATCACACGAACGGTTTATTAACACGTATTTTGTATGTTATATGTATTATATACTGTGTTCTTACAATAAAGTAAGTTAAAGAGAAAAATGTTATTAAAAAATCGTTAGGAAGAGAAAATACATTTACAGGACTGTGCTGTATCTATCAAAAACGGAATATAAGTGGACCCGTGCATTTGAAACCATGCTGTTCAAGGGTTTGCTACAGTATTTTCTTGGCGTACATTATTAAAAATGTTTTAAAAAGACAAAAATAAGGGGCGCCTGGGTGGCTCAGTTGGTGAAGCGACTGCCTTCAGCTCAGGTCATGATCCTGGAGTCCTGGGATCGAGTCCCGCATCGGGCTCCCTGCTCAGTGGGAAGCCTGCTTCTCCCTCTGACCCTCCCCCCACCATGCTGTCTGTCTCTCATGCCCTCTCTCTCAAATAAATAAATAAAATCTTAAAAAAAATTTTAAAAAGACAAAAATGAAAAAGATGCATCTTCCTTAAACTATATATTTTAATTCACTGTAATAAAACAACACATATACGTCAGAGATGATTTAAAATGGGGATTGTTGCGAAATCTACGACAATGGAAATTTCAGAAACCACTGAGAAATTTTAGAAACTGATATGAGCAGTTTTCAAAAGAACCATTCAGACTGCATCTAAACAGAGTAAATTTTACTGTGATAGTTTGCAAATGTCAATTTCAACATTCCCAAGTACAAAGTTCAATTTGTAATAAATGGAAATTTTAAGAAGTATTCCAAATTGCTGTGTGGTGTTGGCATCTGTCAGTTATTAACGGTTGGGGCGAGCCACGGCATTGAACACATATTTTTGGTAACCTACAGATCCAGGAGCCAGATATATTTAGACGTGATAGAAACTTTTGGAGCGTTAGCAGAAGAAAGCCATACTAAATCCAATACCGAAATTAAATTTAACCAAATGCTTTACCCCAGCATCTGCTTCCTACCCAGTTCAGCGAATCAGACTGGGTCCTGAAATTCTCAAACTGAGCCAGACCCTTTGACTCATCATTTACAGGACGGTCTCCCATAAATGTGCTCGCGCGGCCGCGTGGGCTTGCCTGCTGGACGGACTTCTTCCCGGGTTCTGGCCGCTCTTTGAAGCAGAGCAGTGGGGCACCGAGGGGCAGCACTGTGTGTCCTCAGTGATGGCAGGAGGCGGGGTGCCCCGCCCGCCCCCAGTCCACACCAGACTCCCTTCTCTGCCCCACCCTCTCTGGAGGGTGGCTGAAATCATCTCAATTGTACCAAAATCACTGTGTCATCAGAAGTTCCGTGGACCCCATTCTCCAGCCTGGCCCCGGGGCCCCTGAGCACAGACATGCTGGAACTGTCAGTGGTCAGGACTCTGAGTCACCTGGGCATGGGGATTCATCATTCTGTGCCTTGGTTTCCCCTTATGGAATGCGACCCACGGCACAGACTGCGGCTTTGGTGAGGGTTAGGTGGACAAGGGAGTGTAGAGCACTTCGTTCAACGTCTAGCACTGAAACTGCAGGCTACTGTCAAAATTATTATTTAAGGAGAAGAAGACAGTGTGGTGAGCACAGGGTGGGGGTGGTGAACCTGGAGGAGCAGAGCCAGCTGAGAGGCGCCTCCTGGGAGCTCACCTCTGACCTTCAGAGTCCCTACAAACTGTGCTGTTCTCTCAGCTCCCGCCGCCCCTGCATTCGGAACTAAGCCTCCTGGACTTGGTGACGGGTCCTCACAGTGGTTCGTGGGGCCCACTTTTGCCTTTCCAGCTCGGCTTTCGTGAGCTTGCTTCCTCCTCGAGAGCAGGAAGACCAAAGCCTCCTGTTCTCTGGCATTCCCAGCACCGCCGGCCACAGCAATGGGCATCCCGCGGGGACCGAACAGGTGCAGCTCACGGACCCTCCAAATGGGGGCGAGGCCGAGTTCCTCTGCAAGGAGGGGCTGACCCGCGGGCAGGTGCTTCTGGCTGAGAGTCAGTGCTGATTATCCGGAGTTGTCTGTGAGTGAGCCTGCCGATCCCTAACACTCACCAATTACACACTCTTTCGTGTCCTCACTAATTTCCCTGACAGTTTCTTTATCGCGGTTGTGCACGGAGTGAGGCACTGTGCTCAGAATCAGTGTGAATAAGGAAGATGGGAATAGTTAGATGCAGACATATAATTAAGGTAAGACTATGATACAGGAGGAATATGTGCATAGTACTTTGAGACCAGAGAAGCCAGCAATTCAACAGGAGTTTTGAGTGACGGAGAGTTTCCTGGCAGGGAGCACCACTCTGTGCGGGCGACAGTCCTCGAGGGCGTGCTCCCCTGGGAGGCTGGCGATTGCACAGCTGGTGGGGGCTTCTGTGGGGGCTTCTGTGGACTCTCAGAGCCCCGGATGGAGTTCAGCCTCTGTTCTCCAGAGAGAAGGAGACAGAGATGATGGAACAGATTCGAGTGTTCACAGAGAAAGCTCTGGGGGGCAAGGTGGAGCGTGGTGGGATGGGCAGGAACTGGCCTGCCATCTGGGGCCGGAGCGTCTGGGGGTCTGGGCGGGAATGTGGCGCCACAGGTCAGTGAGTGGGACAAGTCACCACTTTCTGCATCAGCCACCCGTTCCAACAGCAGCCAGTAACGAGGAGAAGCTCTGCGCTCCTCAGCGTCCCTTCTGGGCCCCCGACATGAGTCCTAGGCAGGACGGTGGCCCAAAGCACATACAGTTACTGAACACAGAAGGTGGAGGTTACAGAGGATGGGGCTGACGGGAGTCTGCCATAATGATATATTGTGGGATTGTAAAGAATTCTAGAAGAATAAAGCAGGTATCCAATAAGAAATGTATTGTTCCATGGATAGCAATCAAAAACTTCAGTTTTATTTGTAAAAATTATACACCCTATTGTAACAATATTGTACTTCACGTAGACACGCAAAAGAAAACCTTCCTGGGAGACAGGAGCTTTCTATCACAAGAAGGAAGAAAGCCAAGGAGCCATTTGAAAGGAATATATATTTTTATATCCATCTCTCAGAAGAATTCGTTGTTTTCCAAAACATGCACCGTGCACTTTACAAGCTCTGCATTTTGAGTTCCGCACAGCATGGCGGAGAGGCAGAAGGTGGCATGTTCCTCATATAACCCACCTAACTTCTCTTCATCCTGCCCCATGCCTGCTCTTTTCCTCGTGTGAGCCTGTCCTGACCGAGACTAGTTCACGGATGGTGAGAACACGCAATCGAGGGCCCGGGGCCCCACGGTCTGTGCCCCAGGACCAGGACAGACCACTGGCTGAGCACCTGGACCAAATGATCCGGAGTATCCAGTGCCATGGGGGGCAGCATCAAGTCCCATCCCGGCCCCCACCCAAAATGCCTGATTTTGGGGGAGGCAGTGTTGGATGGGACTTAACACTGGAGGTGATACTCTCCTAGATTTTACGGGCTTACAGGCAGCTACGTGCACTGGACGTTTTTACGGGTTTGCCCCCATGTCTAACCTTCAAACTTGACTTAAAACCCTTGGAAACACATGCACTTATCCAATATATACCTGGTGACTTCCAGTACATTTCCCACGACGTTTCCACTAAGGACAGTGTCTTTCATACACAGGGTAAGGGCTGATGCCCCGTCATTGCCCGGCTCTGAGGTCGCTGGCCCATTTGCTCATTCGGCAAGTGGACGCTTAGGCCAAAGCCGTCGGATCAGAAACGGCCCCATTCCATGATACTGTGTTAGCTCGAACTCAGTCACCTCGCACACATCCAGACACGGATCCGGGTGGGGCTGATGTCTCGGCCACACCATCCTCCCTGCCACAGCTGCCAGGGCCCACGCTGTGGATGTGCCCATCGGCCACGTGTGTTTACAGAGTTATCTCCTCCAGGTGCAGGCCGTGGAGACCACTGTCCCTCGGCCCTTGTTCATGTCCTCTCCTTGTGTCTGCACTGTTTAGTTCGGGCGTGGTGGGGTACTCACACGGCTCACCGTTGCTTCTTCGGACAGTTCAGTTACAGCCCGTCTTCCCAGACGGGCAACAGCTTCCAGCGTATTCACTGACGTGTTGCCCTCCACCTGGCCCGTGACCCAAAGGAGAGGGCAGAGGCCGGTCCCAACCTGGACGTGTCCTCGGGGCCTGGGGTAGGTGAGGTGGGCAATGAAGGAGAAGCCAGCCTTCGAGGGAGTGACCCAAAGCCATTCCGCAGGAAATGTCTGCGTTTCTCATGCCCATAAATTATTAGCAGGTTTCGTCCAGGCCTGGTCAAAACAGAAGTCCTCTTATGTCCAGAATATTCGGTTAAGAATGCAATGATAAACACGTGACATACACATAGATTTAAAATATGTTTATTGTAATCATGCAAGACAGAATTTATCAAAATCCCAGTGTCCGCAAGACACACGTCTGGAATGGTGTTACATACGGTGAGTATTTCTGATGTGAAGTCACATGTTTTATGGCCAGTAATTAATAACAATAAAAATAGCTTTCGTGCATCTATGGAAATTGAGTTTTCTTTCTATTCTCTTCATAGGAAACACTAAATTAGGAATAGTCATTGGTACATGGAAAGATGGTAAAATAGTATGCAGAAAATTGGGGAAAATTTAGTATATATTAGCTAGTTATTCAATAAAAATATTATATTCTGCTTGTAAGGATCTTATGTTTGGAGTGTTTGTCAGATTTTTTAAATGGATAATTTGTTGAGGTTTCTTTTCACATTATGAGTCAATGTTCACTCTCGTAACAAATTTTCTGTTTGTGCTTTGGTGTTATTTTTGTTAGAGGGCTCCCTGAATTATCTGTGTGCTTCCCCCCGAATGCATCCCTCTACCTGAAAACATCTCAGCTGTGTCCATGGACACTGAGCTTTATTCACTGCTCATCTGCTTTGTACTAGAATTACGGGGGTCAGTAATGGTCCTAAGGGCTGTGAATGCGTTCCATGGTCAGTGGGAGCATATGAAGGAATTACCAAGAGAGGACACAGGGGAATCATCCCACATTTCTCTGTCTCTTTTCAAAAGGAGGCGAGGTGACGTCCTGGTGTTTCAGCCCCCAGTCCATGTGACTGCAGGCTTCCCATGAAGGAAGCCACAAAACTCACTCAAAGCCATGGCTTCATCCTGCCGAGTCTCCTGAAGGAATTTTGAAGGGACAAATGAAATTGGTTGTTTGTGCTCCTGTGTTGTTCTCTGCGCCCCATCCCGAGCCCCCTCCTCTCTGCCCACGGGTACAGCCGGCGAGCCCTCCTGGGACCACCTAAGGGGGGGACAAGCCGCCCAAAGCTCCAGAGGGAGGGAGCCCCGGTCTCAGGATCTGTTCTGGGACAGCTGCTGGGCTGTGGTTGGTCCCAGCCTGCGCTGGAGGCAAATCTCAGCCTTGCCCCGGAGCCATGGGTCCCGCAGCCGGGCCGCCCCGTCTGGGTGCCCACCGAGGGCACAGGCACCCAAGCTCAGGCTTGAAGTCAGAAGATCTGGGCTTGTTCTTGTTTTCTTGGCTTGTAGGGATGTGGGAGGGTAATGGACTCTTTTCGAATTCTATGTGAAATTTTTAAGTAAATGGGGAAGCTCCACCTTTTCTGATGATCGTGAAAGTCAGGAGAGAGAAGGGAAGGGGGCCCCTGGCCAGCTGGCAGCACTGGCTTCCCATCCTCAGGGTCCCTCACCCTCAGGACAGCAGGGTTTCCCTGGGTGCCAAAAGGTTCCGACACAGTGGGTGACCACGGAGCCTGGTGGCTGCCACGCAGGTGGCCAGTCAGCCAACGTGCGCCTCCGGCCTGAACATTTTCTCCAGCGGCCCTGCTATTTCTGAGCCTGACCCGTGTGCATTATTTCTGGATTCTGGGCTCCAGGCTTGGGTTCGTGAGTCATTAGTGGTGAGGGCCAAGGACCCACGTCTCTGTCTTCAGGTGACAGCGTGGCTCCCCGCCCGCCCCCGCCAGTGACAAAGAGTCCACTGATCCCTGCTGCACAGAGCGCTCTCGGTTGGCAGGTCTGCGGCCCTGCCCTTCATTTTATGAAACAGAGACTCATGATGCTGTATTTACGGCATGTCTGCAGGCTGTGGGCATGCGGCGTTCAAGCATTCCCAACTGTAAGATCCTAGAACAACGATGCTGTTGATTTCCACGGCTAGATTTATCACTCAGGGAGGTGTGGAGGAGAGGGCTGACGGTAAACAGAGAAATGCACTTCTGGAAACTATTATTTATGGGCTGCTCAGGAACTGACCCCGAGACATGGTTGCGCAGTTTCCAGTAAGTGGATGCAGCAACCGAGTGGGGCCTCCCCAGGTGGTGGCCGCCGGGGGCTGTGGTGGGGAGGGTGGCCCTGGTGCTGCAGCCAGCCCTCCCATCCCGCCTGGGCCGCCGAGATGGACGCCCCAGTACCCACAGAGCCCATGGGGCCAGCACTGCTCTGTCATTAGCTTGGCCGCACGGCACAGCCGAGGATTCCTGCATAACCTCCAGACTTTATTAGTAAGAGCTGTTTTTGTTTTTCTGTATCTAATGAAAGGTTATCCTAGGCCGCCGGTCAGCAGAAACCTGTGGAAGCAGGTTGTCACAGAAGGGAAGTCCAGTCGGCCTGGCCCGGCATCACCAGAGATGAGGAACCGATAAATACTTGTCGGAGGATGGAGCTTGGCCAACTCTGTGGTTCATTTCTCTCTCTTTCTTTTTCCATTTCAAAAAGGAAATTTAAAATGCATGACACACTAGTGGTTGTTTATAAGAAAATAAAATTTCAGGAAGTACTAAAAATAAGGCTGGGTTGTTCTTTCTACGTGCCTATTCCTCATCTTTTTCTTTAATGAAGGGGAGCCTCTTTATGGGCACATTGGCAGGTTTAACTGCACCGAAAAGGAGACAGGTTTAGTGGTGGACAGGTCTGTAGAGTTGGTTAATATTTAAAAGGTGATTCATGTCCAAATTTAACTTTTACATAATCAAATGAGGTCAGTACCTGTTGGGAAGAGTAATCACAGGGAAGGCTTGGCCGTGCAGTGAGCCAGCCCAGCCCTGGGAGAGAACAAATAACAATTTGGGGCTCTGCTCACAAATGAGCTGGTTGATGCAAAACTTTTAAAATAAAGCTCGGAAGCCCAAGTGCGTATGGTCTTTTTTATCTGATATTGTCTGGTAACCTGTCTGTGGCTTTTATTCCACTTCTTCTGGAAGAAAATCCAGAGGCTTGCGTCCTGTCTTTTCTTGTCCCTCGAATGGCGCCCAGACGCGGATGTCAAGCCGATGAGGGTCTCCGTCGTGGTGGACGCCCCACTCGGGCCCCTGCGCTCTGGGGTCGGGGGCCTGGGATGCCCGAGGTGCCTGCCACGCCGCACGCCAGGGCAAGCCGGGAAACGCTCGCCGACAGAGCACCCGTCTTGTGGGGTTCCTTGTCTGTTCTTTCCAGGCGGGCCGCGTGCCGAGGAGACGCGTGGACCCCGAATTCAAACGTCGCGCAGGCGCCCTCGCGCCCTCATCCACCACGACGTGCGTGGCCTGGAAGGACCAGTGCTGGTTTCACTTTCTACGCCACACTCTTTCCTGGGGCAGGAGGACAGCAAACAGGGAGCAAACTGGGTCCCAGCTGAAGCAGACACACGTCCCACCCTCTGGCCCCTGCCTCGGTGCCGCACGCCAGCCTGTCTCCCTACAGAGCACCTCTCCCTGCCCCTTACACCAGATGTTTAAAAATCCGGCCTCGTACCACACTGGATTTTGTTTCTGTAAAAACTGTAGAAGGTTTTTAAAGGATTGAAGAAGCATCAGTATGATGTCTCCTTCGCTTCATTGTTTCCTATGATGTGTTGCTGATCCTTGGGCCTATCTGAGACTCATTCCCAAGTGAGAACCTCTGACCCCCAGAATGTTTTAGGCAGTTTATTGAATGCACGAAGCGGAACATTTTGGACTATGCCTTGACTGACCTAAAAGTTGCAACAGATTTCCCTGTTTTGGAGCCAATGAAGTTGTTTTTAAACTTCAAACATTTTAACAGACACTTGAAAAACTGGTGGAGCAAAGGAATTGTGCGCACAGTAATTATCCGGGGGACAGTCTTACTGTTTACCCCTCCTTGTTCTGTGGGAGGCCGAATAATGGCCCCAAAGACGTCCACATCGTAAACCACCATGGAACTGTGACTATGTGGTCACCTCCGTGGCAGAAGGGATTTTGCATGGGGATTGGGATTAGGGTCCAAGCGGGGAGCCTCCCCACAAGATGGGCAGATGGTCCTGAGTTATCCGGGCGGGCCTGTGTAATCGTAAGGGTCTTACAGGAAGGATGCCAGAGGGTCGGAGCTAGAAAAAAGAGGACCGGAGTTTGGAGGGGCTTGAAGATGGAGGAAGACGTGGCCACGTGGCCAAGGCATGCAGGCCCCTCTAGAAGCTGGAAAAGCAAGAAACACCCCCACACAACCAGAGGCTCCAGAAAGAATGTGACTGCTGACACCTTGATTGCAGACCTTTGACCTCCAGAACCCAAAGAAAGGAAATCTGTGTTGTTTAAATTCACTAGTTTGCAGTGATTTGCGATGGCAACAAGAGGAGACTAGCACACCCTCCGGTGATTTCCTCTGACCGGCTGCTCCTTGCACGTCGCCTCAGGCCTCCGGCCACCCGGCCTCTCTTTCAGGGTCCTGCCAGTCTCTATGAGGGGTCGCTACCCTGGACCAGGGCCTCCCTCTGCACCCACCTCTCTCGCTTTGTGTCCCCCAAGTGGGAGGGAACGGTGCAGGTGTCCAGCACTCAGGACAGGGAGGGGATCTGTGGAGGGGGGCAGGTGGGGACAAAGGGTGGGAGATGGCAGGCAGGTGGGGCATCCACCTGCTGGGCATTCAGGTGCAGAACATGGGCCCTCTTGGTGCGCGATGCGTCTGGGATCCAGGGTTCAATGTACGTAGCATCAGGAAACCTTGGATCCAGGGTTCAATGTACGTAGCATCAGGAAACCTTGAATGGATGATAAGTACTACCGGGTTTTTTTAAAAAGAAAAACTGAAGTCACATGGGTTTTAGCTGTGGAAAATTAATAGTGATCAAAACTAACCATGTGACTTTCTCTAACCTGCACGCACAAGATATTTTCACTTTTAGATATTTGGTTCCAAATTTTGACTACAAACATAGAGTCTAGAAATATGTATTCTGTTTATGCTTAGAAACGAATGGTTTTCTTTTTTATTTCCAAAAAAGGACACATGGTCCAAACAGAATGTTTGAAAGTAATTTCTATGTTTGGAATATTTTTAAAACAATTCTGTATATTTCAGCAGCTCAGATTATCTATATTAAAAGAAGGCATCAGATATTTTGAGAACATTGTGACAAATGGGATCTGAATTAGACTTCCCACATGTGAATTCTGTGCTCCTGAGCAGGACAGTGCTCGCTTGTCTGACAGCATGCCGGAGAGGTCCTGGAGAGGGCAGTCCACTGGTAATTTTTTTTACGATTTTATTTATTTATTTGAGAGAGACAAAGAGACAGCCAGAGCACACGAGCAGGGAGGACAGCAGAGGGAGAGGGAGAAGCAGGTGCACCCCTGAGCAGGGAGCCCGATGCGGGACTCGATCCCAGGACCCTGAGATCATGACCTGAGCCGAAGGCGGACACTCAGCCGACTGAGCCACCCAGGCACCATGTCCACCGGTATTTTTAATCAGCTGATGCTGTTTCTCTCCCTCAGTGCCTCTAAAACCATCTCGCACAGGTGGCTATGTTCCATGAGGCATCATTCTGCAAATGTTTAGTTAAGCGTCCCCCATAGACTTACATTGCACAGTTGTGCTCACGTAGGGTTTTGGTTTATAAAGAAGTACAAGTCAGGCTGTGCCTGCAGAGAGCTGAGCAGGTACTTGGGGAAAAGCAAGTTTACATGCCGCACGGAGAAGGAAGACAAAGCTTGAGGGAGGGCGCCCTCGGGGGCCCTGAACTGTCTGTCCCGGTGTGCTGGGCCAGCAGAGGAATGACAGGTCACGGCCTGCACCGTTGCCAGGAGGTCTCACAAATGGATGGGACGTGGGCTGGAGGGGGGAGGGGACTGTGGAAATAGGCTTCCACGGCACGAGGGCCCAATCTGGCAGCACAGAAGAAAGGGAGTCCCAGTAGTGCAATTGCTGGATCATAGGGCTCTATTTACCCCAAAGACACAGATGTAGTGAAAGGAAGGGCCATATGCGCCCCAATGTTCATAGCAGCAGTGTCTGCAATAGCCAAACTGTGGAAAGAGCCGAGATGCCCTTCAACAGATGAATGGGTAAAGAAGATGTGGTCCATATATACAGTGGAATATTACTCAGCCATCAGAAAGGATGAATACCCAACTTTTGCACCAACATGGATGGGACCGGAGGAGATGACGCTCAGTGAAATAAGGCAAGCAGAGAAAGCCAATTATCATATGGTTTCACTTATTTGTGGAACATAAGGAATAACATGGAGGACATTAGGAGGGGGAAGGGAAAAATGAAGAGGGGGGGAATCGGAGGGGGAGACGAACCATGAGAGACTATGGACTCTGAGGAACAAACTGAGGGTTCTAGAGGGGAGGGGGTGGGGGCAGGACATGCTGCCCACACACCGGCCAGGCTGGGAAGCCTGCTCTGCCCCTGCCGGTCCAGGAGGGACAGAAGGACCTTGGGAAAGAAATGTCATCATTACTAAAACTCCAACTTTTCTAGGAAAAGGACATCTTGAAAAAAATATCAGACCAGAAATGACATGGTTACTTGCCACCAAATTTGTGTACACTTGTCACTGAAAATACGTAAAATCTGAGCTTTATCATGCATGGCTTCCCAAACGTCTCTATGCCTTGGAGTCCTCCCGTGCAAACGGAGCAGAAACAACCCCTGGGCTCTTGTGCAGATTAGAGAGCGCTGAGACAGGCCAGGGCTTAGCACAGGGTCAGGAATCCAGCTGTACCTTGTTTCACTCTTCGGTTCAGTACTGAAGTTCTCGCAAGAGGACACTGAGGCTGTTAGGCCCGAACGGTGGCGTTCACTCCCCACATCACAACCTGCAATGCTAGTGTGTGGATCACGTGCATATGAATACATGTCGACCTTCTAATGAATCCATGAGTTTAATACCGAGTGCATAAAGAAATTTCTTCCAGTTGATTATTTACACCCCATTGTAATATTTTAGATTTGGTTTTCTTGTTTTTAATTTTTCTAACTTTACACATTTCTATTATGACTTTATTGTGTTTTGGTTCTTACTCTTTTTTGTTTTACAATTGTGCATTTTTATTATGATCCTAATGCATTAATTCCTGGGAGCTCCAGCTGTTTACTCTGCAAACCCCACACTTTGTGGTGAAGGCTCCTGAAAGTGCTTGAAAGTTTAGCCCCCTGCTCTTCTTTTCTCCACAGCTACTGATGCCCCCTCTCTCCCTCAAGGAAACTCTAGCCAACGGAGAGGATTCTAGGTAACTAGATGTCCTTAGCTCCCCTCACAGACACCAAATTCACACCCCCCCAACACGTTATGCGTGCTTACCTGGTCCTTGGTCTCATGTGTTGGCCTCACTGGGGAGAACCGGGCAGTCTGTGTCTTCCCGGAGTTTTTAAAAGACCCTCTCAGGGACGGGCCACCCCGAGGACGCCAGCGGCCTTGCACATCTGAGCTTCCACTTTGCTGGTGGGCTGAGAAAAAGCCCTTAGGGACCGGCCCTGCTCCTGGGGTGGGTCGTGAACGGGCAGTGCTGTCTTCCTAATCAACGTCATTCTTCCTTGCCGTGATCCCAACGCAGGCCCACGGAACCCCTGTCAGGCTTCCTTACGACAACGGTTTTCAGGGTTGTCAGCCATAGGATGTTCTGTTTCCTTCTCCGCACCAACCTGAGGATCCCTCTCTTTTCAGTTTTCTATCCGTGTTTTCTATTTTCTATACGCATGGGACATGTATGATATTTTTCCCCATTGTTTTAAAAACGTTGCCTTTTCCCCTTTACTGGCTCCTTCCTACTTACGGCATTATTCTTGTCACGTTCAGTTGCATTTGAACACAAAGTATTTTGGTTCAACTTGTCCCCACTTTGATTATGTTTAATGTTCTTGTCTCTGTACCTCCTTGACCAATTGATGGCATTCTGTCTTGATTTCATGAAATGATGGGTTTTTTCATCTTTGTAAGTCTGACGATGGTGTGGTGATTTTTTTTTTCTCTCCCTAGACGGTTGAACTTAATTTATGTGAAACAGAGTAACTTTATCTGTACAAAGTTGGGAGTTAAAGAGGTAAATCTGAATCAAAATTTTGCCTCCTTACGTCAGACCTATCAGCATATTGAAAAGTGTTACATTCTCCTTCCTCATTCAGCCTCGTTGGAACATATCGAAATCATCCTTGGCATTTGCCAAAGAAAATAATATTCATTATTTGAATACCAGATAGTCACAGACCATGAGAGACTATGGACTCTGGGAATCAAACTGCGGGTTCTAGAGGGGAGGGGGTGGGGGGGATGGGTGAGCCCGGTGATGGGTGTTAAGGAGGGCACGTACTGCACGGAGCACAGGGTGTTATACGAAAACAATGCATCGTGGATCACCACATCGAAAACTAATGATGTACTGTATGGTGACTAACATAACATAATAAAATAAAAATGAAAAAATGAAAACCAGACTGTCTAACAAATTTTAGTGCACCCAACAAATCCAGGTGTTTGCCCTGGTTCTGTGGCAGGGCCGCCTTCTGCCTGGTGCAATGGCCACAGCAGTCCACGGGAGGGCACCACAGACCTGCGTTTCGGTGCGTGCGGCGCTCTCAGCCGCGGGTCAGAGCACAAGCTGCTTTTCCAGGCGTTTCAGGTTGTGTGTGTTTGCTTCTCCAGGTGTGCACTTTCACGGATACATTCAAGAAACATACAAACCGATAAAAGGCTAACAGGATACCACAAGAATCTTTACATGTGCCGAAGAGTTATTTACAGTCCAAAGGGATCTGATGAAGCTCATGGTCTCAAAATGACAGTGTGTGCACACGGGGTGCCTAGGTGGTGTGTGTAGGCTGGTGCGCCTGTGTGAGTGTGCGTACCATGCGTGTGCTCTGGAGCACAGCTGCATGTGTGTGCCTACGTACAGACACCCCCAACGGGAAAAGAAGTAGGCTGGCATTTACGCAGGGCCTGACTTACGCCTGGTCTGCGGGCCTCCAAAGCCCACGACCCTTCCTCTCAGAATCCTGCCTTTTCCATAATGGGGACCGAAAGGCCGGCACACACTGTGCTGTCAGAGCAAAACCATGACATTTCTGCTTGTCCACAACACATATTCTGGTGAAGTTACCTATACAAGTGTGCGCTTCCTTCTCTGGTGGACAAGGAGGAAATTCCAATTAGATGCTCTGGAATTCCAGGCCGGTCCTACCCTCCACCCGCACTTCCTTCTTGCTTTCCTCCTTCCCTCCCTTTCTGCCTTTACCGCGCCCCAAGTAAGTGTTTGAGGCACCTGCCACAATGATTTGCTGTCTGCCCCCTTTGGGGTACGTACCCATAAATACAAGGAAGCAGTCCTTTCCCTGTCGTCCTGCCTCGGCGTTGGCCTTGCCTCTCCCTGTGTCGAGAAGGCAGGCATCTGACTCCTCAGTCACCCCTTCTGGCCCTTCACCTGCCGCGGCAGCACCTCCCTCTGTTTCTCCTTCCACACCCTCACGAGGACGGGGGCAATTCAAACCTGTCTTCTGCAACCAGGATCCAATATCTGCAAACTTTCCCCCAAGATTTTTCTTTTCTTGCTTGTTTACATTTTCCCTGTTCATCTTCATTCTCACATCCAAGGAGAAAGTCCTATCGATTCTATGTTCCTGTTCCTCGATGTGTGCCCCAGCTTCTGTGTTAGACTCAGTCCTCACCACCCACTGCTTCGACTGCTGGTCCCACCACATAACTGGTGTCTTATTTTCAGCTTGGGCACGTTCACACCATCCACACGATCCTTCTTGCTGCGTAAGAGCAGTCTTTCTAAAATGCAGATCTGGTGATCTCTGTCCCCTGGTTCCAGCCGTACGGTGGGTACATAGCTTGGAAAACCTTCCCCAGCAAGCACCAAACAAAGCTAAACATTGTGTACTCCTTTTCATTTTAAACTACTGGCTCAACTCAGTAAATGCAGAATCCCCAATTTATTGGACAAGTAACAACTAGAGCCTTGTGTTTAGCTTGCAAGACTGGGAAGGTGCCTACTGTGCAGGCCTAGGCAAGGTGGGCATGGAACCCAGAGCAGGCAGGGAGCTGAGGTCTCTGACCTGAACGTGGCATCAACGCCCAGGCGGACACGTGAACCCTGGCACACTGCCTGTGAGCAGGAGAGACCAAAAGATAAGCCTGTGCCTGAATGGGCACAGAATCTGATTTTATCGCCCCTGCTTGTCGGCATCCCAGGTGAAGAAATTAACACAAAAACTGGTCCGAAGGTAGTAATGTCATAACCACAAAACACATGTGGTTATGTTCTGGGAAACTGTTTGAGAACCCTGATGGTATATTACACTTTAAACAAAAGAAGGGAAAAAGAAATCTGAAAAAAGAAAATAGCTCACAATAAAAATTGATAGACACACAAGGAAATAATACATCATAGTCAAAAACCAGTTGATTCAATAAGGATTCCACTTACTAGAACATACAAAAAAATTGAATAAAGACTTAAAACAAGTTTATTTAAAATTAGAGACATAAGAGGTAATAGAGAAACTATAACAAAATAATTAACTCTAAGAAAAATGAATGGGTGGATTTGAAAAAAAAAAAACAAACCCAAACTTCTATAAATAAAAATGGAGTCGCTGATTCCATTTAGTGAATGTGTAAGAAACAGAAGAATAGGTAAATTAGAGATAATCCAAAGAAATGACCTGGAAGTCAGCGCTGAGGCAGTCTTGAAAACGGGATGCTCAGATCTCCCTCGGTGGGAAGCGCAGTGGACTGGAGCCCCACCTGCTGCTGCTGTGGACCCAGCCTTGCATCTGTAGGCAGCCACCCTTCTCGCCGTCTGCAATTCAAAGTAACTGAGCTGGGCGAGAGCAGTGAGGCAGGCCCTTCCTGGGAGACCCAGGCTGGCCCTCTTCCCTCTTCTCCCTCTTCCCACAGGAGCCAGACATGTGTTGGGTCTGAAGACTCCCCATCCCACCTTCCAATGCATCTCTTGCAACATCTGATCCCACATTTCAATTCTTTATGGATATATTTTCCTCTATGTCACTGAGCACAGTATTAATGCTTGCTTTAAAGTCTTGGTCTAATGAGTGTAATATCTGGGTCAGTTCCCAATGACCGTCTTTTCTCTTTAGATTGAGTCATATTATCCTTGAAGGTTGTGTAAGTTTGGATTCTTTTTTGACTTGTGAATATTTTTTTGTTCAGACTCTGGATTTTGTTATATTCCCCTGAAACGTGTTCTGTTGTTGTTAGAGCATAGTAATACCTTGGTTGGAATCAAAGTGCAAAGTCTATCTCTGGATGACAGCTCAGATCTCAAGTCACATCTTTTATCCTTAGCTGGCCTTCCTGAGTCTGTCTTGCATATGCATGGTCCAGGGTCAGACATATTAGCACAGAATTTATGAATGTCCCTTTCTGTATCTCCTTCCTCGGGTTTCCACCCAATTTTTCCATGTCTACGGATACCCCACATTTTAACTTCTGGCTCTGCAGGTGACAAAGACTGCACACTATCAACTGGACTTCTAGGTATCTCACATGCTCTCTGAGGCCTGGCCTCAAACTAGAAGCTGTGAAGACAGAAAATCAATTCTGTGCAAATTACCTTTCTCCAGGTGATGATTCCTCTCCAAAACCTACCCACTTTTGGCCATGCGATAAACCATAAAAATGGGAAACCCATCCCATGCCTACGGTGTGCCAAAGCCATCTCCCATTGGCTCACAAGAACCAATTGCCAAATATTCTGCAATTTTCCAACTGATTGTAAAGTCACTTATAGTTTGAAATCAGACATGGTGGGAATATTAATACCATGATAACTGACAAACTGCCAATCAGGCACCTCTCTCTCTTTTGGGGGGATGGTGGTGGAGAGACCAATTTACAACTACACTATTGCTCAACAGCATTTGCCGTCTTATTCCTTCAAATGTTGACTCCTCTCCAGAATATGCCTGGTTTTGATCACTCTCCACTTCCCCCACATAGTTACTTGTGTGCATGTGTTTGTACCTGAGAGTGTATCAGTGCGTGTGTGTGTGTGCG
This sequence comes from Zalophus californianus, assembly GCF_009762305.2. NCBI lineage: Eukaryota > Metazoa > Chordata > Mammalia > Carnivora > Otariidae > Zalophus > Zalophus californianus. The sequence continues at coordinate 1,300,035 of NC_045601.1, read as the reverse complement.
TGTGTATGTGTGTGCCTGTGTGTGTGCGTGTGTGTGGTAGCAGCAGTTCTACAAAGAGAGCTTGTTGTTGTTACCTGAGGGAAGGTGGGTCAGTAGGAACTTGCTAAATGATTGATGTGAGTAAAAGCCCTTTCACTTGATTTTGAATGAAAAGTTTCCCTGTTACTTCTTTCCGAGCTCAGCTTATGATCCCCGTTTCTCTAAATGTCTGTTCTCATTCCACCAACAGCTCTCCCACTCTGGAGATGTTAATTTTTGGTCTGATCCATCGCAGTGCTCACAGAGGGCTTTCCAACCTGTGAGGGTTTAAAAAAATAATATATTTAATCATTTAGGACACTAAAATACATTCATGTCCAGAGAAAGATAGAGACGTTCCTCACATGTTCTCTACATAAATAGCTCACTGTTTAACAGAAACACTTACAGTTCTCCAGTCCCAGAGGTTGTCCACCAGACTCTTATGTTTTGGTCATGAAGACTGAGCTTAATACCTAGTGGTGAACATTTATCTTTCATTCATTCATAAAACATTAATTACGTGGATAGGCAATAATCAAGGGAAATAGCGTATCTATAACTATTACAAGAACGTTTATGTTCTGAAGTGAAGGAATAACGTGATGTAACAACCATGAGAGACAAAGTGACTAGGGACTATATTTATGAAAAGTACAGTCATGTAAGCAATATTGCAGCTGATATTTGAAGGATGTAAATAATTACAAAAGAGCTGAAGAGTTAAGAAATAAATATTCTGACATAAAGAATCCTATGCTTAAATTTCCTAGGATGGGAAAGAGTTTTTCAGCATCTTGAAATAAGGGAAATAAGTCCACGTGGGTGGAGTTTAATTCTCCAGTGTGAGGGTGATACTGAGGGGGGCAGGTGCAGAAGCAGGGTGGGTTGGGGAGAGCATGGTAGACCAAACTAGGAAGTCTGGGTTTTACAGACACTGTGATGGAAGGTTAAAATCAGGAGTAATCTGATATAGTTCATGAGATAGAAAAATAGCCCTTTCCCCTGAATTGCCAACGGATTAAAGAGGACCTTCAGGACAGTAGTGCAATCAAGGGCTCATCAAGAGGCAGTGGTTGTGTGAGGGGAGAGGTTTTGGTGGCTCCCAGAGTGGGGCAGTGGAGATGGACTGCATCGCAAGAAACAGTGTTCCAGTATAACGTGGGAACCGAATCCCTAAAATCACCTGACATAAACCTCAGGTAGAAGATAAACTGCTTGCTGGAATACAGGGAAGGAACAAACAGGTCAAAGAAGGAGGTGTTTGGCTCTGGAGTTGTTCTCTGTTCCAGTACCATCTCACGATTCCCTCCAGAATAACAAGGTCTGATGAAGGGTTTGATGGGTGGCAGTGGGCTGGGGGAGTGAGGGAATGACACAGCATGGCGACCTGGAAGCAAGACCTGTGAGAGGATATGGCTGCAGAAGAACAGCACAGAGCCGTGCTGGTGAGACATTTTAAGGGGAAAAGTCAAACAGGTGACTGAAGATACATGGCTTCGGAGCTGGGCAACATGATCTAGGCTGGGGGAGAAGCTTAGAGTCCGCAGCCTGCAGGCCAGATTGACAGCTATGAGAATGCATGAAATTACCGCCCCCCCCTCCGCCGCTGCCGCAATGGTTCTGTTGATTTAATGCGTATTTCTGGGCATTTCTTCCTTCTTACCCCATTTTGTAATTCACCAGGTATAGTAGACTGAATGGTGGCCCTGAAGATATGTCCATTCTTAATCATTGGGACCCATGGAAGGGATCTTATTTGGAACAAGTGTCTTTGCAGATGTGACTAAATTCAGAATCTTGAGATGAGATCATCCTGGACTGTCCCCTGGGCCCTAAGTGCCATCCCAGGTGTCTTTATAAGAGAGAGGTGAGGGAGACTCAACAGAAGTGAAGGGGGTGGTAAGACCTAGACCACAGCCAAGAAAAGCCAAGGAATGCTGGCAGGTCCTAGGAGGTGGGGCAGGAAAGAACCCTCTCCCAAACCCCAGCAGGAGACTGGCCTGCCAACACCTTGATCTTGGAGTCTCCAGACAAGGAGACAATAAACTCCCTCTGTTCAGGCCCCAGGCTGTGCAGTTTGCCAAGATAGCCCTTGGAGACTAGCATGGTGGGTGCTGAGTAGGATCTGGAAATCTTCCTTTTGAACCAAAATCCTAGGTGGTCCTGGTTTGTGGATTCCATTCTGGGAAATGAGGACCCAGGGAGATGCTGTGTGATGGGAGCTTGAGGAGCATCGGAATTACAAATTTAGAAGAGGAAGAGCGGCTGGGTGCTGGGGGAGGCACAAGATGAAATGGGAGAAAAGCAGTATTTGGCTTCTAAGTTGTTTTTGTCTGGCTGCACCACATATTGCACCTCAGAAAATGGTCCAGAAGTGATTAAATTTTGCATAATGTTTTTCAGCTCTTCAAGCTTTATGCCTCTGTCCCAGTTTGTAACCAAACATTCCCAGCAGGTGGAAGTGGTCACACTGAATGAAACCCAAATGATCTTCAAAAGGCTAACGTGGTGCATTCTTGTGCTGGCAAAGGAAGAAGGAAAAGCTGCAGAAGCAGTTCAGGCCACTTAGTCCCTTGGTCCCTCACTGCCCATTACGACTCCAAGCTCTTTTAAGCCTGGAACATGCTCTTTATCTCAGCTGGGTGCATTCCTTTCTTTTCTTCAAAGGATTTTCTGGCATTCCAATCACGAATCTGAAATTCTGCTTCAGAAAATATCTACCACAATCTCATCTTCTCACCTTCCACATATACGGACCTGCAAATAAGATTTGTCCAAAACGTATATGCTGTAACCTTGGGTAATGTTCCAAAGCAAACCAGAGTGCTGCTAATGAAAACATGACCCCAGGTTTACGACAAACACAAAATGTTAAGGCTCTTGGATTTGATGTGTCTATATTGACACTGCTGGAGACTGCAATGTTCTATTCTAGAATTTTCCCTTGACCTAAACTAGACTGTGTTGGAATTTGTCTTCCCATTGCTTCTTGAAATATGTCATCATTGGTTTGGAAAAATGTAGTGTTCCAGTTTCCACTGGAAAAACTCATACCTTAAAATCTATGGTTTTAATAAAGGTCCTTCTTAAGGAATAGCCCCAGGAAAAGAAAGAAGAGAGTGAATGGATTTTGCTGAGCTTCCACTGTGTTTAAAGCTAGTTTTTTTTTTTTTAATTTATTTATTTGACAGAGAGCAAGCACAAGCAGGGGACAGCAGAGGCAGAGGGAGAAGCAGGCTCCCCACTGAGCAGGTAGCCTGATGCGGCACTCGATCCTCGATCCTGGGACTCCGGGATCATGACCTGAGCTGAAGGCAGACGCTTTAACGGCTGAGCCACCCAGGCGCCCTAAAGCTAGTTTTTTTTTAAAAAAGCTTTATTGGGAGCATAACTGATACACAAACGTTGCAGATATTTAATGAATGCATTTAGATGAGTTTGGACATGTGCACACATCCACAATACTGTCACCACAATCACGGTACTGATCTCCATCACCTCCATAAATGTCCTTGTGTTCTCTTGTGGTATTTTTGTTTTCTTGTGTGTGTGTGTGTGTGTGTGTGTGTGTGTGTGTGTGTGTGTGTGTGTGTTAGGAACACCTAATACGAGCCATAGACTCTTAACCTATTTAAAAGTGCGCAATATGGCATGAACCATAAGCACCATGTTGTAAGGCAGATCTCTAGAACTCATTCATCTTGCATAACCGAAACTTTATACCCAGAAAAACTAGTGTCCCTTCCCCTTAACCCCTCCCAACCACTATTCTATTCTCTGCTTCTGAGTTTGTTCTAGATTTCTCAGTCGAACTGTATTTGTCCTTTTGTGATTAGTTTATTTCACTAGTGGGAATGTAAAATGGTGCAGCTCCTATGGAAACCAATACAGAGGCTCCTCAAAAAGTTAAAAATAGAACTACCACATGATCCAGCAATCCTACCTCTGAGTATATATCTAAAAGAATTGAAATCCGAGTCTCAAAGAAGTTCATTGCAACATTCACAATAGCCAAGACATGGAAACAACCTTAATGTCACCCATGGATGAATGGAAAAGGGAGTTGTCGTGCATCCGTGCAGTGGACTGTGGGCCAGGAGGCTTTTAAGATGCTCATAGCTACATGGTTGTATGAATTGCATGTTTTTCAGAGAGGTACTTGCAGGAGATCTCACCTGCTTCCTTGAAAATTTCAACTGAATCCCCCTCAGATATCTAAAAGCCAGTACATACAAAAATTAATGAAACAAGCAAACCAACCCTCCATCTCTGGCTTCAGCAGAACTCTAAGAGCCCATGGTCTCACTCACTTTCTGTCTTCGGAAGAAATGGCCTGGTAAGCAGCCCCAAGGACCATGTTCCTTTGGCTACTCGTGTGGTGGTCAGTGTCTGGGGGCACCCTTCCTTTCTTGTCTGGATCTTGTGTAAAACTGTTTTATTCACTCCTGGGAGATTCTCCTTCCCAGAGGACAGGAAACTCACTATCTCTGCAGCTCAACTTTCTGCAAACCCACACATTTCGGCAATGATTGCCTTTTGATCCACTAACTTCGGGAAGGGTGGCATGTGACGGGCCTTCCAACCATATCCGGTGCCCCGTGTATCAGAGGTGTGCCCCTAGCACAAGAAGGTGCATGCCTATTCCCACCGAATGAGATGAAACAGAAAGGTTCTGTCTGCAGGGGTCCCCAGTAGCTCTTACTGTCAACCTGGAGAGTGCATCGACATACGTGTCCTCTGTCCACAGGCCACATCCACCTGTTCCCTACAGTTCTCCCAGGAGGCTGCTCCTAGCAGGTATTTGGGTGACTTTGGAGCCTCTGGCTTGCCTGCACGTTGACCCCTGTGTGCACATAATGAGCTGATGGATTCTCTGCCTTGCAGTCACAGTAGTGGAGTCCCAGGTGCTCATGCTCCTCAAAATCTTACCTTCTATTTCCACACTCCTTTCCCTGCAGATTGGCTCCTCCAGTTGGTAGTCACTCTTTTTTAGTTTCCCATGATTATGTGTTGCCCTCTATCCTGACTATACTTAAACAGTGCTTTTTTATTTCCCACTTTCAAACTCAAGCACAGAGGATCGCATCAGACTGTCCCCAAGAAGGGCTCCCTGTCATCTTTGTCAGCAAGCTTCTCCCAGGTTAGCATGGTGTAACGCACCTCAGAGTAACACTTTGTAATCCCCAGGACCATTTCTGTCGCCCGGCTCTCCCATGCATGACTTCGGTGTGTTGAGTATGGCTGCGTTCCTTTGCGTCTATGTAGTTTTAGCTCACATAGCTTACATTGTCCTGTAGACTTCACGCTGTTCTCCGGTCTCGGTCATTCAACACCACCTTTTAAAACATCAGCATAGTCCTATGTATGTCTACTTCAAGGCAGTGTGTACGTCACACACACAGAATTTAATGCCTTTCTAGTATTTAAAAGTTACTCTATAACATGCAAATTCCACTTGGGATTGCTGCCTCCTCACCTGGGCTGTCCCGAACGTCTTGGGGGCCTGAGCAAGGTGGCAGCAAGTCCCCTGTGTCTGCACCTGCATAACTAGATCACTGACTCACTCAGGCTCATTGAGTCCTGCTGAAATGTTGTGACCAGAGCCAGGGCACCCTGTGAGCCCTGCTGGGGGTCCTCATTTCCTCACATGCCCACCAACACTTGCTTTTACCCATCTTTCTAATGTCGCCATTTTGGTGGGAAAAAGAAGTCTCAACCTCAACTTACCAGTAAGATTGTGCATTTTCCACGTGCCTGTGCACACAGGAGCCTGGCGGCCACTCAGTTCTCACCTTCCATGAATTACGTATTCAGATCCGTCCTGGGTAGATGAGCAGTCTTGGTGTTGGGTGTCTTGCCGTCAGTTATGAGAGAGACTAATCACTTCCTGATTTTATACAAAATCTCCCCGCCGTGGATTACATCTCAACTTTCTTAATATCCTCTTGCATTGGAAAGAAATCCTCAATTTTGATTCATCAATTATTCTAACTTCTGTTTTGTTGTTGGCATCTTATTTAAGAAGTCTACTTCAAATCCACAAGGATATTCTTAGGTTCTTCTTTATTTCCTTTACAATTCTGAGCTTTCACTGTTGTGGCTTTCATCCCTGACATTCGTCACACATGCGTGAGGTAGGAACCCAACCTTTTTTCTTAATAAAGTGAACCAGTTTTCCTAACACCATCCACTAACTATCCCTCTTTTCTCACTAGTCATGAGGACTTCTTTGGAAAAAGTAGCTCTGCCTCATGTAAATTTGGTGGAGAAGTAGAAAAACAACTAAAACCCAGCTGCTGTTTATGCAAACCCCAGACCTGGCCCCTGCTGTCCTGCCGGGGGCGCCGCTCCTTGACTTCCAGTCCCTCCAGTCCCCCGCGGCTCCTCTTGGCTCTCACACCTGCCTCTTCCCTGCTCCGCGTCCACCTCTGCCATGTCTCTGGGCTATGTCTGGGGAGACCCAGCGACGGGTGTGAGTTTGCTCTTGTGATGGGACCTGGGAAGTAATAATATCTGGGTGCACATTTTTTGATAGTCAATTTCCTTCTTCTTCTCTTGATGTTCTTCCTAAGAGTCTTCTTTAGAATTTAGGATTCCTGGGGCACCTGGGTGGCTCAGTCAGTTAAGCGTCGGCCTTCAGTTCGGGTCATGATCTCAGGGTCCCAGGATCGAGCCCCATGTCGGGCTCCCTGCTCGGCGGGGAGTCTGCTTCTCTCTCTCCCTCCTCCCCTTCCCCCCACCCCTTCTCTCTCTCTCTCTCCCTCATGCGTGCTCTCTCTCAAATAGATAAATAAAATATTTTTTAAAAAATTAGGATTCCCAACACCAAACTTTGCCTGATGTTTGAAGGTGCTAAGAACATTGAGTTGTTTATTCAAAAAGTAGAAATTGTTCTGATGAGCCATATGCTCAGTTCTGGGAAATCAGCTGTGAAGAAGGCTGAAATGCTCATAGATTTTTCTTAACTTCCTAGTGAAAAAGTGCAGTTCACAAATAAGCAAGTAAATAAGCAATAGGACAGTTACTGGTCACGGTCTGTGGGAGAAGGAAGCAGGTATGGGTGCTGGGGTGGGAGCAGGTTGGTTACTCTGAGGAAGTGCCATTTCTTGAGCGAGAATGAGCGGTCTTGGGAAGAGCAGGACGAAATGGATTGCAGGGGACCCTAGTGCAAGCCTGGTTGGAAGAGCCCGTGGGGTGGAGGGCAGTTGGAGCGGATGAGGGCCGCCATGTGGAGCAAGGGATGGGCCCCCAGGGATTTGACACCATGCCAAGTGTTCGGATTTTATTTTAAAATGGTTCTACATACATGAAAGTGAAGGGATGCAACAATGAGAGGAATGAGGCGTCTTGTAAGTATTATGAGAAAAACAACCACATTTTTAAGTGAAGTTCTGACTGCTTTGGATTGCTTTTTTTTTGCAATACTTAATTCACTATGGAACCCTCAAAATAACACAATATACAAAATGTGGTGAATATCTTTCTCATATACAATTGTTTGCTTTTTCCACATTTCCTTCAGTCTGTATACCCAGAAATTACTTTTCCTTTAGAAAACATTTTTCAATGCCAACAAAAACAAAACCCATATGTACTCTAATTACTACATGTGACACTCAGCTAGGAGGGACCCTGTGAGTCATGAGAGCCACTGGCTCTGATCTTTACGTTTTGGTGAATAGTCACTTCTCTTGCGGTTGACGACACAGAAAGAATACTGAAGAAAGTGAAGACTGGCAAAGTTTCTGAATTTATTCACATCTGTGTCACACCTAAGATCATTGAATTCATCCTGTCGGAAATTATTTTTTTTGGCTATATAGGCAGGAATGAGGATGCTCCAGGCTCTGTGATCTTTATCTCCGGAGTGTCTCCTGTACCAACACATGCCAACAGAGCCACCTTAAGCCATGTGGGTCTTGTGCCTTGAACAGAAGGCCTCCGCGGATATATTCCACTCGAGTTCCCACTTCAACATTTTTATAGTTTGTTATTTGATATTGAACACCCCCATGCAGATGTGCATCAAAGTCCCATAAAAAGGGGCTTTTCTTTGAAAAGGACTTAATAGAAAAATGCATAAATATTTATGCAACAGAAAGGAATGAATTGTAAGGCACGCGCACATGCACAGATGTTGCTACAGGGGAAATTGGGGGGTTTTATTTAGAAGGGGAAAGGCCTGACAGTGTTGGACATATTATCCAAGCTGCAGCTAATTAACAGCATATGCTCCATATTTCTGGGGCAAATGTCTATCACAGGACTTATTTATCGACTTGTCCCTGTGGGCTGTGACGAGATGGAGAGCAGGAAGCACTGGGGCTCGTGGACAGGCTGGGGCTTCTTGGGCTGAGTGAGCTCCAATGACAAGGCTCTAAGACCAAGAGGTCATTTGCATGGCGCCTCCTTAGAAGAATTAGGACCCTTCTTACATGACTGTAAATGGGCTTTGCAACTATTTTTTTCTGATGTTCAGAGGGGAAAAAAAAAAACTGTCATATTTCTTCCCACCTACTGCTCCATAACGTTTAGGAAATGTGCCAAGAAAATCCTCAGTAAGAAGAGATTTTACATAGACCCCATCATTACAAAAACAGACCTATTGTATATTATATACGTGGTTTACATATTACAGAATGTTGTATTCCCTTCCACAGCCCCACTCACGGCAGGTCTGCAGAGCTCCGTGTTGGACTCTGATGGGGGGGGGCGGTGTGTGGACCGGACCCGGCCCGTGGGCAGGCACCGCAGAGAGGCTCCCGGCGAGGGCGCGGGGCACGCAACCTGGTTCGCTGAGCCCGTTCTCTCCCAGGCACTTGGTGGGGACAGTGCCTGTGGCAGAGCAAGCCATTACACCTCAGAGAGAAACATCCAGAAGGACCATCGTGGCCACAGCCTCTGCTCCCAAAGCCATCACTGGTCCGTGTCTCTCAGCCCCGGGGTGACCACCCGGCTCTTCAGCGATGTGACACTGCTTTGGGGTCTTATTAGTGTCTGTTGTCTTTTCCCCTGCGTGCACCTGGTCAGCCACACTGGCTGCACCGTTGTCTGAATCAGGCTGGGAGGTGCCGCCCTGTCAGCCCTGGGGTCTCGGGGGCAGCACTGGGTCCATGAGCCACAGCGTCACCTCCCGGCATGCACACAGCCTCCACATGTCCCTCTCGCTCCGCTATGGCCTAATTGTAAAGATTTTCTTTTTCTTACGGGAGCAAGTGGGTCATGCTCTGGTATTTACAAAGCTCTGTCGTTACACAGCAGACGCATTTATAAATGAGGAAATGCCCACTGTGGTTTCCATGGCCTCGGGGCAGTTCTGAGCCAGACCCTCCAGCTGTCAGCAGGATGTGCCTGCGCAGACCTCCAGACAGCGACCCCGGGACCTTCAGCATGTCTGAAATGCCTGCAAGCCGTGCGGTTTCCGCAGCTTTAAGTTGTAGAACTTTATTTCCTTTTAGATTTACAGAGAAACTCAGAAAACCATGCAGGGACCCCCAGACGCCCCCGCATTCGTTTCTCCTGTTGCCATCTCTCCTCAGAACAGAGCCTTGGTTACGGTTAGTGAACGAACACTGATGTTACTACACAGACAGCCTCGGTTTCCCCCAGCGTCCGCTGTCCATCCCAGGGTCCGTCCAGGATCCCACAGAAGTTGGTGGCCACAAGGCTGCAAATCAACTATTCTTTAGGCCTGATCCTGAAAGTGGAATTCTGAATTTCCACATAAAACAGAACTCAAAAGACCCCCTGCTTTTGTTTTGTTGTGAAATAAAGACGTGGATAATCCCTGTTATGATGGTGTGACTCACAGGGTGGTGTGTGCTCCTCAAGGACAGGAGAGGGCTCTCTCCTGAGCTCTCTGTGTCACGGTGTGTCGTACCTGCTCTTCCTGTCCTTCACAGATGTGCAGACACAAGACACACAGACACACAGACAGACACACAGACACACACACACAGAGAGACACACAGACACACAGACACACAGAGAGACAGACAGACACAGACACAGACACACAGACACAGACACACAAACACACAGACAAACACACACACAGACACACAGACACACAGAGAGACAGACAGACACAGACACACAGAGACACAGACACACAGAGACACAGACACACAGACAGACACACAGAGAGACACACAGACACACAGACACACAGACAGGACACACAGACAGACACACAGACACACAGATAGACACACAGACAGACACAGACACAGAAACACACAGACACACACACAGACACACAGACAGACAGACACACAGACACAGACACACAGACACACAGACAAACACACACACAGACACAGACACACAGACACACAGACAGACACAGACACAGACACACAGACACACAGACAGACACAGACAAACACACACACAGACACAGACACACAGACACACAGACTCACAGACTCACAGACACCACACTCCTTGCCCTTGTCCCTCTGTTCTCCCTCTTGCTAATTTGCTCACATCTCAGAAACCACACCCTCACTGTGTCTTTAGGGAGGTGCGTTCTCCTGACGCAGAGTTGCTGTGGCCTAAGTCTTCACACCCCGTGAGCTTACTTCCTGGTCTCAGGAGCCCAGCCCACGGGAGCGCCGGCCCCGGGAGGCGAGCAGTGGCTCAGATCCGCCTGGTCAGAGCTGCAGGGTGCAGCCTCCCGCCCTCTGGTGCAGAGGTGACCGTACTCACACGGTGTCCTGTTTCTCTCTCCACTGGGCAAAGGCCTCGAGCCACCGATGCCACCATTTCCTCGGCGTGAGGATGAGCTCGGCTCCTCGTACGTGCGGCTCTATACGTGAGCTCACTTCTGGCCTCCTGTCTGCAGTCTTCAAGGTGAGGCTGAGGCTTTCTGTGGACCACCCAGGGCCCCTCAGGGCACAGCACGGCCTGTCCAGGAAGCCCCTGGCTTGCCTCGGTTTCTCCACAGCGATCAGCACAAGCTGGGTTCTCCCATGTCTGTCCGTTCCGTCATCAATGGGTTCCTGGGCAGCCAATCTCTCCAGTCTGCTTCTTGGACATCCCTGGGCCTCCTTCTGCTGAGATCTCCCTCTTCCACACGGACGTCTCTGTCTCATTTCTTCCTAAAGCCAGCAGGATCCTAGGAACCTTAGATTGGTCTGCACGGCGGAAGACCCCAGGCACCACCAGCTGGTGAAGATCAGCTCTTCGTGCTCCTCCCCCACTTCTAGTCATCCAGCCTGTTCCTCTCCTAGCACCTGCTGGAAGACAAACCTGGGCCTGAATAATTCTGCTTCTTCCGACTCAGGACAGAGGGCACGCCACGGAGCGTCCCCCCACCTTCACTGGGAGAGGATCCGCCCAGAACCAGAGGCTTGCGTACTAACTAGCGTCCTTCCTGCTGAGACTGCTCCCACATGTCTGATGGCATCAGGGCAGAGCTCTAGGAACGGTTCGAATACTGCAGACATTCCTGCTGAGCATAGCTCCATGCAGGGTACTGTCTGGTGTCCGGGGTGTAGAATGGGGGTTGCTCTCAGTCTGACCCACGCGCAGGGAGGTCAGCCCCCAGCCTCCCTGCACGGTGGAACACAGCGAGGCGTCCCAGAACATCTCCTGGGACCACAGCTTTTCCTGAGTCGAAAGCCTCCTTAACTGCACCTCGCCAGTTCACGTCGACCATGTATCTTCTGCAAATTCCCTGTCTGTGGAATCAAAGTTGCTTTCTCTCCAGGTTCAATGGCTTCCCCTCAGGCCTGCCTCTCAAAAGGGTCAAATGTGGAGCCACATCTATTCCAGGGGGATTCGTGGTTATGAAGAGATGCTCCAGATGCATGAAGATGCTCATTGTTTACTTTGTGGTGCGGAAGCAGGGGTGATAATTTACTCAGCGGCGCCGTCACAAGCATTCACTGGGCATGTACTCCGTGCCAAAGTGGATGAGACACAAAACCTGCCGACGTAGAAGGGGCCCCGATGTTCAGGTGCACAGTCGTCACACGCGCTCTTGCTTTGCTCTAAGCCAGAAGCCCCACGCAAGGTGCCAGGGGCCCAAGGCAGGCGGGACACAAAGTGAGAAGGATGGACGGGTGTCAGGCTGCTAGATGAGCACCACGGTCGCCAGGACCTCGCGCAAACCTCAGTCCTGCCGGCATGAGACCTCCCACTCACTGTTCCCATAGTCCACGGCATTGGGGTCCGGAGTGCTCACACTTCTCTACGTGGGAAAGCCGATTTCCACCCTGGCACACTCCCGTCTGCAAGGTCTCACCCTGAGATCAAGGGCAAGAAATCAGAGACAGCGAGAAATGGGAATACAGGGCCTTTGGACCCTCCACACCCCCGGAGGGGAAGGTGGGCGCCAGAGAAGCAGCTCCGCACACTGTGTCCCCAGACACCGTGGGCACAGACGGGAGAGGAGGCCATGTGCTCTCGGGGACTGACCCCCATGATTTCCAGGGTGACCAGTAGGATGGCCGCTCTCTCCAGATGCAGAGCCCAATCTCTGCTCCTAGGGAGGCAACAAAGAACATCTGGCTTCAGGGCAAAGACGGGCTTGGGCTGGTTTGCCCTCCAGGCCTGAGCATCTGCCTGAACACAAAAGAGAGAAAAGAGGGGCCACAGGCTACCTGCCCTGAGACACAGAACTTGCTGGGAATAAAAATAAGTGAAAAAAAACTACTTTCTTTCAATTGAGGTCCAATGGTGGAAGCTCTTTGGAGGAATAGGAAATATTTTATTCTTTCATAAGAAGCTACAGATCTGCTCTGTGGGATGAATGGCTGAGCATGTCATTTCTATGCACAGCTGGAATGAAGTCACCGGACGGGCTGGCCTAGACGTACTTCTGGGGCAGGTCTTACTCAAGGTTCACTACAGATTATATTTGCAACAGATGGGGCTTCAGACAAGAACAAGACCCTGCAAAACCACTGGAAGGCCTGTGGCAGCAGGAAGTGGGGCTGACATTAATGTTCATGTCCACCGGTCAGGAGCTTGGGAGGAAGGAAGACAGGTGTCGTCTGGACAGCCTTTGAAACGCCACGCAGGTGCCCCTCAGCAGCAGATCCCCCCGGGGTCCACCCTGCTGCCGAGGAACTTCGGTCAATGTCCCCAGATCCCCAGCCTGGTGGTACAAGGTAAAGCAGCCCTTCTCCACCAGTCCTGACCGAGGGTGAGGCCCCGAGGCCCTGAGGCTTCATTTGTATTTAATGAAGTAACCTCCATCTCTGGAATAGTGCCAGACTCAGGAGAATGAAGAACGCAGTCACAAATCATTTTCAGCAGGGCTTGCTTCTCTTGTGGAACCCTGGCTGAAAAAGGCTCCTCAAGAACTTAGAGGTTCAAAAAATGCCACTTGCCAGTAAGGATTATCTAGCAGAGTCTACCACTTAAAATATTGTGAAATCATCCTTCAGAAAACATGTCTTGAGCCTGGACCATGAGTAAGTCTTTTCCTGGGCTGGTGAGAATTATGACTAATTGTATTGTCCCTCACCAACTTACAGAGGTATATGTGCATAAAATATATATGCATATATATTCATTATATATTCATATATATATATACACACACACACACAAACATATACATGCTTCGCAGGGTCAATATTTATATGCAATCATTGATAGAAATGAAAGAATACTGAATACGGAAAGGCAGTGAGCTGGGGACAGTCTGCAGCATGGCTCCTGTAGGGAGTCCAGGGACTGGCCTCCAGGAGGGTCTAAGGACCACACTGAGGAGAAGGTGGGCGCAGGAAGGGCTTTCAGAGCAGGCTCAAATTAGGGCAAGAAGCAGCTTCACACAAAGTCTTTTCCTGAGGAAACCAAAATGACTGACCTCACACAGGGAAACATTGTTTCTCCAAAACCAGAAAGGTATCAGCTTGGTCTTGATAGCTGAGGGCACAGATTGTAACTGTTACAGAGCTGTGATTCTCTAGTTAAGGGTCTAAGAAAGAGTCTCACACACAGAGGAAGAGAAGAGTGTTAGCAGGAGACTCAGATCCGCATTCTGTTCCCACTGTGATTATGTATTAGAGCAGTTTACTCCACTGGCTGACTTTTTAAACCCGGAGTCTGCTCACGCTGGAAGTGGTGTGTTGTAGGGAGGAGGCTGGGACGCACTGGAGCTCAGTGCCCCTTCATCCCTGCGCGGAGGGTCCAGCCAACAGTAACCACGGTGACGGGACCCTGGAGCACAGGATATTCTGCTTCACCTCTGTGAGCCACAGCCCTCGCCGTCTTCACTGGCCAATGTCTGGACAGCCACCAATAAGCACCAAGAAGAGCAACATCTCACTTACCCTCAGGACAGCTCAGAAATCCAGAGTTCCTGGCTCTTGCCCCCTCTCTTACGGAAGGGGTGGGCCTTGTCCAGGATCACATGGCTGGAGAGTTTGGGAGTCATGGCTGGAGCTGGTGGTCTGCTGCCAGGGCACGTGCACCGAGCCTCTCTGCACGATGCCCACGCTCCAAGAGCGGGACACGCCAAGGGAGACGCTGAGGGTGGCGGACAGAGAGTGGGCTCCCAAGGAGATGGAGAAGCATGGTGGGCCTGCCACGCACGAGCACTCAGCTGTGTCGGCACTCAGACCACGCAGGACAGGGACGTTTGCGAACGGGCTGCAAGGGCCACACAGGAGCCACGTTCCCCCCTTAGTTACCTGACAGTGGCGTGGCTGGCCTCACCCAGTCAGTAGATAGGTGTTTGCACCCCTTTCCTCCCATTCTGGCTTAGGAATGCCTTTCGGGGACTTTCTCCCTTCCCTGTGGGCCTCTGCCTGTCCTACAGCTCACTGGGGCCCCAGTGTCGAAACCAACACCCCAGAGCGCTTGTGTCCTTCATCACTTTCTTTCTTACGGGACCCCTCACTGTTTCTTAGACACTCCAAGACCCTTCCAGCACCTCACCCTGGGCTCCTCTCTGCCTGGCTCGCCCACCCCCAGGTCATCTTCGCAGGAGGGGCTTCTCTGACCACAAAAAGACAATGGCTCCTGAGTCATTCAAGATCCCTCACCTGATTTTGCCCCTCTTCATGGAGCTTATGGTTATAAGAAATTTCATTGCCCTTCTAGTTCATTCGGGACATAGCCCACATCAACAGCAGAGGTGTCAAATCCATGAGAAAATGTTCGCAGTCCTCCAAAAGCCAGGTCCCAACAGGTATTCAGTAGATGGTTCTGAATAGACAAACAGATGCCTGTTTGCCTATTTTTTCTAAGTTACTGTTTGAGTACATTTTTATCCTTATAAATCATCTTTGACATTATTTTTCAGAACAGAGGGATTTCTTCACATCCTGTGGCTTAGACTTCCTCAGCTCAGGGAAGGCTGTGGGCACCGTGGGCAGACCAGTCCTGGAGACGGCCTCATCTGCCATGCTTCCTCCTGGCGAACCCCGGCTTCTCAGGCCGGCAGCTGGAAAAAGCCTCTTGCCTATTCTATCGTTTTATGACCAAGCAGCCCTTTGCTTTCAATTACTAAAGAGCCAAGGATCATTTCTCAACCTCAAAAATAAAAACAGTTTGCAAACAGTTATATAGTGTTTCCAGACACACATGTGTGCTTCATTTCAAAACCGGGCCCAATGTTAATGACCTCTTGTGCTCACCATGGTTAATCAGCAGCAGGGATTGTGTGCTGTTAAAATGATGCCTCATTCTTACAGATAAATTTATTTAATGCAGAAACTTTTACTGTTGATTATATTAAGAAATAAAAGTGACAATGGAATGAGAAAATCATACTTAATTATTAAAAAAACTAATGTAATAAAGTAGATTTTAAAATTTACATATTGGACAGGTGCAGCCCCCTGCCAGGAAGGATCGTGAGGTTGGGCTCAGGGGCACGTGGGTCTGCCACCAGTTCCAGGCTCCTTACCTGTTGCTCTTCACGCAGGCTGCTCTCAGGTACTTAATCAGCAAGAATGGCGGGATAGTCTTCCCTGGCCCTGTGGTGACAGTTTCGCACAACTAAACGTGAGGTTGCTCACACGAGGAGTCCTGTCTTTGCACAGCTTCTGCAAAGGCTTTTCTCCGCCGCAGGGCCTACCACTGGTACGCATCAGCCACCTGCCATGGACAGGGTGGCAGAGGCGTGGTCGTGCGTCTTCTCAGAAAACCACCACCCGACTCCCACCTCTTCCAAAGGACTTCCCAGTTGGGGCATTTATTTTACGCCCATAGAAGGAGTGGGAAACATAAATTGTGGACCAGCAATGGTCCCTTATTTTTCTGTGCGCTTCAGCATACATTAAACGAGACCCACGTAGTGCTGAAGAATTTATTCTTCAAAACTGCTTTGGCACGAGACAGGGGAAGAGGTACACTGATGTCCAAGGCTTAAGGGATTTTTCCATTTAAGTTAAACTGTTGGTCACATGACCCACCGGATGTTTCCCACTTTGACCCTGGAGATACTCTGCATCTAGGTCTGCCAGATTTAGCAAGGAGATAGGCAAACACAAACATACAAAACTGGGTATCCAATTCAACTTGAATATCGATAAACAATGGATAACTTTTTAGTAGAAGTATGTCCCATGCAAGATTTGGGACATGCTTAGAGTAACAAAAGATGTATTGTTCACTTACAAGTAACATTTAACTGGGTGTCCTGTATTTTATCTGGCAAATCTATCTGCAACCCAAGTAGTCTGCCATGGCCTGCTGGTTCATGGAGCACAGCTCAGCTCATCCTAAAGGCTGAAGGTGGAGCCATGCCATCTACATGCTGATTCCCCAATAAAGTCAACATTTCTCAAGCCGAGATCCAAGAATATTGCGTCAGGGATGATCACATATTCCACAAGAATTTTTAAGTTTACCTCCAAGATTATTTACTAAAATTAGTCTAAAAAATTCTAAAACACTTATATGACCACTTATATCCACTTAATGCTGCAGCATCATTGCTCAGTTCGCATTGTTTCTTGTATTTGTTAACAAATTGTCAGCAATATTACTTGAGTAGTAACTCAGCAAATGAGAAAAGATGGAGATCTTCTGTGAAGTGCAGATGTGTTCCGTAGTGTGACAGCTGCGTGATGTCATGTGCATGGTGCAAATGCAGGTGGACCTATGGTTCCAGCTGGGAAGAGTGGCTGAACAGGAGGAGCCCACACGTGCCAATCCAAAAAACCTTCACGAGACAGGTCAGTGCCACAGGCCTGGTTCAACCAGCTGGTTTTATCTAAAGTCACTTGTCACAATGAGTTAATACTGTCAATTTTAATTGGTATTATAACTTGTGGTTTTTCAGTTGTGTAAGAATTAAAAGAATAAAGATTTTATATCTAACTATCTATTGGCATATCTTATGTAACATTATGATAAAAATCATTTATCACAATATTGCAGGTATACGAGATTTATTTTTTTTTCTTTTTGGAGACTCTACATTTTACCTAAATATAAGAATTACGGCTGAAATGACACATGACCTTCTCCTGCTTTTTTCTGTTGTTGTTGGTCGGTCTGTCTAGTTGCCGGCACAATGTTCTCTTAGGCCAAACTACCAAGCTGGAGACATTCATTCCGGCAGCTGGAGGCAGGGTGCCCATCAGTTAGGGTCCTGTCTGGTTTCTTCACGCATCACTGAGTTTGACGGTGTTGGTTGAGGGGAAAGAAGGAAAATTCAACAGACTCACCCGGCATGTCCACTTCTTTCCCGCACCCTCTGTGCTGCCCCACAGCTGCACCAGAAAGGACAGGCAGGCTCACTTCAAGCACAGGGTGGGGTCTATGATGTTTGCTGGAGCAGGTAGTCCCCCTTTGTTCTGTGGTGTGGGGTGTACTAACCTGGCGACCCACATTTCCAAAAGCTTCTTCAGGGAGTCATTCCCAAATTAGCAGGACTATTTTCTTTCTAGCCTAAATTTAAACCAAGACAAATGAGACTCCAAAATGCTGATGTTAAAAAAAAAGTTATAAAGCATAATTTTTCTAACTTTGAAGCATATTTTTTTTAACTTTCGAATGTAGCTGGAAAATTTAGGTCCCCTCTTTAAACTGTTCAAAAAAAAACAAGTTCAGATCAGTTCATCCACTTCTTCAAAACAGGATTATAAAGAAAACCAAAGGAAATTAAACCACAGAAATGTGTTGAAGTGTGGTTCAGATGTGACTCGAACCCACGGGTGGGGAAGCTTGGAGTGGAGGCTGAAACCCCATCCTCAGTATCAGGCATCTTGAACTTGACCCTGTGACTCTATCACCTTCTATCTGAGTTTAAATTACATCGATCCCAGAACTTTTGTGAAGTGTTAACTTTAATGACACAGTGGTTCTGTTTCCAGCAGAGCCATCTAGGTTTTCGGTCGAACTCAGTTAACATGGGTGTGAGAAGTTTTATTAACCTCTTTTGACTACTGGCTTATTTGAACAAAAGTTACACAAGTGCAGACCGATTTTCGCTGTCACACTAACTAAACTCTCAAGTGAGAAAATTTTCTGGAAAAAGTTTTTAAAAATTAAAGAGTAAAATTTTTAGAGACTTCATGAAAACGATCTTTTTTAAATCAAGAAGCATTTTTTAAATTTACTCATGAAGACTGAAGACTGGTGATGCGGGTCCTTTCAGCCGCCCAGTGGCGGCACAGTTCTGGGTGGCAGACCTGTGTTTCCGTGGCCTCACCCCAATGGCTGGAGACGGCAGCCAGACCAGAGGCACCTCTCGCCATTAGCTCCAGGCAGAAGGGCCCAGCGGAAAACAGATCTCCTTCCCACAATATTAAAAAATATATATATGGCAGAAAGCTTTCCCGTAGCCATGAGCAATGAGTCTGGCCTCAGTCCCTCACACGTGTGCAACGCTCAGCCTACTTAGGAATCCAGACTGAGCGCTGAGGGGGCAGCCAACGGAGCTTCAGTGCCCTGCTCTGAGAGCCCCTCCATCCCAGGGTCATGTGAGTATCCATCTCGTCTTTTAATTTAGCTGTGATTATTAATACGGCTCATTTTATTTTAAAAAAATATTCTTAGTATTGTTGAAATATCAAAAAAAAAGACATAAAGCAAAAATATGCTATTCAATTACTTATTGTCCATATAACCACTATCAGGTCAGTACCCGGGATGACCAGGGTATCGAAAGACCCTCTTGTCTGCTCCAAAGCGTGATCCTTCCCTTGCTCACAGGGCTCACTACTTCTCTGTCTATAATGCTAATCACTTATTTGCTTTTCTGAAAAAGTTTAACACATAAGCTTATGACCCTAAATATGATAGTGTTGCGTGCTGTTGACCTTTCTGAAACACGATCATGCAGCATATTCTCTCAGTGTTCTCTCTGTGAGATGCCCCTGTTAGTCCTTGGAACTGTGGTCCCTTTAGCTTTGTTTCTGGATATTATTCTGTACCCTAGAATCTCTTGTGGAGAAAATGGGGGCTGCTCACTGCATGGGGTCAGTATCAGCAACTCTGCGGCAAATCCCCTTTTGCCAGCCTCAGTGCTCACGACATGAATCTCACCCTGGGGGTGGGCTTGCCGGGGCAGCAGTTTGCATGTTGTCACCTGTAGAGAGGATCTCAAACTATTTCCAGGGTGGCTGTGCTGATTTACATCCGCCAACAATGTGTGAGGGCTGCTTTACCCGGGTGCTTTCTTGTGAACGCCCAGGAAGGACAGTCTCAGATTCAGCCATTTTAGCGGCTGCGGGGTTGCATCGGCCGCCTCATCAGTGTGCATCCCTTGGCCATGATTGAGATGGAGCATTGTGTCATATATTCACTGGCCACTTGGATATCCATATTTGTAAACTTAGGTCTCTTACATGATTTTCCTTAGCACTGATTGCTTTTGTTGTGCGGATGTATAGATGACCTTAAGCTAGTCTGGATACGAGTTCTTTGTTTGTTCAATGAAAATCCTTCCTTTCTCTGCTTTACCTTTTCTCTCTTTTAATGGGTGTCTTGATGAATAGAAGTTCTTACATATATCTAGTCTGACGTTTTGTTTTGTTTTGTTTTTCTTTTTTGGCTGGTGCTAACTTCTCGGAAGAGTTATTTTAATTCTTGATTTTTTTCTTGATTTTCTTTTTTATAATATATACATTCAAGGCTGTAAATGAGCCTTTAAGTATGTCTTCAGTGGGATTTAACTTTTCATGTGGATATTTTCTGTCACTCATTTTTTAAAAAAGATTTTCTTTATTTATTTGAGAGAGAGAGAGAGACCCTGAGAGGGAGGAGGGTCAGAGGGAGAAGCAGACTCCCCGCCGAGCAGGGAGCCCGATGCGGGCCTCAGTCCCAAGACCCTGGGACCATGACCTGAGCCGAAGGCCTTCGCTTAACCAGCTGAGCCACCCAGACGTCCCTCTGTCACTCATTTTATACTAGCTTCAAATTTCATGGTGATTTAATGTTTTTTTTTTCTTAAACATATGTGTTATTTGGAAGTAAAATGTTTAATTTCCAAATATATGAAAGTTTCTAGCCATCCTTTTGGTAGTGATTTCTGGCTTGTTTCACTGTGGTCAGAGACTCTGCTCTGTATGAATTCAATACTTTGGAGTCTGGTGGGACTCTGAGTAGGGGAAAACTTAGGAAGGGTTTCCTTTGTGCTTGTAAGACAACAAAAGCAGCAGATTAAGTTTTATAAAAAGCTAAACTATTAGAACTACCATTTACATTTATAGATGAAATTAAATGAGATCATACTGGTGAAAACATTTGAAAATTGAAATATAGTTTAAGGTAAATTATCATTGTTATCACTTCGGTTCATGTGATTTCTTACTCTTCTCTTGTTATTGACTCCAGGCACTAAATTGGTTAAGGAAAGCTTTGGAATTTGAGTCACTGGAAATCGCGGTCTTCAATGTCCCCACGGAAGCCGTGAGGACTCCAGGCAAGGCTAGTCCAAATGGACAGGGGCTAAAAGTGTAGAATACACACTGACTGTGAAGACTTAGTATGAAAAACTAGAAGATGTATGATGTTCCATTATTTCCATATTCATTACCTGTTGGGATAATGGGCTTTGGGATGTATTACGTTAAATAAGACCTAGTGTTAGAGTTGACATGGTCTGTTTCTTCTTGCCTCTAGCAACTAGGAAGCCCTGCCTGGGGCTTGCAGCCGGCCCCCTGCCCACTCCCGGGCCTCGGCCCTCCCAGCCCTCCCAGCCCCCTGCTCGTCCTCCCTCCCTGGCACCTGCGATCCCGGCCGCGGGCGCGCAGGGGGCGGGCACCACCCCAGTGCCATCAACACACGCGTGCACCTGTCAGGGAGCCCAGCTTCAGCCTCACTGCCACTTCCCACGCCTGGAAAGCAGGTGTTTATTGATGCAGCTCTGTCTCACAGCGCAGATAACCACAGGGTGAGGCGCGTGTTCCACGCCACTTGCCCCTACTGTGTCTGCGATGGGGCCCTGGGATGCGGTCCCCGCCCCTCCTCCTCTCTGAGCCTCCCCGGGGTTCAGGGGGCCCTGTGCCTCCCGCAGGGTGTCAGCGGGCTAGTGGATGGACAGGGAGGTACTCCCCTTGCCACTCTGTCCTTGCTCCGGGGTGCGTCCTCCTGGCTAGTCTGCTTGCAGCTCACCCGTGGTTCACAGGACCCCACCCACTTCCCGCCGACCGGCCGGTCGCGGGCCTCACTCTTCTTTGGTTGCCACACACCCAGAGTCCGAGCGGTGCCCAAGGCTTGGTGAGCTGTGTGCCGCCACCTTGGCCGCCGCGCTGTGGCTGTTCGGCCTGGCTACAGTGTGGGAGGGCCTCGGAGAGCCGGCGGCCTGAGCGAGGAACTGCTGGGCCTGAGAAGCCGGACTCCAAGGCGCGCCTACTTCTGAGAGCGGAGCACGCAGCCCTGCACCCGCTGGCGGTCGGTGTCGGCTCAGCGGGTGCCTGCACCCCTGTCTGCACCCGTGTCCACACCCGTGTCCGCACCTGTGCCCGCACCTGCGCCAGGCCTGCCCTCTGCAGGGGCTGAGACTCCCGCCTGGTGTCGTCCTACATGTGTCCCTCGTGTCCCTCGTCCACCACTTTCCAAGTTTCCAGACCCGGTGAGGGCTCAAAGGAAGGTCGTCTGCGGTTTGTGGGTGGAAGATCGCCAGTTAACTCCACTGATGGGATCAGGCTTCACAACCTGTGTGCAAAGGGTGCCATAACTATAGCTGAATGCACGCATGTGCACCACGCGAGGGCAAGACCACCACAGGAGCTGCTGTTGCCTGCAATGACCACCGGACAGCCGTGACTGCACAGCCAGCCCTGCGTCCAGCAGCTCGGCCTGGGGGCCCTCCCTCGGGCCCTCCACCTGCTGTGGCCGATGTCCCCTGGGGCACTGCAGTGAGTGCAGGACCCACCAGGTGGCCCGCCGTCGGGGAGGGAGCTGCAATAGGCCAGCCAGCTCACAGCTCTCAATGCGTGCAGACATGGAAAGTAACGAAACTCTTCACATGCTGGGGTAAGAATAATTACCCACACGTTCACACGTGAATTCATTCTGACCGAATTAGTGTAAGTGGGCATTTTAGTTTATCAGAGAGCACAACGTCCCTGTCCCTTGGGGGTTAGAGCACATCTCACATGCACACGCTCTTTTCCACACACACACCAATCGTACATATGGATAGCATGCACACACACACCATGCATACTCACACACACATGCACATGTGTATGCAAGCACACACACACCAAGCACACACACGGGTTGCAGACACACATGTACCAAACCTGCACTTATGCACACATGAACATGTATACACATGCACACACACCAACATACAGAGACTGCGTGCACACACGTACCATGTGCACTCACACACGTGCACATGCATGCACACACACCAATCACACAGAGACTACACACACACACGTACAATGCACACTCTCACACATATATGTGTACATACATGTATATACATACACACATATAGATACATATACACACATGCACACACATCAAGCACACAAGTAACATTCATACACAGACACACACCCCATGATTGAAAAACTGGGCATAATTTAAAGATCATCAAAAATTTTGAAAGCCAATCTCATGTACAGTGGCATTGCATGTATGTAAATCTCAGTCTGTGTGTTGAGGCATGCAAGAAATATCACTGCCCTTATTATCTAAAATGCCACTTCATGTCTAAGTTCCAGTTCCAAAAAGCTGGCAAATCAAACCAATTATTCTTGAGATCCACACTCCCAGGCATTGTCTCATTCAGGAGTCTTGCATGTGCCAGTAGGTTATTTAACAAATATTTATATAACCTATACATGTTTTGGGCACTGTTCCAAGTGCTTTGTCAATATTAACTCATTCATCTTCATGGTAAATTCAGTGAGAAGTACGGTTTTATGAATGAGGATGCTTGGGAACAGAGCATTCCTAACTTGCCTGAGGCCACGCAGCTGCAAGTTGGTGGCAGAGAGTCTGAACTCCTCAGCTGCGCCCGTGCTGTCCTCCAAGCAGACCTCTGCCGGGATCATCCTCTGCCTGGATCATCCTCTGCCTGCAGCTTAAGGCAACAGCAGGCTGGGACCCAGAATTCTTTGGGGAAGGTGACTGTTGCTACTGTTTTCCCAAACACACCTCATATTCCTGCTTCATGTCCCTTCATGCCAGGAAGCCAAGGGCTGGTTCTGTCTGCTTTCCAGCTCCTAGACATCCCCTTGCCCTCACAGGGGAGCACTATGAACCAGGGACCTTTCCTACCCCGTGCATTTCCAAGACTCTTTTCAAATACCTAATTTTCAAACTCCATTTCCCTTCCTTTTAACCTCTTCCAAAACTTTCAAGTCTTCCTAAAGCCTTCAACTTTGGGAAGACATCCTTGGGCAGCTTGCAGGCCACTTCCGTGGGAACGGGAGGAGAGAGAGGAGCCTGGAGGAGGGAAACTGCTTGGTGTGTGGGTATCACCCTAGCCAGGCACAGATGAGTTTGTCCTGTAGTATCTTTCTTCACCTTGTCTGTTTCTTTCCTTCTTTTTGTTGGCCAAAATCTTAGATGCTTACCATGCATCTGTTGAGACAGACTCGTGGGTTCTGCCAAGACTGGAAACAGCAAAAACTGTTCCAAACCGAGGTTTGACTACTAAGCCCTTTCTTGCTTAGAGAGCCAGTGGGATATCTTGGAAACATCTTAGCACAGCGGAGCACTGATGCCTTTTGGCGGAAAAATATGTTTCACCCTCTGCATGATTTCCCAGACAAGGGTCCTCCGTGAGAGCCAAGGTGAGCGTGCGACCTCTAGCAGTCCCATCATGACTTCCCTCGTCGGTGCACGTTTTCCCACAGGAGGTAAGTATTCTGCACGTCCAGGCCTGAAATTTTCCTGAAACCTCAAGAGACAGCTTGGCGTTCTGGTGGCACTGACACGTCGTCAGCGTGTCTTCCATACACAGAGGCCAGCGATGGGAATACCCCACTACCCAAGGCTTACAGAATGCCATAAATACCAAGGCCTTGGGTCCATGGTACCGTGAGGCAAAACCAACCATGCAGCAGCCTGCAGAGTACAGACAGAATTGCCAGATCCAACATTCTGCCTTTTCTCATCCCAAGCGTTTCTGCTCTAGAGACCTGGGTGGAGTTCCAGCTACCAGAGCATCTCTGTTCTCCATTACGTGCATGTAGAGAGAAGTACTTCGACTTAGTGCCTGAAGAATGCAGAAGGCTTCAGCTGCAGAAGCCATGATACCTGTAGATGCTAAGTGAATTGACAGATATTAAGAAGGAATCTGTAAAAAGTAATGTTAAAAGAACACTTTGAAATTTCTAAAGAAGCTATTTAGCAGAGATTCAGCATTTGAATAAACCAGAGATGTGATTTTTAAATTTACTTAAACAATTCAAAATGTACCTATACACACTATGTATATATGTGTATGTGCATACATGTATATTAAGCTGTTTTATATATATATATATATGAATACATACGAATACTTGTGAATCTCTTCTACAGTAAGTAATACTACATTTTCCCAGTGAACAATGCACAAGGAGGACAGGTACAGATTTTCCCTATTTAAAGGAGAAAATGTTTATTTAGGCAAAGAAGTTTCATGTTTCTGTCACTTTCTGGGTGCCTCTGCCTGGTTGACCATTTTATGTTACAGGGTCCGGAGGTCTCAGTTCTCATTCAGACTGAAACACCTTCCAAAATGGGTTCTTCTTTTTTAAGCAACTATAATAAGAGTACCTATCAGTATTAGTCAAAATCATGGCAATTCTGTGTTTTCAATTTTTGTTACAGTTTTAATGAGATATAATTTAAACTCCATAAAATTCAGCACTGGGTGTTATACTTAACTAATGAATCACTGAACACTGCATCAAGGACTAATTATGTACTATACAGTGGCTAACCGAACATAATCATAAAATAAAATAAAATAAAATAATAAAATAAAATAAAATAAAATAAAATAAAATAAAATAAAATAAAATAAAATAAAATATACAATTAGCTTTTACTATATTCACAGAGGTGGGAAACTGTCACCAGAGTCCATGTTAGAGTGGTTTTGCCACCAGAAAGGGGGCCCTGTAGCCATTACCGTGGTGCCACCCCACCCTGGGCCACGCCCTCTCCTCTCTGACCCTGGACCTGCCTCCCGTGCACGTGCCATGCCTGGGACCCCACCACGGCTCGGCTGTGATGCAGGCAGCTGAACGTGGTTCTTACGTGGGGTCAGTGAGCCGCTAACCCAGACACTTGCTCGAATAGAAGCTGCTCTGTTTAACTTGTGGATCTGAGTTTACCAACTGTTCCATGGGCTCCCAAGCTCCACGAGGCACAAGACGTGTTGCCTGTGAGCCTCGCTTTGTGCAGCTAAGGATGTTCTGCAAGACCAAATGCAGTTTTTAAATTATATTTGCTTACAAACATAATTAATATTTCTTTAGGAACTTGGGATCTGCTGGGCTTTTCATGGGTTGCAAGGAAGCAAGCACCCCCTCTTTGAAGGCTGCAGGGTGGGTCATTGATCCCTGCTGGGAGGGGCCAGGCGTGTTTCTGTGCTTATAGAATCTGCAAAGGGGTGGAGCCACCATGTCCCCTGCAGAGTTCATTCTGGCCTTTTCTGTTCAGTTGGGCAAGTCCCAGCCCTCTCTCCTTCAGATCAGTGCTATAGCAGGTGATACTTATTTAGTTAGAGAATTGTGATCACCTACTGTGTGCCAAGCCCCGTGGCCGGCACCCAAGAAAGAGAGCAGACAAGAGAATACAAGGCACAGACAAACCCAAGCAGTGGGTTTTATGGAGGAAAGAAATAAGGGCCCAAGAGAACGGCACGTGTCCGGCTTCTTCAGGACCAGATGACTGGGTGAAATCTCCTTCGGGCTGAGTTCTCCTTGGTGTCTCTTGGGAAAGGGGGCTGCCTATGCTTCACACATAACTGATGTTTTTAAAATTACTTAGCTCAACTATTTTATTGGCTATTTCTCATCTTGTGCCAGTAAACAAATTATGAAAACCTAGTAGCATACTATATTTAAGAAATGCAGTTATAAAAAGATAACAAAATGAAAATACAAAGGACCATTATTGTGCTATATTAAAAACACAGTTGGGACGCCTGGGTGGCATAGTCGGTTAGGCATCTGACTCTTGGTTTCATCTCAGGTCCTGATTTCAAGGTCGTGAGATCGAGCCCCAGGTCTGGCTCCGCACTGAGTCTGGCGTCTGCTTGAGACTCTCTCTCCCTTTCCCTCTGCCCCTCCCCTGCTCTAAAATAAATAGATCAGTCTGTAAAAAGAATTAAAAAAAAATAAAAACACTGTTGGATGTGAGGACGATCTGGCTGCGACATCTGTCACAAGTCGCAGGGTTGACTTGCCTGATCTGACCGGCTAGGCGGGTGTCCCCCCTTCCTCCCTCCCCGATCCCTGTGCGTCCCTCCGGAAGCTGTGCATGCGGTCAAAGCGGATGACCTTCTCCATAGAGGAGGACTATTCTTCAGTCAGGGGTAATGAGTGACTGCGCTCAGCTGCTAGAACCTCCGAACGAGCCCTCAAGGTCCATTTGTAGGAGGAAGTAGGGCAGTCAAGCTTCCAAGACTCCAGACACGTCCAAACGAGGCGCTGCATGTGGCGGTCTGCCTTTCTTTAAAATTCAAAACAAAACAAAACAAAAAAACCCCTCAATATTCTTTTAGTTTTGTGGTATTTCTTTTGAAAATTTTCCCAATACATACTTTGAAAGAGTGTTACATTCATGCATACATTAAAAACAGTAGCTCATTTTTTTTTTCATTTAAGATCATATCACCCGTTTCTATGTATTTCTCATTCATTAGTGTTTCCGCCATAGTGGAGCCTCCTGCCCCTGTGACTAACAGTATTTATTTCACAGGTGTGATGGAATATCAGGAAGAATGTATAAATAATAAGATAATGGATACTCACATACTTCGGTGCCAGTGGAAGAAATAAAATATCAGCAACACCATCAGAGCAAGGCCTCCTTCCCCACTGCAGAAGTAAGCATCGCACGAACTGACAATCCTTCCCACACCTTCATTCCTATTTCACTACACACGTACGGAGTCTTACACAATATTTGGTATTGACTTACATGCTTTAAAAATATACATATAAGCAGAATCTTACACTGTATGTTTTTATAACTTGCTTTTATATTAAACACTTGTGAGATTAATTCACATCGAGTGTACAGAGATTGCTTATGTATTTTTATTTTTGTATATCATTGCATGAACAAGTACACCATTATTCACATACTCTCTGGTTTTGCCCAGATAAGTGGACACATAAAATTAACCACCGCAGACCTATTCCCCTACATGCTCAATTGACTTTTTAAAAATACAAATAAAATCTGCTATCTGCTTGCCTGGGGTCCATCACTGCTGGCTCACCAAATGCAGAGTGATGTTTAACCCCTTAGGCTGGCCCCCAAGTCCTTACCTGTGAACCCACAACACCCATCCCACACTGCCAACCAGGTGCATTCCCTCACCCTGTCTGTCCCCACGAGTTCATGCTGTTCTTTCCACATCAATGTCAACCCTCATCAGGACCCATCTCTACAGCAACACCCCCTCCCGCACCTTCTGGAGTAACATCTGGGGTAACATCTGGACTAACTGCTGCTCTGTTTTGCTCTTCCATCATACAGCACTTTTTTTAAATTGCATTTAGCAATTTTTTTATTATGTTCAGTTAGCCAGCATATAGTACATCATCAGTTTTTGATGTAGTGCTCAACGATTCATTAGTTACGCATAACACCCAGTGCTCATCATAACACGAGCCCTCCTTAATACCCATCACCCTGTTACCTCCTCCCCTCTGAAACCCTCATATACATTTTTTATATGTCTCAGCTGGAAATTTCTTGAGGGCAGGGTTTATGTCTAATTTATTTTTGTGTTTAATATCTAAAGCAATAACCAAACATAGTAAGTGTTCAATGAATATTTATCAAATGCAAAGTCTACAGAATATAGAAGGAAAGAAATGATCCAGATGAAGCCAGATTCATGAGTGTGAGGTCCTGCATGAAGAACATGCTGGTAGAAATTCAAAGGTACAGGAAAACATTTCAAAGCCAAAGTAAATTATAAATTGTAACTAACAGGTAACAGGGCCAGTGCCCAATTTTATTTTCTTTACTTTCACTGGTCAGTGGTCTGGGCCGGCACTGTGTGCACTGTGTCCGTGGCCAGGCCCCATGTGTGTGCAAAGGCTCACACAGGAGTCACATGCCCAGGTTCCTTCACTTGAAGCTCATATTTCTCAAATTATCTACCTTTATTTTTCTAGATCTGTATTCTTCCATTTTTCTCAGAGTATTTATGAAGTTTACATTAACATAGGTAAATCTTGATCCATGCTTTGACACACTGGTTGAAAACTTCTTCTATCTGATGTAACTAATGCTAACAATGCCATAGAGTTCCGGACATCTTAAAAGATGTGAAAAGATTGCAATCAGGATGGTCCTGTACGAGAAATAAGAAATAGAGTGATTTTCCTGGGACTCAGAAGTTTGGAAAAAGACATGATTTCTACCTGGAAATCTCACCTCCAGAATCCTGAGAACTGTTGTGTAAATTTAGAAGCAAACTTCTAAGTTGTAGGTGGGGGTCACTTCCATTTCTCACCTTCTCATCCTCAGGAAGAGGTGAGTCTCAGTTGTGGCTGGGAGAGCGGGCCTGGGTTGTCGGGAGGGATGAGGACTTCGGTGTTAACCCAGCTGGACTACGGTACCACAGCTACCTGCCTCCTGCCTGTAGGGTCCAGCGTGTTCCCCTCGGGCCGGGTGGGCACACGGAATGCCAGCTCCCCATCAGCCCGTGGGCACTGCTCTCTGGGCTCGGGACAGACACGGTGCAGGTTAAATGCTGGAGGCGATCAAGGAGAACTTCGCCTTACTCGGGTTTGCTAAAATCATTGAAGGGACTTAGTCCACCAAATCTCAACAGTGTCGGCTACAGTTCAGTGACTTATTTAAGAAACAACGGTACCCTTGGGGCGCCTGGGTGGCTCAGATGGTTAAGCGACTGCCTTCGGCTCAGGTCATGATCCTGGAGTCCCGGGATCGAGTCCCACATCGGGCTCCCTGCTCAGCGGGGAGTCTGCTTCTCCCTCTGACCCTCTTCCCTCTCGTGCTCTCTGTCTCTCATTCTCTCTCTCTCAAATAAATAAATAAAATCTTAAAAAAAAAGATCTGTTAAAAAAAAAAGAAACAACGGTACCCTAACATTGTTGAGACTTTTATTGAAGGGTAAAGAGAATCAACATTTCTTTATAAATGTATTTATTTGAAAAAAATTACTTACATTAGTTTCCTTTTTAAAAACTAAGACTTGTAAGGAAACTCGGGAATCTGCATTTTCTCAAGCAACCCAGGTAATTCTGATGCCATTCGGGGCTCTGATTTAAGGTTTCTCTGGATTCTGTGTTCTCGTTAAATGGAATTTCTGTTTAGAACATGAGAAGTGTCTAAGCTTTCTTATTTCCTTGCACACATGGGGAAACTGGAATTGGGTCCTGTATGGAAAAAAATGTTAATCTTCCCACCTGTGTCAGGAAAACAACATCTGTTCTCGCTCCCGTGTAAGTGTCCTTTGCCTTCACACGGAACACCTCGCCTCTAGCCCTTCGGGTCACCCCACGTGTGCGGGGTCCCCCCACACTGGGCAGCCTGCAGCACGCCAGCCGGGTGCCCTACGTTTGCACCCAGTTCTGACACTGTCTGCCTGGAGCCCCCACAGGCGAGGGGCCGAGGCCCAGGAGACGGCATCCCCTTCACACGCCGACAACAGCAGTGGGTCTGCGGGTCCCCCAGGCTCTGTGCAGCCCAACTGCAGACCGGAGGGGCCCACACCCCCTGTGCGGGTTCGACGGATTTGCTAGAGCGACCTGCAGACCTCAGGGAAATGCTTATTTACCAGTTTACCAGTCTGTTTTTATGAAGATCTATTTATTCATTTGAGAGAAGGAGAGAGCGAGCACGAGCGGGAGGGGCAGAGGCAGAGGGAGAGAGAACCCCAAGCAGACTCCCGCCGAAGGGGCTGAGCGGGGAGCCCACCGTGGGGCTTGGCCTGAAGACCCTGAGATCACACCCTGAGCTGAAACCAAGAGTGGGGTGCTTCACCGACCGAGCCACCCAGGTGCCCCAGTTGACCAATCTGTTAAAGGACGTGAGAAAGACACCGACGAGCACCCGGTGGAGAGGCACCTATGGCGAGGTTGGGGAGGGTCACCCTCCCGGTGTGGGCGGTGGACGTGTTCACCAACCTGGGAGCTCCTGAATCCTGTACTTTTGGGATTTTTATGGAGGCTTCTTTACACAGGTGATCAATCCTTAACTCCATCCCCAGCCCCTCCCCTCTCTGGAGGTTGGAGGGTGGGGCTCAAAACTCCAAGCTTCTAACTGAGGCGGCTCTTTCTGGTGACCATGCCTCATCCAGGAGCCCCTGCCCCCTCAAGAGTCACCGTGTTAGAAGAGGAGGTGCCCCCAGTTCTCTTATCCCTTAGGAACTCACAAGGATTTTAGGAGCTCTGTGACAGGAACTGAGGGTCAGACACATATATATATATTTTTTCCTATTATCTCACAAGTATTAAACCAAGTTCCCACTACACGGAATCAGGTTCATCTGATTCGTGAGCTAGTATTCTTTCTACCACGAAATAAATGTTTTGTAAAAGAAAGCCAATTGCGGAGATCCTTTACAACCACTAAGTAAAATAGAATTTCAATCTTCTGTATTAAAAAAAGAAATCTGTGTTTTGAGTTCAATTATTTCATAGTCCATTCTCTTATGGAGTTCTGATATAATTGCTTGGAAATCTCAGCGTATCTTGTAACCCTATGACTCAATACTATCTCGTTGGTTGGGGGAAAGGGAGAGTCCACAACTGGTTGCCAGGCTGCCGAGAACTGAGCTGGGATTTGTGCCAATTCTGGTGAGTGATCTGGAGGTCACTTCCACGGCCCCAGGCCATGCCGGGTAGCACATGGTGCTGGGGCGCTGGCACGGACCCTCCTCCCTGATGCGCTCATCACACTCACATCACCAACGCTCATCACTCACGCCCTCAACACCAGCAGAAGGAGCAAGGAGAAATCCAGAGATCATCACAAATCTATGCCCAGATGCCAGGGGGCCGAGAGACAATAGTCCCATTTTTCTCTGGTGAGCTCTGGCAAGTTACAAGTTTGGCGTGTGTTCTGTACCAAGAAACAGGATGCGTTCACTTGAAGAAGCAAATTCAAAATGACCTGAACAAAGTGTGTGTTGTTCCCCTCTTCCGTTTGCAGTTTGTAAAGAGTTCGGATGGTCTTCCAAGAGCTGACATGATCTGGCATGGAGCCCGCCTGTTATCAAGCCCAGAGTAAAATCGGTAAACCCTGTGAAGGTTTTCTAACCTCTTTTTCGGCTTGCAATTTTCCTTTTAATCTAAATTCCCATAAATGTGACAGTTAGAACAAAAGAGGTAGAGGCCCAGCCATCAGCAGGGAGCCGGTTACTCCGTATGTTCCAGGGTCTGGGGCCCGAGGGCCAAGGACAAGGGTTCTGGGCTGGAGACTCCCCCTCATCTGGAGCAGGGACCTGCATGAGTGGCTGTGGGTGTGTGGGAACGATCTGAGGACTGAGTGCTCAGTGCTGTTGGCGTGAAGTCTGTTGAAGGACCCTCAGCATGTTTCCGTCATTGTCTCATCTGTGTCTGCCCTTCACCCCAGAGGAGCACTGCCCTTCATGGACGCCCAAGCTCGGGGCTCATGGTGTTACTGACTTGGACCAAAATCTTTGTGGATTCAAGCTTTCACCAATTTCTTTCAGGAGAGGCCCCAAAATTTCCATTAAAAGTTAACTTGTACAGATTTCAAATTACAAAGCTTAACTTGTGACCCATTTTTGTGAAGTAGCTCCTCTTTCCTGTTGTTTGATCAGCAAACATTTACTGAGAACCTGCTACATCCTCTCCAGAAGGAACAGGGTATGGAGTTCTGTGAGGAAGGGAGACAGGGCTCTGCTCTCCTGGAGCATAAGGAAAGCCATGAGAAATTTCCTTTGAAAACAAACATTCACGCCATCAAGAGACAGCCTGCTAAACACACATGTGTTGTCTATTCTTCCATTACTCACACTGGCGATCTTGGATGCATTCCCTGACATAGATCGACCCCAGTAAAATAAACAATGGAGGGGGGTCCTACTTACCTTTGTATTATTGCATTTAAACATTTCCCCATTAAACATGTATTTTTCATATTCAGGTATAATCCACTCAGTCTAGTTTCTCAAGAAAAATCTGTAGAAGGTTTCTGTAACTCAGGATTTGACTGATTCTAGATTATATAATGAGAACTGCATCCAGCACTGTGAACGTATTGTATGACCATCTACACTGTGCATATTTAAGTGAGGTACTAATGTGTCTGGTGAACTTGGGTTCTTCAGTAACTATAATGGCACCTATGAGGCACTCATGGTTTTGATCGTTTCAGCCTGGGTTCTTAGTAGAAATTACAGAAAGTTCTTGGCTACTGTTCACATATTTATTCCAAGTATGGTGTTTATATACTAGCTTGTTAATCAGATTACTTGAGCAGCAGTCTTTCCTTCTTTATAGTTTGCTCTTCAAGATGGTGCTCTGTCTTGTTTCAGTTTTCTTTTCTTTGGCTCAGTAGCTGGGTTTTGAGTTTTGAGTTCTCTTTGCAGATTTCTCATGTATTTGTTGCTATGGAGATGGCAATTTAAACCCCCTCTGAGGAGAAGATTCACTTTATGTCTAGAGTTGAGGCTCTGAGCATATCCCACTTGGGTGGTGGCATGAATGCTGTGATGTTTCCTATAGAACACCATCAGTCCCTCTGACCAACAATGGATAATACACACTAATCACGGTTTCCACCAATGGTCAAGGAACCCTCTACATCACACATAGTCCCTTCAGGAACCACTGAAGAGGGAAGGAGAGGCACTGCATCACACACCAAGTGTATAATTATAAAATTACAGCATCAGGGTAACGTATGATGCCTTGCTAACATGTGAATGGAGATAGGGTCATGTTCACAATCAAAACACAAATTTTACTGGAGTTAAGGAATCTTGCAAAGACGCCTGTTTCATAGGAGGTTAGAAACAGTTTGAATCAACCATCATAAAACCACACAATGCCACCATAACTTCTGACCATGTTTCAGGGCAAGATTGTGTCCACACTACAGGTTTACCCCTACATGCTGGAGCTCAGAAGCCCTGGAGATCTAGAACCTAAGGCAGCTTTATTGCCAAGTCCTAATGGAAACACCTTCTTCCCTGTTCTGTGTTAGTTACTCTCAGGGAAGTTCCAAAGCCTTGCCATTTGTACCTTAAACTTATGTTAGTGTAAGCGTTAGTGTAAGTGGTGAAGAAGAAACACAAAATTTACTCAGATTGAATAAACTGAGGATATGTATCCCTTTTACTAGGCTCAAGGCTGATTCCGTTTTCCTCATAAACCTTGGGATTAGGAAAGGATAACAGCCTTGCCCTTCTGTCCAGCTTAAAGTGTAGCCCAATAAGTTAGTCTCTCCGGGGAACCACCTAGACGCTTGCCTTCCCTCCTTCCTCCTGCCACCATGCGTGGCTCCCGCAGATGCTCTGAGGTATGTGCACACCCAGCTGTGCCCTCTGCTTCTCAAGCAGTCGGCTTTTCCTCTCATTTGCCTCATATTCTGCTGGCATTTGGTGTGAAAGCGCTGGGTGCCTTCTGTTGGCCCAAATACTGCTCAAGGAACACAGTGGTTTTTGCCATCCCCCTTCGGCTCCTACTGGCCGTATATCCCTCTGACTTTCTGCCTGTGGTCTCCACCCAGCGCCTCAGCTCAGCAAGAACCCACCAGCTATGCCACGGCGCCAGCTCCTCTTGCTGTGAGGGCACATGGCTGTTGGCAGGAGAGATTGTCTCTCTTGACTGCAGTCTCACAGGCACGTGGCATCAGAGAGACTCGCGAGTGCCAAGCAAAGCGTCCTCCTGTGGAGCAGGACACACTGCCTTTCATCTGGGCCAGGCGGGCTCTCAAAGCCCCTGACGGGTCCTAAACCATCCAGCTCCCCACGCCACTCTGCTTGTTTCCCTAAACTAACACTCACATATGTCCTTTCCAGCACCGTCTTTCACGACAGAAATCATAATACCTCTGTACCAGGCATGGCATTAGACACTTCAGCTCATTTTCCCCACTACAAATTCTGAGATAGTGAGAGCTGTTGTCTTCATGATCTCAATTATACAGTCAAGGAAAAGGGATAGTGAGAAGTTACAGTGCCTGCTTACGATCTCAGACCTAGGGAGTGACATTAACCACCACCCCATCCTGCCCCTCATTCAAACCTCACAAGGACACTGAGACATGGTCGGTGACGGAGCACACTTCACAGACAGAAGCCTGCCCACAGCCCCCCACTAGTGACAGTGCGGGGATGGGTAGCTCCAGAATCCATCCTGGAGCCTAGGGGGTGGCACACTGCAGTCTGGGTTTTGTTGTGCTCTGAACACACCCCTTTCCTTATGGGCTGTCTATGGCTGCTTTCCAGCTACAGCAGCAGAGTTGAGTAGTTGCAACCAAAACCACATGGCTTGCAAAGCCTACAATACATATTCCTGGCCCTTTACAGAAAGTTTGCTCATCCCTGTCTAAAGCCACCAGATCACACTTCTCCCACCATACCCTAAGCCTTGACTGGGGGCAGAAATGGCTTTCTTTACACTACAGGAAGGCATCTGGGGTCTTCTCTGCACAGCATACTGTCTTGCTAGAGAAGATGCAGGTGCCCCTTTTGCTTTGGGTTGATAACTGTTGCAGTGTTTGGGTTTCTAGGTGGAAGGCCAAGGGGCTAGATTTAAAGGATATGTTCAAGGCACAGCTCTAATAATTTGCAAGCAATCTCTGTCCCAGCTGTCTCTGTCTTCCCTCATATAGCCCTCACAAAGGCCAGTGTGAGTGCAAGTGGGCTGGACAAAGGGAAATGCATCATGACAGAGCTTTCGCCCCTGGGAATCACCTGCCCGCTACCTAGACCTGCTCACTGGGACTCAGTTATCATGCCTGGTTTCACTTCCTTTGGTTCATTTCTCTCCCAGGAGGTACTCACACTCTCTTCAAGAGGCTCACCCCATTGCTTTTTTAGATATGGTCAGTTGTGTCTGAATCCCAGATGATGCTCAATTAGAACTACCATTACACTGCATAAGCAAGCACCAGAGGGTTG
The DNA here is from genome assembly GCF_009762305.2 of Zalophus californianus. Taxonomy (NCBI): domain Eukaryota; kingdom Metazoa; phylum Chordata; class Mammalia; order Carnivora; family Otariidae; genus Zalophus; species Zalophus californianus. The sequence continues at coordinate 1,264,334 of NC_045601.1, read as the reverse complement.
TTCCAGAGTTCCTGGGTCAGTGGGAATGTAGCCCAATCTGTAATCAATACCCACATTGGTCCCTGCCAAAGAGGAGGGGGATAGGAAGTAAGTACAGAGGTTCACGCTTATGTGAAAGGGAGACTGGTGAACCAGATTCCTTGCTGTTAGGTACGCAAGGTTCTTCTGCTTTGGCAAGACGCAGACACAAAACCTGCCATTAACACTGACTCATGAATCATAAAATTATTATTAGGAAAAATTGGGGAGAGGCACAAGCAATATCCAATGACAAAAAATAATCTATTCTTAGTTTATTTTCATGTAAAGTTATATAAATAAAGCCATCTGGTTTTCTACATCTTTTAATAGTCTTCTTAGCTTACAGTAAGATTTTTCAAACTGCAAGTGGACACAGACAACATGTGTCATTACTTAGAACCCAGGCGTGCAAACATCATTAGCATGAAGACTTGAAACCGCATGCTTCATGTGCTCTTTGTAATGCTCTTCAGAACTTGTCAGGGATTCTAAAAATGAATTTTTATTCCCAGAAAATGTGTTATGTTTTAACAAAGGTCACTTATTAACTATTTCTCACTGACAAAGGAGATAAGACAATATTGATCACATACAAATCTATAATTGACTCCACATAGAACAGACACCCAGTTCTCCCCTCAAGACCCTAAAGCTGTTACCATGGTGCCCCAGAACCCCAGAACACAGAAGATTGAACAGAGCTCACTTCACTAGTCTTCTAGTCTCCTGGCTTTTTCAAGGAAGAATGGCTGCGATTTTTTTAAGCATGCTCTAATAGTCATGGTACTTAGTTCTTGGAAACTAAACATCAGTACTAAGAAAAATGTTAAGTATGTAAGGTTGGTCCAGACGTATCAGTGACCAGCAGCCACATATATGAAGCTGGGGTTTGTCCACCGTGATCTCATGGGTTGGCTCTAAAGAATAAATTCTACATTAAAATTTAAACCTCCAAGAGTGTTCCTAAACCAACAGTGCTCCCTGGATCCTAACAAGAGTAAATGCAAATCTTCTTTAAAGGAGAGCATTTCAGGGCACCTGGGTGGCTTAGTCAGTTATACATCTGCCTTTGGCTCAAGTCATGATCCCAGGGTCCTGGGATCGAGTCCCACATCGGGCTCCCTGCTCAGTGAGGAGTCTGCTTCTCCCTCTACCCCTGCCCCCTGCTTGTGATCTCTCTCTCTTTCTCGGATAAATAAATAAAATCTTAAAGGAGAGCATTTGGTGTCCCTATGTATTATTAAGTTGAACTATACATATGAGCTCACAATTAAAACTTACCAAAACTGCTAGAAAAAATTACCACCATGAAAGAGAGTCACAGAAACCAGAACAACACTGAGACCAAGAAGAAAAGACTATAAAAAATAAGGAGACATAATTAAAAATATAAAACTTTCAGACATGAAAAATATAATCACTATAATTGAAAACTCCATGATTAGTTAAAAAGAATGTTGAGAGATTAGTAAAATGGAAGACTGTTCTGAAGAAATCACACAAGAAGTAGCTGGAGCTAGAGTGAGATAGTAAGTGTGAAAGAGAGTTTAAAAGACATGAAAAATTGACTGAAGAATTCTAATGTATGTCTAAACTGAAGGCAAGGAAAAAGAATAAAAAAATTGGAATAGAAACAATATTTTGTGGGGCACCTGGGTAGGTCAGTCAGTTAAGCCTCTGCCTTCGGCTCAGGTCATGATCCCAGGGTCCTGGGATTGAGCCCCGAGTTGGGCTTCCTGCTCAGCAGGGAGCCTGCTTCTCCCTCTCCCCCCCAGTCACTCTTGATCTCTGTTGCTATCTCTGTCTGTCTGTCTCTCTCTCTCAAATAAGTAAATACATAAATAAATAAATAAATATTTAAAAAAGAAACAATATTTTGGTAAAGTTAATAGCTGAGTATATACCAAGCGTGACAACAACAAAAAAGCCCACTACCTCTATTCCAATAAATTTTCAGAGCACCAAACACAAAGAGAAGATCTTAAATGTGGCTACAGAGACAAGAGGGCATCTTAAATGAAATAATAACTAGACTATCAGAAGACTTCTAAGTAGAAACAATGAAAATTAGAAGACAGAAGAATAAAATTTTCAAAGTTCCAAAAGAAAAGAAATGTCAACTGAGAATGGTGTGCCTGCCAAAATTAGATTCAAGAACAAGGGCAACATAAAGATCTACCTCTGAGTAGAATATTGTTAAAGATAGTGCTAAATGACATACTTCAAGAAGGAAAAATAATCACTGAGTGAAAAAAAGGAATAAAGAGAAAAAAGAATTATAATTTATGGGGGTAAATATTAGCAAACATATGGTAAACATAATAATAATAATAAAATAATGTTCCTTGGGGTTAGAGACAATAAAATAAAATAAATAAAAAACTAAAATACACAGAAACAACTGCATATAAATTGGGAAGAGTAAGAGATGTTAAAACATTCTGCTGTTAAGCTTCAGGATTCTTCTTGTGAAGCCTTAAGCTCCAGTATTCTTTTTTGTACTGTCTTCTGGTTTTGGTATTAAGATAAGTGTGGCCTTTTAAATATGTTGGGAAGTATCCGTCCCTCTTTTATTTTCTGAAAGAGGTTGTGTACAATTGGTGTTAACTCTTCTCTATTGTTTGGTAGAACTCCAGTGAAGTCAGCCTGGACATTTTTCTTTTGGGAGAACTTCTTAGTTACAGATTAAAAGGCTTTAATGGTTATAGTACTATTCAAATGATGTATTTCATCTTTGTTGCGATTTTGTATTTTGTGGTTTTCAACGAATTGGTTCATGTCTTCCAGGTTGTAGAATTTAGGAGCATAAATTAGTTGTTACATTCCCTTATTTTCCTTTTAATAGCTGTAAGATCTGTAATAATGGATTTTACTTTATTCCTCATGTTGCTAATTGGTGTCTTCTCTCTTTTCATAAGTCATACTACACAATAAATTTCATTGATTTTTCAAAGAACTAGTTTTTGCTTTTACTGATTTTTTATTGAATTTCTCTTTTCAACTTCATTGATCTCTGCTCCTTCTTATTTCTTTCACCCACTTGCTTTTGATTTATTTTGTTTGTTCCCCTAGTTTATTTAAGTAGGAACTTAGATTACTGATTTGAGACCTTTACTATTTTCTTTTTTTTAAGATTTTTTATTTATTTAGTTGACAGAGAGAGACACAGCGAGAGAGGGAACACAAGCAGGGGGAGTGGGAGAGGGAGAAGCAGGCTTCCCGCTGAGCAGGGAGCCCCATTCAGGGTTCGATCCCAGGACCTTGGGATCATGACCTGAGCCGAAGGTAGACGCTTAATGACTGAACCACCCAGGCGCCCCACTTTTTACTATTTTCTAATATAAACAATTTGTGGTATACATTTTCCTCTCAGCATCACTTCAGCTGTATCCCACATACTTTTACATGTTGCATTTTCATTTCCATTCAGATTGATTGATTGACTTAACTTTTTATTTTAGTTTTTAAAATTATTTTTAAGTTTTTTTTTGAGACTTCCTTTTAGACCCATGGGATATTTAGAAGGCTGTTGTTTAATTTTCTTGTATTTGGAGATTTTCCTGTTAACTTTTAGTTATTGTTTCTAGTTTGCTTCCATTATGCCGGAGAACATGCTCTGTTTGATTTCAATTATTTTCAATTTCTTGAAGGTTCTTCGATGGCCCAGAATATAGTGTATCCTGATGAATATTTCATGGTATTTGTGAAAAAAATTACATTGTTGTTGGGTGGTGTGTTCTATACATGTCAATCAGATATTGTTGATTAATTATATTGTTCAGATCTATAAATCCTAGCCATTTTTCTATTAGTTGTGTTGAGTAGAGGGGATGTTGGAATCCCCAACTGTAACTATGGACGTGCACATTTCTCGTTTCAGCTCTATCAGTTGTTGTTTTCTTTAATCTGTCTTTCTAGCTTTAATGAAGTATAATTGACAAATAAAATTTTATATATTTGAAGTGTAAAATGTGATGATTTGATATACATCTACTCTGTGAAATGATTTCCACAATCAGGTTAATTAACACATCCACCACCTCACATAGTTACCTTTTTCTTCTTGTGGTGAGAATGCTTAAAATCTATTCTTTTAGCAAATTTCAAGTGTACAATTATTAACTATAGTCACCGTGCTGTACATTAGATCATCATGCTGTACTTATTTGTCTTATAATTGTTGATTTGTGTATTTTGAGACTCTGTTTTTGATGCATACATATTTTGGATCATCATGACTTCCTGGTGGGTTGATTTCTTGATCATTTATGTAATGTTCCTCTTTCTTTATAGTAATTTTCTTTGCTCTAAAGCCTCCTTTTTTCAGATGATTAATATAGCCACTCTGCTTTTTTAAATTGATGGTTCCATGGATATCTTTTTCCATCTTTCTACTATCAAGCTATGTTGAAATAGTGAATTTCTTATAAAGTGCATATAGTTGGGTGATTTCTTTATCCACTCTGCCAGTCTTTGTCTTTATTGTTGTATTTAGGCCACTTATACTTAATGTAATTATTTCGACTCATTGCTGTCATTTTATGCTTTAGCTTCTTTCTATTGGTTTTTGTTGTTGTTTCTTATTCCTATTAATGTTTTTCTTCCTTCTTTGTGTTACCTGAACACTATTTTGCATTCCACTTTAATTTATTTATAGTATTTTTGAGTGAATCTCTTTGTACACTTTTCATAGTGGCTGCTCTGGATGTTACAATATGTACAGATGGCTTATCACACTCTACTGGAATCAATACTTTACCACTTTGAGTAAATGTCGAAACTTCACTTTTACTTATGTGACTTTCCCTTCCCTGCTTTTAAATATCATTGTCTTGTTTATCAGATGGAGTTATAATTTGTGTTATAATTATCAAATATAACTTAAAGAATTCATGAGAAAATGAGTTTAATATAGATATCTACGCCTGTATTCCTGATCTTTCTGTTGCTCCTTCTTCCATCCTGTTTTCTTCTATTATTTTCTTTATAATTTAATACTTTCCTGTAGCCAGAATTTAAGCACAGATGCATAGACTTGCTAGTGATAAATTATTTTCACTTTTCCTTCATCTGAATGTTTTTATTTCCATGTAATTTTTCAGGTATTTTTTCAGATATAGAATTTGCAGTTAACAGTTCTTTTCCTTCATCACTTAAAAGTATGCTAAAAATAAGAAAGAAAGAGAAAGAAAGAAGAAGAAAGAAACAAAGAAACGAAGAAAGAAGAAAGAAAGAGGAAAGAGGAGAGGAGAGGATATTATACTATTTCCCTCTGCCCTCCACTGTTTCAGAGGAGAAATCCAGTCATTTGAATTCGTGTTTTTCTATAAGCAATGTGTTGTTTCTCTCTGGCTGCTTTCAAAATATTTTGTCTTTAGTTTTCAGAATTTTAATTATTTGTTTTGGTGTGGATTTCTTTGGGTTTATTCTGTTTGGAGCTTTTCAGTCTCTTGAATCTGTAAGTTTCTGGGGGCGTTTTTTGTTTTGTTTTGCCAAATTTGCGATGTCAGTATTTCTTGGGTACTCCTTCAGCCCTGCTCTCTTCCTCCTCTGGGATGCTAATGATGCAAGCATTGGGTCTTCCGTTAATGTCCCCTAGATCCCTAGACTACTCATATATTCACTTTTTGTTCAGTCTCTTTTTCTCGTTCAGACTGGGTGAATCTCATTTCTCTGTCCTGAGATCCCTGAATCTATCCTCTGTCATTCCCACTCAACTATTGCCCATCCGGTGATTTTTAAATTTCTGTCATTATGTTTTGTCAGTTCTATAATTTCCATCTGGATCTGTTGTATAACTTCTGTGCTTTGCTGAGACAACTTTGTCTTTTCTTTTCTTTATGTCCAGCTACAATTATTTATTTATGCAGAATGTCTATCATGTATGAGTTCATTTTACAATAAGCCAGTCACTAACTTAATATTAAATCATAGAACCAACCCTGCTGCTTCTGACTATGTCACTTTAAAACATCTTTTTGGAATTTTTACTAATTCAGCACTATGTAATATAAAACCAGGTTGAGATCATGTCTCATTATATGCAGAATTTTGTGTACCAGAGAAGCGACTATGCAGGTGTCCAGGTAGAGCTCAAGAAAGGTGGACAAAAGGGGGTCTGTTCAACCTCTTCAACCAAAAAGAACACCAATCTTATCTTTATGTCCTAAAATTCTATGCAACATTTTATATTAAAAATAGAAAGGGGGGGTGGAGCAAGATGGCGGAGGAGTAGGAGACCCAGATTTTGTCTGGTCTCAGGAACTCAGATGAATAGGGATCAAACTATTCTGAACACCTACGAACTCAACAGGAGATCGAACAGGAGAGTAGCAACAACTCTCTGAACAGAGAAGCGACCACTTACTGGAAGGTAGGACGTGCGGAGAAGTGAATCTGAGGCGATATTCGGGAGGATAGACGGCGGGGGAGGCGGCCTCCGTCGGCCGCTTCTGGCAAGTGCTAGAGCCGCGGAGCACAAAATCGGACCTTTTAGAAGTTGGCTCCGCTGAAGGACGTCGCTGCAGTGGCTAAGCGGGGGGTGGAATCCTCGCGGGACAGTGTGGTCTCAGGACCCTTGGGGTCACAGAAAGACCGGGGGAGCCTGAGTGCGGCAGAGCTCCCGGGTATCGGAGCGGGGAAGCCGGCTGCAGAGACGGAGCCGAGGCACGGGCTCTCAGCTCAGGATTGCCATAAACTGTGATCCGTGGCCCAGTCGAGCCACTGCTCCTCCAGCAGGGACCCAACAAGCGGCAGAGCCGGGGAGACTCCCCTTTCTCCCCCGGGAGGAGCGGCGCAGGAGCGCACCGCAGGGATCTGCTGGGTTTGGAGACTCCACATGGGGTCGGGTGCCAGAGATACAAACGCTCGGTCACAGGCCGGGTGAGCACGCAGTGCGGCCGGAGACCAGGGAGACAGGAGTGACTCCTCTGGGGGCGCACTGAGGAGCGGGGCCCCAAGTTCTCAGCTCCTCCGGGCGGAGATTGGGAGGCCACCATTTTCGCCCTGGTCCCCCAAAACTGTACCGAGAGCTTGCAGGGAACAAAAGCTCCCGAGAGCAAACCCGAGCAGCTTGCTTAGCCCAGACCAACAAGGGCGGGGCAATTCAGCCTCCAGCAAAGACATTTGGAAACCACGGCAACAGGCCCCTCCCCCAGATGATCAGCACGAACAGCCAGCAAGCCAAGACCAAGTTTACCGATCAAGGAGAACGGGAGAACTCCAGCGCTAGGGGAATACTGCACATAGAATTCATGGCATTTTTTTACCATGATTCATTAGTTCATCAAAGTAAATTTTTTTCACTGTTTTTTTTTAATTTTTCTTTTTCCCTTTTTCAACCAACATCTTATGAATCCCTTTTCTAAAAAAAAACCATTTTTTATTTTTCATTTTTAGAGTCATTTTATCCCTTCATACTAGTTACCCTTATTTTTGGCATATATATATAAGTTGTTCTCTCTTTAAAATTTTGAGATACAGTTTCTTCTAACAGATCAAAATATACCCTAAATCACTAGTGTATGGCTTTGTTCTAGTCTCCTGCCTGATCACATTCTCTCCCTTTTTCCTTTTTTTTTTTAAATCTTCTTCTTTCTTTTTTCAAACAACTTATCTTATCAATTCCTTTTATAAAATCTTTTATAATTTTCATCTTTACACTCATCTTCCATCCCTTCATTGTATCAATCCTTATTTTGTACATATATGTCTTTCTTCCTTTAAAATTTTAGGAGGCACTTTTTTCTAACAGACCAAAATACGCCCAAAATCTAGTGTGTGGCACTGATCTATGCACTAGCCTGATCATATTTGATCATATTCTGCTTTTTTTGTATTGTTCTGTTTTTGTTTTTATCTTTTTTTTTCTCTTTCTTTCCCTTTCTTTTCCCCTGGTTTCAGGTCTTTTCTGCTTTGTATACAGTATATTTGCTGGGGATGTTGTTAACCTGTTAGCATTTTGTTCTCTCATTCATCTATTCTCCTCTGGACAAAATGACAAGATGAAAAAAATCACCTCAGCAAAAAGAACAAGAGGTAGTACCGTCTGCCAGGGACCTACTCAATATGGACATTAGTACGATGTCGGACCTAGAGTTCAGAATCATGACTTTAAAGATACTAGCTGGGCTTGAAAAAAGGGTGGAAGTTATTAGAGAAACCCTTTCTGGAGAAATAAAAGAACTAAAATCTAACCAAATCAAAATTAAAAAGGCTACTGATGAGGTGCAATCAAAAATGGGGGCACTAACTGCTAGGATAAATGAGGCAGAAGAGAGAATCAGTGATACAGAAGACCAAATTATGGAAAATAAAGAGGCTGAGAAAAAGAGAGATAAACAACTACAGAATCACAAGGGCAGAATTCGAGAGATAAGTGATACGATAAGATGAAACAACATTAGAATAATTGGGATCCCAGAAAAAGAAGAAAGAGAGAGAGGGGCAGAAGGTATATTGGAGCAAATAATAGCAGAGAACTTACCTAATGTGGGGAAGGAAACAGGCATCAAAATCCAGGAGGCACAGAGCACCCCTCTCAAAATCAATAATAATAGGTCAACACCCCGACATCTAATAGTAAAACTTACGAGTCTCAGAGACAAAGAGAAAATCCTGAAAGCAGCTCAGGAGAAGAGATATGTAACCTATAATGGTAGAAATATTAGATTGGCAACAGACCTATCCACAGAGACCTGGCAGGCCAGAAAGGACTGGCAAGATATCTTCAGAGCACTAAACGAGAAAAATATGCAGCCAAGAATACTATATCCAGCTAGGCTGTCATTGAAAATAGAAGGTGAGATAAAAAGCTTCCAGGACAAACAAAAACTAAAGGAATTTGCAAACACGAAACCAGCTCTCCAAGAAATATTGAAAGGGGTCCTCTAGGCAAAGAGAGAGCCTAAAAGCAGCATAGACCAGAAAGGAACACAGACAATATACAGTCACAGTCACCTTACAGACAATACAATGGCACTAAATTCATACCTTTCGATAGTTACCCTGAATGTAAACGGACAAAATGCCCCAATCAAAAGACACAGGCTATCAGATTGGATTAAAAAACAAGACCCATCAATATGCTGTCTGCAAGAGACTCATTTTAGACCCAAAGACACCCCCAGATTGAAAGTGAGGGGGTGGAAAACCATTTACCATGCTAATGGACACCAAAAGAAAGCTGGGGTGGCAATCCTTATATCAGACAAATTAGATTTTAAAACAAAGACTGTAATAAGAGATGAGGAAGGACACTATATCCTACTGAAAGGGTCTATCCAACAAGAAGATCTAACAATTGTAAATATCTATGCCCCTAACATGGGAGCAGCCAATTATATAAGGCAATTAATAACAAAAGCGAAGAAACACATTGACAACAATACAATAATAGTGGGGGACTTTAACACCCCCCCTCACTGAAATGGACAGATCATCTAAGCAAAAGATCAACAAGGAAATAAAGACTTTAAAGGACACACTGGACCAAATGGACTCCACAGACATATTCAGAACATTCCATCCCAAAGCAACGGAATACACATTCTTCTCTAGTGCCCATGGAACATTCTCCAGAATTGATCACATCCTAGGTCACAAATCAGGTCTCAACCGGTACCAAAAGACTGGGATTATTCCCTGCATATTTTCAGACCACAATGCTTTGAAACTAGAACTCAATCACAAGACAAAAGTCGGAAAGAACTCAAAAACCTGGAGGCTAAAGAGCATCCTACTAAAGAATGAATGGGTCAACCAGGAAATTAAAGAAGAATTAAAAATTTCATGGAAACCAATGGAAATGAAAACACAACTGTTCAAAATCTTTGGGATACAGCAAAGGTAGTCCTGAGAGGAAAGTATATAGCAATACAAGCCTTTCTCAAGAAACAAGAAAGGTCTCAAATACACAACCTAACCCTACACCTAAAGGAGCTGGAGAAAGAACAGCAAATAAAACCTAAACCCAAGAGGAGAAGAGAAATAATCAAGATCAGAGCAGAAATCAATGAACTAGAAACCAAAAGAACAGTAGAACAGATCAACGAAACTAGGAGCTGGTTCTTTGAAAGAATTAACAAGATTGATAAACCCCTGGCCAGACTTATCAAAAAGAAAAGAGAAATGACCCAAATCAACAAAATCATGAGTGAAAGAGGAGAGATCACAACCAACACCAAAGAAATACAAACAATTATAAGAACATCTGATGAGCAACTCTATGCAAGCAAATTAGATAACCTAGAAGAAATGGGTGCATTCCTAGAGACGTATCAACTACCAAAATTGAACCAGGAAGAAATAGAAAACCTGATCAGACCTATAGCCACTAAGGAAATTGAAGCAGTCATCAAAAATCTCCCAAAAAACAAAAGCCCAGGGCCAGATGGCTTCCCAGGGGAATTCTATCAGACATTTCAAGAAGAATTAATACCTATTCTCCTGAAACTCTTCCAAAAAATAGAAATGGAAGGGAAACTTCCAAACTCATTTTATGAGGCCAGCATTACCTTGATCCCAAAACCAGACAAAGACCCCATCAAAAAGGAGAATTACAGACCAATATCCTTGATGAACATGGATGCAAAAATTCTCACCAAAATACTAGCCAATAGGATCCAACAGTACATTAAAAGGATTATTCACCACGACCAAGTGGGATTTATCCCTGGGCTGCAAGGTTGGTTCAACATCCGCAAATCAATCAACGTGATACAATACATTAACAAAAGAAAGAACAAGAATCATATGATCCTCTCAATAGATGCAGAAAAAGCATTTGACAAAGTAGAGCATCCTTTCTTGATCAAAACTCTTCAGAGTATAGGGATAGAGGGTACATACCTCAATATCATAAAAGCCATCTATGAAAAACCTACAGCAAATATCATTCTCAATGGGGAAAAGCTGAGAGTTTTTCCCCTAAGGTCAGGAACGCGGCAGGGATGTCCACTCTCACCACTGCTATTCAACATTGTATTAGAAGTCCTAGCCACAGCAATCAGACAACAAAAAGAAATCAAAGGCATCCAAATCAGCAAAGAGGAAGTCAAACTCTCACTCTTTGCAGATGATATGATACTGCATGTGGAAAACCCAAAAGACTCCACCCCAAAACTGCTAGAACTCATACAGGAATTCAGTAAAGTGGCAGGATATAAAATCAATGCACAGAAATCATTGGCATTCCTGTACACCAAAAACAAGACAGAAGAGAGACAAATTAAGGAGTTGATCCCATTTACAATTGCACCCAAAACCATAAGATACCTAGGAATAAATCTAACCAAAGTGGCAAAGGATCTGTACTCAGAAAACTATAAAAAAACTCATGAAGGAAATTGAAGAAGACACAAAAAATGGCAAAACGTTCCATGCTCATGGATTGGAAGAACAAGCATTGTGAAGATGTCAATGCTACCTAGAGCAATCTACACATTCAATGAAATCCCCATCAAAATACCATCCACTTTTTTCAAAGAAATGGAACAAATAATCCTAAAATTTGTATGGAACCAGAGGAGACCCTGAATAGCCAGAGGAATGTTGAAAAAGAAAGGCAAAGCTGGCGGCATCACAATTCCAGACTTCCAGCTCTATTACAAAGCTGTCATCAACAAGACAGTATGGTACTGGCATAAAAACAGACACATAGATCAATGGAACAGAATCGAAAACCCAGAAATGGACCCTCAACTCTATGGTCCACTAATCTTTGACAAAGCAGGAAAGAATGTCCAATGGCAAAAAGACAGTCTCTTCAACAAATGGTGTTGGGAAAACTGGACACCCACATGCAGAAGAATGAAACTGGACCATTTCCTTACACCACACACAAAAATAGACTCCAAATGGTTGAAAGACCTAAACGTGAGACAGGAGTCCATCAAAATCCTAAAGGAGAATACAGGCAGCAACCTCTTCGACCTCAGCCGCAGTAAGTTCTTCCTAGAAACATCACCAAAGGCAAGGGAAGCCAGGGCAAAAATGAACTATTGGGATCTCATCAAGATAAAAAGCTTTTGCACAGCAAAAGAAACAATCCACAAAACCAAAAGACAACCGACGGAATGGGAGAAAATATTTGCAAATGACATATCAGATAAAGGGCTAGTATCCATAATCTATAAAGAACATATCAAACTGAACACCCAAAGAACAAATAATCCAATCAAGAAATGGGCAGAAGACATGAACAGACATTTTCCCAAAGAAGACATCCAAATGGCCAACAGACACATGAAAAAGTGCTCAACATCGCTCGGCATCAGGGAAATCCAAATCAAAACCTCAATGAGATACCACCTCACACCCGTCAGAATGGCTAAAATTAACAAGTCAGGAAACGACAGATGTTGGCGGGGATGCGGAGAAAGGGGAACCCTCCCACACTGTTGGTGGGAATGCAAGCTGGTGCAGCCACTCTGGAAAACAGTATGGAGTTTCCTCAAACAGTTGAAAATAGAGGTACCATACGATCCAGCCATTGCACTACTGGGTATTTACCCCAAAGATACAAATGTAGTGATCCGAAGGGGTACGTGCACCCCAATGTTTATAGCAGCAATGTCCACAATAGCCAAACTGTGGAAAGAGCCAAGATGTCCATTGACAGATGAATGGATAAAGAAGAGGTGGTATATATACACAATGGAATATTATGCAGCCATCAAAAGGAATGAGCTCTTGCCATTTGCAACGACGTGGATGGAACTGGAGGGTGTTATGCTGAGTGAAATAAGTCAATCAGAGAAAGACATGTATCATATGACCTCACTGATAGGAGGAATTCTTAATCTCAGGAAACAAACTGAGGGTTGCTGGAGTGGTGGGGGGTGGGAGGGATGGGGTGGCTGGGTGACAGACATTGGGGACGGTATGTGCTATGGTGAGCGCTGTGAATTGGGCAAGACTGTTGAATCACAGATCTGTACCTCTGAAACAAATAATGCAACATATGTTAAGAAAAAAGAAAAAGAAGAAGATAGCAGGAGGGGAAGAATGAAGGGGAGTAAGTCGGAGGGGGAGACGAACCATGAGAGACGATGGACTCTGAAAAACAGACTGAGGGTTCTAGAGGGGAGGGGGGTGGGGGATGGGTTAGCCTGGTGATGGGTATCAAAGAGGGCACGTTCTGCGTGGAGCACTGGGTGTTATGCACAAACAATGAATCAGGGAACACTCCATCAAAAACTATTGATATAATATATGGTGTTTAACATAACAATAAAAAATTAAAAAAAATAGAAAGAGGGGAGGACCCTACTGCCCAAGAGTTCAGAGAATTTTAGACCTTGATACATATGAAGTTTATAGATGCAGCTTAGTAACAGACATCAAGACTGAAGACCTAAAAACTCCCATTGCTGACATTTTCTCTTTTTTCATTTGTTTTAAGAGAATTTGTAATAGTTTGCCGAAGCATTTTTTTTAAATGACAGATGCTTTAAAATCTTCGTCATATGATTCCAAAATCTGACTCAACTTGGTCTCAGCATCCATTGATTGCCTTCATATTCATGCTGAGTTGTCCTGGCTCCTGGAATGATGATGTTTGCCACTTGCATGTCAGAGAGGGTGAGACTTCTCAGGCCAATTGGGACAAAGTTCCTTTTCTAGCTGGGTGCTTGTTGTGGCAGGACCCCTGTGGTGTCCCTTGGATCCCTTCTGTCTCTTGGTGACGGGGGAGAGCCTTAGCCCCTGGAGTCACAGCCAAGACTGAGCCACTTGGTATGGTGGGCCTCTCTTGCCAGTGCCACAAGACTGCCCTGTATTCTTGGTAGAAGAGGGGAACTTCAGGCAGTGAGGAGGTAGGGTGCCTCTGGCTGTTGGCAGGGTTCTGAGCCTATCCCCCCTTGCCATTGGCAGAGCCATGCTCACCTGGCATGTCAGGGGAGTGGATGTTGTCAGAATCAGGGGAAGAAGCAGCCTAACTTGGCTTTGCTCTAGTGCTAGGCTTGGGGTCTGGAAATTCTTCAGATCAGTGTGGGTATATAAGATGCCCGCTGCTGTGCTCTTCCTCCAGTCCTGGGGTAATAAACCACCCCCCTTTCTCTAGTCGTATCTCAAAGTCCTCTGGCCACTTCCTGCATGACTTCCAGGGTTTCCAGTTGTACTTCATGGCAAGAGCAGGAAGAAACAAGTGCATACCATCTTGTCCAGATCAGAAGTCTAAGCTATAGTTGAAGCTACGGTCTTACACAAAGTCTAGGTAAAAGTCAGCAAAGGAATAGAGTGAACAAATCCTAAATCAGAAGAATGGAGGAAAAGAATTAAGAATAAGAACAAAATCAACCACTTATGAGGCATACACTCGTACATACAAATCCACCTGCACTCCCGACTCTGTCTCCTGGTGAGCGGGGAGAGGTCCCCTGAGATAGTTTCCATCTCACTGATTATTCCAGGATTCGTATCTCAAGACCCAACCTTTTCCTTGAACTCCAGGATTGTGTGGAAATTCCTCACTGAAACCTCTGCTTGGACACAGAAATAGTTCCAACTTAACATGTCCAAACCTAAACTGTGATTTTCTCCGCAAACCAAGCCGACCCCTCCTGTGGACATCTCACATTTGTGAGTGAGCACGTCCCCCTTGCAGGTGCTCAGGTCGTACTCACAGAGCCATCGTCCGGCCCCTCTCTCCCACAGACCCAGGTCAGCAGCAAATCCAGCCGTGCTGCTGTTAGAGCATTTCAAGGATCTGACCAGGTCTCTGAGTTTTCAGTGCTGACAACCTACTAGAAGTTATCCTGGACATCTCGTAACTGCCTCCCATTTTAATTAGTGCGACGGCCCTGCCTATTCTCCTTTGCCTCATCCTCTGACCTTGTTGACACAGTAGCAAGAATGACCTCGCTGGACGTTAAGTCAGACACACTCACTCCCCCTGACGTGGGTTCCTCTGACTTCCCCTTCTCTGGAGGTCAGTCCACTGTGTCTTCGAGACTGTGTACTCTCACCCACTCATAACCTTTCTTGTTCCCAATGCTGGGTATTTTCTGCTTGTCCATCTTGTTCAACTCCCCACTCTTTGCTCCCCTATTTTGTGCCCAGGAGGCTGACTTTTATGACCTGTATCTACAGGGTCCCTTTCCCTCTGGCTTCATTAAAATGGGTGATACCAGCAGGAAGTTGGGATGGGGAGAAGAGCAAAGGAGGGTGCTGTCCTTTCTCTCTTTCTCTTGATCAGAGGTTGGCAGGACCTGTTCCTACTGATGCCCAGTGACTCACCAGGAGCTGTGGGTCTCGTTGGGCTCATTAACTGTGCCTTCCCCTTCAAACCTTGGCACAGAGTGATTTACCTTGAATCCGATCCCATCTTCATATTCCTGCCTTGAATATGCCATCATTGTTAGTTAGTTAGTTAGTTAGTTTGCTGGGGCCCCTTGTTCCCTACTGTGTCCGTTGTTCTCTCTGCTCTGGCCAGGTAGTCCTCTTTCCTACTTAACACCAGCATGCTCTTACCTCAATACCTCGCATCTGCTCCCTCTCGGCCTGGACCAGACAGCATCTGCATGGACCACCCTGGGCTTTCCAAGCACAGCCATCAAGGACCCCTTCACTCCCAAGTTTTAATCACTGCAGTTAAAATTGCAATATCGACCTCCCACCACAATACTCTTGATTCCCTGTATCCTGGCTTATTCCGCCTAAAACTACAACTCAAAAGTGAGTGACTGAAGAAGCCAACCATGCTCAGCACCTCAGTAACCTGCAAGAAAGCTAAGTCTAGAAGACCTTCTGACCAGAAAGCACCAGAATGCATTATTTCTATATATATGCATGCCATTCCTGTGAGGTAGGCACTATTTTTATTTCCCTTTAGAAATGAGTAAACAGAGGCTTGAGAGCAAATTGCCCAGAGTCAAGTAGCCCCCAGCGGCGGGGCAGGGACTGGAAAATCTTACTCCTTTAAAATTTCATGAAACAGACAACTAAAGTGTGTCATCCCTTCAAGGCAGCTATAAGTTTCATATACTGGAACACGGGAGGGGATGAAATTGAACACACATTCTTTGGAGTTGGTCCCTGCGCGCTTTGGTGCTGCGACCTCCCCGAGTCACGAGAGCGGAGCAATGGTGAGTGTTACCATTGCCCTCATCACCACGGCCAAGTCATCACCACGGCCTTGGCCGCGGAGGCTTGCAGTGTTTTTCTTTTGTTTGCTGAGCCAATTATGAAAAAAAATGAGCTAAAACAGTTCATTCTCTCTGCTTCTCTAAACTCTTGTCCAAACGCTTCAGCGGTGATTTGCGAGGTCCCGGAGGCAGGCGCTCTCCCAGATCCTCAGCCGACTGTGGCCCCTGTGCCGGGGGAGGGGCGAGGGTGCCTGCGTGGGCCTGTTTTCCTCCTGCAGCTGCCACTGGACATCTTTAATTTATTATTACTCTTATATAACTTTGTTTTGGTGCATGAACTTCCATTCCCATGACTTTATGTTGAAAAACATTCTAAAACCGAGGCTTTGCCTTTCACAACCGCCGCGGAGCTGGATTAGCCTGGCTTCCTGCCGTGGCCGGCCCCGGAGCTGGGGGAGGAAGGCCTTGGCCCCCCGGGAAGCAGCCTGGATGCTCCTGCGCCTCATAGGTCGGCCCTGCGGTGGGCTGCAAGTGCAGCCTGACACTTAGACCATTACTGAGCAACAGAAGTACAGTGGAAGGGGAGCCTGACACCTGCCACAGGCCTGCAGGCCCAGGATTTGGGCAGGGGGTGCGGGCTGACACAGTCCCGCACCTCCGCGCCACGCCTCACACGTGCCAGTGCACCTGCTAAGGACGCAGCGTATGGCAGGTGAATGCAGGTGAAAGTGTATGGCAGGTGAATATGAGACTGTTACCTAATGAGTAATGGCATCCAAAGAAAAACAATGGATGTGCGCGTCTTAGGATGTCAGGTGTGAAGAATGAGCCCCTGTGCCTCGTACTTCTGTTCTGTGTGCGTTTGTATAAGCTGCTCCCCGTGTGGGTGCGCCCAAACACCCAGGAGCTCTGCGGTCAGGCCCAAGCCGAGGATCTCCCAGCGGCCCAGATGTGCTCAGGAGCCCATGGCTTCCCGACCTCTTCTGAACCCACACACATAGGACCGTGGCTGCAGGAGCAAGCCTGCACTGCACCCTGGGCCCTAACCACTGACCGCGGACTGCTATTCACCCCACCTGTCTGCATCTGCGCTTCTACATCTTCCCTTCAGTTTTTACCTTTCCTTTCCTGGGCCAGGGGTGGCGTGGGGGTGGGGCGTGGGGGTGGGGCGAGCGGGTGGTAACAGGGAGATCACATGACCGTGCATTGGCTTTTGAAGGTGGGAAGGAGTCTGAAGTTCGGGAGTGGAGGCGTCAAACCTGCGGGCAGCTGGGTGCCTGGCATGCAGGTAGAGCCAGGCCCTGCACCTGCTCCCCAACCCTTCCTCACAAAACCTCCTTGGAATGTGGGGTGGCTCACACGTGACTTGCTTTATTGTCGGCCTTCTGAAAACTGTTGTATCCCTGAAAGTGTTACTCTCCTGTGCTTGTGCTGAATTATTACTACTTTGGTCTAACTCCCTAGGGAGACCGTGCACCTGGTGTTCAGAGCTCGACCAGTGCCTGGAACACTGACCTACTAGAGTCAAAACAGCTCGGTTGCTCTTTCAATAGACAAAAGTTGACATTGGAAACTCCTATCTGCTCATAAGGAAAATTTTATTCCTCGTCTTAGTTCATAATTCCCCTCCTAGTATCTGTGCGTTCACTTGCTGTTCTTTTTCTAACTTCTGGGACTGGAAGCTGAGATCTTCTCTTAGCAACTCTTCTGCTTCTGTAATATATGCACTTAATGGTATACCGATTTCTCCAAGCACTGCTCAGCTGCATCCACAAGCTGTGATGGGCCGTGTTTTGATCATTTTTCAATTACAAATATTTTCTAATTTCCACTGTACTTCTGTTGCTCAGTAATGGTCTAGAAGGGTGAGGTGCAATTATTTTAGTTGCCTTCTGTTGCCAATTCTAGGGGAATTGCATTGTGTGGGAAAACATATGTCTTTACAGCTCGGACGTACAGCAACTGGAACACAGTTAAGGGCCTCTGTTCCCATGCATGAAGACCTCACCACAAGCTTGATGCAGGCTCTGAGGTACAGCAGGTGAGGGACGGCTCTGGGGATGGTCCCTGTGTCAGGCTCACAGGAGGCGGAGGTGCCTGCCCCATCCTCCTGCTAGGGCGATCCTCCTGCTAGGGCGAGGTGGCACAGGTGCAGGTGGGATTAGAGGCCTGGTGGGGTAGACCAGTGTCATTTTAATCCAGGGACTTCTTTGGCTCCTGGAAGAAATGTTGCTCCTAAAAAACACATCTCCCTGAAGATAAAATGTTTAAGTTGTGCAAACACTATCAGGTAGACTTTGCACTCCCGAAGTCATGTCAAAACTCAAGCCAAGCCACAGGGAGGTTTTGAACTTAAAGCCATTGCTAGTTCAGCTCAGGGCAGTCCCTGGGCAGCAAGGCCTGGCTGACCTGGGCATGGGTCAGCAAGGGGGGGCGGCCCCTCTGTGGCTGGGCAATCGTGGCTGTTGCAGGGCGCAGCGCTCCGTGACCCCTTGCTCGGGGCCTTCCTCTCAGGGACTTTTTAGTGTTGGTGCTGGTGGCCATGCTCTTGCCCACTCCCCAAGCTCCGGCGGCCAGGAGCTGGCCGGGGCGCTGGCATTGCCAGACAAAAATGTGTGGTTTCCCTCCGAGCACTTACAGCCCCCATAACTGAATTCTTCTCTGCGTCTCCTGGTTGAATTTGGTCACCCCCTGGGAGGTGAGCGGTCCGACCCATCCACCCAAAGTCTCCCGTGTTCCTGGAGTCCGCCCCCGCCGCCCCCAACACCCCTGCCCCAGGCAGCCATCCCCCGGATTTTTCTTTTCTTTTCTTTTTAAAGAAAGGCTGACTGCCACGTGCAGCGCCTCATTTGGATGTGTCTGCAGTCTTGGAAGCTTGACTACCCTCCGTTCTCCTCCAAATGGACCTTGAGAGCTTGTTTGGAGGTTCCAGCAGGGGGCGCAGCCACTCGCATACCCTTTTGAGCGAAAACCGGTCCTCTGTCGGGGAAGGTCGTCCTCTTCGACCAAGCGCGCAGCTTCGGGAGGGACGCACATGGAGCGGTGAGGGAGGAAGGGGACACCCGCCTAGCCAGCCACATCAGCCGAATCAACCCCGGCGATCAATGGGGTGACAGATGCCCCAGCCAGATCGCCCTCACATCCCTCCCCCCGGATTGCTGCCGCTGTGGACGAGTCTGCAGGTTCTAGAATGTCACGCAGATGGGGACGGGGTGTGTACACTCTTCCCCACGGCCTGGCTTCCTCGGTGCCCAGGGAGCGTTGGGTCCCGGGGTCCCTGGGCGCGGGGAGGGGAGGGCTCTGGGCCAGAGCTCCGCCTCCAGCACCTGCTCCAGCACAGTGGGATCATTTCCGGTGTGGTGAGCTGCACACAAACGTACCCAAAGTTTGTGTTTCAGATGTGTGTATTCCAGGAGTGAAATGACAGGGTCATACGGTAGGTGTTAAGTTTCGTGTTTTATGATTTGCCGAACCGCTTCCCGAAGCGCCCGGTGGCCTCCATCCTCGCCTGCGTTCCGTGTGGCCCTCATTGTGGAATACCAGGCCCTCCAGCGGCCGAGCAGAGGCCTGGCTCGGTGGTTCTGACCTGCGTTTCCAGGGATGACCTCTGCGGAAGTTTGCCTCCCCCGCCCCCTGCCAGC
Organism: Zalophus californianus; assembly: GCF_009762305.2. Taxonomy (NCBI): domain Eukaryota; kingdom Metazoa; phylum Chordata; class Mammalia; order Carnivora; family Otariidae; genus Zalophus; species Zalophus californianus. Next base: position 1,244,587 of record NC_045601.1, on the reverse strand, counting down.
TGTGGTCTCCCTGTAACTGAGATGTCCTTTAAAACACTGGCCCATATTTGCGCTGGATTGTTTGTCACCATTTCGTTATAAGCTATTTATATATTCAGAAAAAAAGCTCTTTGTCAGATACTTGTTTTGCAAATATTTTTTCTCCATCTGTGCTATAATTTTAAATGATGTCTTGACGGGTAAAAGTTCATAACTTTGATGGTTTCATCCATAAGTTATGTTTTTATGTCCTCTTCAGGAAGATTTTACCAAACAGAAGCTCATTAATCTTTTCTCCTACAGTTTTTCTATAAATACTGTTAACCAGCTTGACCATATTGATATTTATAGATGACTGCACCTGATAGCGAGAAAATACATTTTTCTCAAGTCGAAAAATTCACCAAGGTAAGTGATATTCTGGGCCATGAATCTAATCCTAAAGCTGGTAAAATAATAGAAAACACACAAATATATTCTCAGAATATAACAAAACTGACTGGAAATAAAAACCCAAAATTATATTTGGAAAATCCCTAAAGATATGGAAACGCAGGAGCACACTTCTAAATAACCCATGGGTCAAAAGAGAAATCTCACAATAAATTAAAAATATTTTAAGCTAAATCAAAATACATTTGAAAACTTGCAGGATGTAGCTAACACAGTGCTTGGAGGGAAATTTAGATTATTAAATGTGTGTGTTGGGATATAGGAACCATCTAAAATCAGTAATACTAAAAATTGTAGGACAATTAAACATATTTCCATGGACAACAATGAACATTTAGAAATTGAATTTTAAAAATACTACAATAGCACCAAAACAAACGGAGTACGTAGATATGAATACAACAAAATAGGCCTCTATGCTGGAAACCACAGAACATTGATGAAAGAGATAAGGGTCTCAGTAAATGGAGAAATGCCTTGTATCACCGATTAGAAGACTCAAGTATTTCAAAGATGTCCATTTTCCCGGTTTCCCCCCAACTGGGTCAGTACAATCTCAATCAAATGTCAGCAAATCTGTTCTGGAGACAACAAACTGAATCTAAAGCTCACACAGCAAGACGAAGGAACTACAGGAACCGAAGAATTCTGAAACACAACAGGCAAAGGAGCGGAGCTGTAGGACCCAGTGTTGGGACTCGCTACATGGCCGCAGTGAGGAATGCAGCGTGGCATCGTCACAGGGACTGGCAGGGGTCTGCGGCGGGAGAGCCCAGGCAGGGGTGCACCCCCCCAGCGGCGAGTGACTTCCGGCACAGGCGCAAAAGCATTCTCCGCCGAGAAGGGTGGTCTTTCAATTAATGCTGTTGGAACACTTAAATATTCATATGCAAAAAAAAAATTTTTTTGACCCATATTTTGCCCAAAATACAAACAATAATTCCTAATGAATGATAGACCTAAATGTAAAATAAAAATTACAAAACTTCCCAAACAAAGCACCAGAGGAAATTTGCATGGCCTTGGTTCTGGTGAGGAGTTTGTGGATGTCCTACCAAAAGTATGATCCATAAAAGAAAGTTTTGCTAAATTTTACTTAATCAGAAATTTTTAAAAACTTTTGCTGTGCAAAAGACATTGCAAATATCATGAAAAGATAAGCCTGAGACTTGGAAAAACTATTTGCCAATTAGATATCTAATAAAGGACTTGTATCCAGAACTCTCTCCCTTTCCCTCTCCCTCTCTCTCCCCCCACTCTCCCCCGTCTCCCCCACTCCCTCCCTCTCTCTCCTTCTCTCCCGTCTCCCTTCCTCTCTCCCTCTCTCTCCCCCCTCTCCCTCTCCCCCTCTCTCTCCATTTCTCTCTCCCTCTCTCTCTCTTCCCCCTCCCTCCTGTCTCTCTCTCAAAATTAAGTATTGCTAAAACTACTTTTCTTCAAAGTGACAGGCCCAATGCTGATGGGCACGTGGAGCCGCAGGAGCTCTGTGCTGGAGGGACGCAGAAATAGAAGTGCCACCTTGGATGACAGCTCACTGTTTGCTGTGATGGTAAACATACACTTACCACACGACCCTGAAATCCCTGAGCTACGTCTTCACCTAAGTGCACGGACAACTTACATTCCCACCAAAAGCGGTTTGTAAACCTTTCTATCAACTTGGAAACAGCCAAGCTGTCCTCTAGCAGAGAGTGGATAAACAAACTGTGGTCTATTCGCACAGTAGAACAACACACTGAAAAGAATTCACAAGGAGCCTGGCTGAGTGTCAACTCCGTTCAGTGAGTGAAGGAAGCCAGACCCCAGGACTACATATTGTACTTTTCCATTTATATGCCATTCTGGAAGGGGCAAAAATACAGGGATGGAAAGGAGATCAGTGGTTTCTCGGGGCTTGGGAAGGAGTTAAGTACAGACCGGCCAAGCAGGGAAATGCTTGGAGCGGTGGCATCCGTCCCTGTGGTGCTGGGTGGTGGCTATATGACGACCTATTTGTCAAATGCCGTAGAAATGCAAGAGTAAAATTTATTGCATGCAAAGTTAAAAAAAACTCAGCAAGGATTTGAAGGGAGCCAAGATGGAAAGCAGACTCTGACAAACTAATCTAACTGTATTACAAATGATAACACAGCTCGGAACGTTGGCTCCAGGACTCTGGAAGGGATGGTGAGAAGAACCTGGCGGCAAATTAGGCCAGGACGACCTGAGGGGCTGCCAGGTCAGCCGCTTGGGGGCGCCCGAGGATCTCGAGCGAAACCCTGCAGAGCCGCGAAACGACCTATTACCTGCCTCGGGGGGCCACCCAGGCAGCGCGGGTGAGGACATTTTACTAAACTTGCGGAGCGCAATGCTGCAACCCGTGTATCGGTCGAGAGTAGATTAGTAGCAAAACTGAGAAAATGGGAAACGCACAGGGGCCGGGCCTCAGGGCTCCTTCCCAGGTTACGTAGATTTGGATTGCGAGTTTTGACCATGCCCTGGTCATTGTTTGATTGTTCTCGGAACTGATTGGAACTTTCACTTGTCAGAGATCTGTGGACTGAGCAGTAGAGAAGGAAAAAGCATCATTAAATGTGATCATGTTGGTTCGCTACGTGCAGAGCAAACCAATCTCCCCACCGTTGCTGGATTGTCCTTACAAAGCTCTGAAGGCAACCTTCCGCGCAGACAGACCACCCTCCTGGGGTAGAGATGCCCACTGGCACTGCAGAGTTCACACCACCTGAACGTTTGGTGTTCTTCAGTCTCCTCGTCAGAGCATGTTTAGGCCCATGACCCTCCAGCAGCCATAAGCCCCCACCGTAGCAGCTCGTCCAGGTTTCCCTATTACGTAAGGTTTCTCCTCCCAATTTTCAACTCGACCTTCCTTCAGGAAGACAAAGCAAGATCCTTCAAACAGTTCCTGTGTGTTATAACCAGTCTCCTAGCCGATGGATACAGTCTGCCTTTCCTCCATATGCTCCCAAGAAGCTTCTACTAACTAGAACTTGGAGATCTTGTCTTTTTGAACAAGGGAAAAGAAAAGAACAGGACTTGAACCCAAGCTGGAAACAACTCTGTCAGTTGCCAATGACCGTGAGCAGAGCAATTAGACTCCCGAGCCTAGACCCTTGGTGTTTGTCTCCCAGATGAAGAGCCACGGCGTTTGGTCCTGAATCACCTGGGCCACGTTCCCAACAGGAAATTTTACAACAAAGGTTGGATCAGATGATTTTTGGGAGAAGACAACTCACCCCCAAGACCTGCAGATGAAGAATAAATTTGCAAGAAGTAAATAGTTTCCAACCAAGACCCATTGAATATTTTCCAAAAGGCAGATCTAGAGATTGTCGTGTTTTAATCTGCATGCTTTTAATCTCTATTTTTATGTGGGTTTTCATTCCTTTTTGTTTCTGCAAGGTTCTGTATTGTTAACGGACCCTAGTTACCTCTCAACTATGATGCCTGCAATGTTCTTAACCGTAATATGCCTTTCTCATCCCCAGTCACTTCTTGTTAGGAGTCTACTTTCTGGTTTAAACATTCTCATAGTTTAGTTGATTCATACAATCTAAACAACTCAGGTTTATTCTCACTTCATTTGGTTGCTATCCAGACTCTTTTGGTGTCTGCTAATGAATCTGTAGGTTTTCAAGGTAACTGTGCTCAACCATGCAGTGAAATTTTAGTGTAACATTAGTGATTGTTTGCAGAAATCCCTGTTTATCAAGAGAATTTATCAAGAGAAACAATTTGCTTATAACAAAAATCTCCTTGTCAGGACAATATGTCGCTAGCATGAGCAAGGCGCTCATTTGTCAAATAGCAGTGTTCACATGAAGACCCCTCAAAACTCTTGCTTCACTGTGTCACCAACCCTAAATTATCACATCACAAACTGTCCAACCCCAATAACTTAAATTGATACTGTCTTTCTACTTCTGACACCGCAGACTAAGACACTGCCAAGAGGTATTTCTCCTTATTGCAGTAAATCTGATAAATTCAGCTTTGCTTGATCAACAGCTTGTCATTTTGTGTGAAGTTGATAATCAACACCTAATTCTCACAAAACCATTAATTCAGGTGATCTTCATGGCATGGGTTGGATCTCTTTTTATTTTTATTCCTTCCATTATTATTTTGCTTCTTCTAAGATCCCATCTCTATAGAGAGCAAGGGATGTGAGGTTCTGGGTGCTCTGACCATCCCTGGAGAAACCTGAAGGCCCAGAGTTTCTTAAGAAGCTACGTTATACATTTTTTATTCTTTTCTTTTATCGATTACTTCTCATGGCATACATGTGTGTCCATGTCTCACATTCACTGTGTGTTATATGCAAAAGCAGTATATTTCTCTTTTCTGTCTTTCTGTAAAGCCTTTCCCTGAAAGGTCCATGTGTTGGTCTTGTGAGTGTGTGTGCGTCAGCATATGTGTGTGGTGGGGGAGGTGGTAGAGGCACTAGTTTTCTTTTGCAAATGAAGAATACAAGGCTTGGAAGTTTATATAACTTGCTCAAGGGCACACAATAAGTTGAAGAACTAGAATTCATACCTTTTGAAGACCTGATAAAAATTGAAAAGACTTCAGAGATTTAACTCAAATTAATGTAAAATTCAAATTCAATGGAAATGTATTGAATAGACCTTGCTTATTAGATCTCATTTAGGAACTTTCAGTAGATCCGAAAATATTGAAATTACATGGAGTAATGTCTTTTTTGGTAACTGAATATCTAATAGCAGTATTGAGATACAATACATATACCACACACATCAATATTTTAATAGCGGTATTGAGATAGAATGCATATGCCATCCAAGTCAATGTTTTTTGCATCCGCTCAGTGTTGTACAACCACAACCACAATGTAACTTTGGAACATTTTTATTCTTAACGAGGCAGTGCCCATGAGCACTCACTCCACTCCCCGCCAGAGCCCTCCCCTTTAGCCTCTACAACCACTAATCTACTCTGTGTCTCCGCAGATCTGTCTACTCTGAACATTTCATACAAATGTCATCTTATAATCCATGGTCTTTGTATTTGGCTTCTCTCACTTAGCATCGTGTTCTCAAGGTTGACCCCCGTTTATAGCCCATATCATACATAGTTCATTTGTCTTTATTGGACTGATTTTTAAAAAAGTCTTTCCAAACTTTGTATTTGCCCTTAGCATGTTTCTGACTGAATTCATGAAACCTTTGAAATACTTTGTTAAGAAAAGTTTCAAGTTACTATTATCAGAAAGAATAATACACAGCATTTGAAAAGAATCTGTCCATAAATAAAATCTCTTTGAGAAGCCCAAGTGCTGGAAGTGAAATTGCCTAACAGAGAAGTAACACGGGATGGAGAGACACTAATTTATCCTTCATTTCATGGTGAAAAAGAGAAGACACTTACTAGGACAATCAATTCCTGATCACACATAAAAGGACATAAATTCTGGCTGCAGAGCATCTTGGAGAGGGTACACGATAATATTCACTAAGTATACACATGGGAACCAGATTTTACTTTAGGAGACAAAATGTTTAAACCCATGCATGTCATAAGAATTACAGTTTTACTGGGGACACAAAGTATATAGAAATACTCACCAGTAGGGAGATTAAAGTGAGGGTGAAAGGGTTAAGTTGAGGCTATGTGTTTCCTGGAGCTCCCCCCACCCTGAAATTCCACGTCTTGTGGTTGTTTCCTGACCCTCTAGAACAAATGAGAAGGCACCAAATTCGCCTCCAAATGGGTTAATGCATTTCCCAGACTTCTTCCACGCAGTCTAAATATAGAACCACAGGAGTATGGAGAATGTTCTGACGCACATCAGAAAATATTGGTTTAATCTTCAGATTCACTCTTGAATCTTGGACAAGTGGCTTGAGGTCGACTTGCAGGCTTGTTATGATGACTAATTAGTACGGTGAATTCCTAGGCTAGGCCTGGCTTGCTGTGGACCCTCCACGTAGGACACTTGAAGTCCCTCCCCGGGCTGCTTCTCTTGGAGAGAGAGGCAACTTACAAATAGGAGATTTTAAATTTCTTACCTGCAACTTCAACCAGAAACCACAAGCACACATGGTTTCCATCTCATGCGGAGGACCCAAAGTCATAATTAAATCTCGTTTTGGCATAGCGAGCCGCTAATGTGAACTCCAGCCTCTCGTGTAGCACTTAATGGAGAAGCTCTTTCATCTCTCCACCCCCTGAAGTCAGCCGTTCCAAGGTTTCTGAAGCCCACAACTTAGGGAAATTCCTCACGCTCGACTGTTGCAATGCGATGCATTCGGGCACGTAGCTGAGAAGTTAGTTTGAAAACGAGGGATGGTGTTTTCCTTGCTTAACAGGAGCAGTCCCACTCCTCAAATGGAGGGCACAGCAGAGTGCCCCCTCTCTGTAAATCGTGGCTCCCTGTAGAGTGGTGTCTCTTGCCCCATTCTGGGTGTTCCGGCAGGGCCTGCTTGTCATGCTGAAGACCGCTCTCCCGGGGCAGGCGGGCTTGGGGGCAGCGTCCGTCCACCTGGCCTCCCCAACACCCGGCACGGTCGGTCTTTGTGGGGCAGCCAGTCGGCAGACCTGCAGGACTCCTCATGGCAGCTGTGAGCCCCACGTCCCTGAGGCTGACCACCTCGATCGTCTCTTTGCGTGTTTGGTTCCCACCCATTGATCTTCTTTGGTGACACATCTGTTCAATTCTTTTGTCCATTTTGTATTTGGTTGTTTGATTTCTTATTAATGACTGGGAGTCCTTATTGATTGAACGTAAAGCCTTTGCTCAGAGGTGTGATCTGCAATGTTCTCTCCCTGTCTATGGTGTCTGTTGTCACTCATAGTCCTGTCTTGACAAGCACGTCCTTCATTTGGATTACACCCGACTTACCGAACTGAACTCTTGTCTTTTATGGATCCTGCGTTTGCTCTCAGATTTTAGATAGCTTTACCTAACTCAAGGTCACAAAGATTTTCTCCATTGATTTTTTACTAGAACTTCTATAACTTTGTATTTTACGTTATGGCTACAATCTATTTTGAGGTTTTTTTTTTTTTGGCATAGTGCGAGACATGGATACAAATTAATTTTTGCAGAAGAGAAATTGTTCCAGCCACGTTAGTTTTCCTTCACTACCTTATCTTTGCATCTTTCTTAAACAATCTGTAGACAGCATATATGGGGGCTATTCCTGGAATGTGTGTATTATATTTACCCTGTGACAACATCACACTATTTGTTTACCAGATCTTTATAGCACGCCTTGAAATTAAGCAGGGTAAATCTTCCATTTATGTTGGCCTTCTTTAAAGCTATTTGGCTGATTTAGATACTTTGCATTTCCAAAAAATAAATTTTCAATTTCTACCAAAAAAAAAAAAAAAAACCTTCCAGGATTTTGAATTAAATTGCATTGATTTTACCCTATAGATTAATTTGGGAAGAATTTAACAATATTGCATCTTCAGTATCATTAATGTGCCAGGGCTTTTCATTTATTTGTTAATTCCCTCAGCAAGCATACAGATCTTGCACATCTGTTCACAGACGTATCCCTGAGTATTTCATCCCTGCAATGTTGTTATAAAGTACACTGTGTGTTCGATTTCAGTTTCTGGCTGTCCATCGCTAACACATAATTTTTTATGTATTTATTTTACGTCCTTCACCTTTTTAATACTCATGTATCATAGGTGCATTTCTGTGAATGCCATAGGACATCTGCAGAAATAATCATCTTATTTGTAAATAAAGATAGTTTTATTTTTTCCTTTCCATTCTGGATGCCATTCACCTCTCTTCCTATCTGAGCAGCTGCTGGGACGTTTGGTACAGTCAAGAAAGGAGTTGTCCTCGACACTGTTCTGAATCTCGGGGACGGCGTCAGCCTCTCGTCCTTAGGGATTGTGTCAGCTGTGGGTTCTACGGAAGTGTCCCTCCACAAGGGAGGACGTGCTTTTCTCCCTAGTTTGCTGAGAGTGTTCATTAGAATAAATGTTAGATACTTTCAAATGCTTTCTCTGCATCTATTGAGATTATTTGTTTTATTCCATTTGTCCCATTCTCTTTGTTTCTAAGGTGAATTGTTTTGATAGGTATTAAAAGAAACTTCTATTCCTGGACTAACCCTTATTTTATCATGATTGTGTTCTTTTACACTTTGTTGAAATTCAGATCTTTTGCATGTATTTGGTTGAGGAGTGTCGGTCTGTAAGTTTTTTCCTTGTAGTGGTTTTGGTGGCAGACCGACACTGGCGTCACGGGATGAACTGGGGAGTCCTGCTTCCTCTCAGGTTTCCGGAAGGGTTTGTGGAAAAGTGGCGTTCTTCCCTAAGTGTGTTGTAGAATATGCCAGTGAAGCCACCTGGCCTGATCCCCTTCCCCCTGGGCTAGCTGGGCCCTCCTTGGCCATGGCCCGCTCTGGGCTGTGTTCCGATGGCCAGCACGGAGCTGTCCCCACCCCTGGTACCTTGATGTCCCCTCGCCCCTGGGGCTCCATCTGTCCACCCTGCTGCTCCTCACCTTGCCGTGGGCTGCTTGCAAGATGTGCTCTGGCCGGGAGGCTGTCCGCGGGGCGCCCAGCGGACCCTATGCTGCGGGCTCCACCCCAGGTCTGTGCGTAAGTCAGGGAGCCTGGCCGGCCAGCTGGCTGGTCCCCCACGGAAGCCGGCTGTGAGCGGGACCTGGAGCTGACTGGTGGCCACTGTGAGGGTTGCAGCACGCTGTGTGGCCGGTGGTGCCTGGGAGGTGAGGACACCTGCAGCCTGGAGGGTGGCTTTGTCGTGAGGGGGGAGGCGTCCAGGGGCTGGAGCGCTGGCATTCATCTTTGTCAGCTGATAGAATTGAGGTGGAGAGCTCTACCTTCCGGGACAGGTCTGAGCACCACGGCCTGCTGTGTATTCCTGGAGGGTCACTGCTGGAGCCCTGCAGGAGGAGAGCCCCGCTCAAAGGGTCTGTCCAGGAAGCTCACCTGCTCTGCCACCCCACCCCCCAAGGTCAGGCTTCCACGGCCTGGCCTGGGCTGGAGAGGGGAGGGCAGTGAAGACTCCTCAGGCTGAACCGGGAGGAGAGGAGAAGATCCCAGAGTAGTGGCTGGCCAGGCCCCTGCTCCAGCAGGCCACCTGAGGAGGGACGGAGGGGAACAGGCCACCTGAGGAGACAGAGTGCACAGAGAGGCCGGCCACACTGTTCCAGCTCTGCGCGTCCCTAAGGTGCAGTCTCTGTGCTGTGGGGTGGGTCCATGAGCTTGGCCCGGAGCCACACGTCCTGACGCTAATCGCCCTGCTTCTGACCCACCAGAGGAAATGCCTACAGGTCCCCAGTTTACAGCTGATGCCTGGTCCTAAGGAGCCACTCGTCTTTGGAGCATCTGTCTGTCTGTCTCCCCATTTTTAACCCAAAGTGACGTGAGCTCTTTGATTCTCGGCTCTGTCGGTGAGAACACAGAGGGACTGTGTAACCGAGGCTCAGGGAGACTGGAGAAACGGGTTGACTTAGCCAGACGCAGAGGCGTCCACGGACCAGGACCAGTTGGGTGCGGAGACTTCAGCAGGTCTTCATGGCCGAGAGGCTGGTGTTTGCAGCTCTGGGTCTCCGTAAGCTCCTTGTAGGATTAACATGCTTCACTTCTGATATGCTTTAGCGTTTTGATTCAAACCATCTTTCTAGAGACCACATGCTTCTCCCTGGATCCCGTGGGGGCCTGCCCAGTTTCAGCAGACCCAAAACGGGAACAGCCTCGCTTGCTGCTCACCACCTGTCACCCTATTCTTTCATAGGCGTCCCCTGGTTACAGTGCCCCATAAACACCGTCCAGTTCGACACAGGACACTTTGGGTTGGAAGCTCACACCTCCTTCCTACACACTTGCCGCCCCTCAGGCTCTCCTGAACAGCCCTTTGGGCGGCAGACATCTCTCCTGATCCATCCTGAGCACCCCCACTCCTGTGCATCTGCCCCCCCGGGGAGGACAGGGCAGGGCCCTTCTTGGGAAAGGTCAGAGGTTCCTTCTAGGCAGTGGGAGATGGACAGCTCCTGTCAGAGGAACAGATCCCGGGACAGGGTGAGCAGAAACTTTGTGCACCCAGAGAAAAGGTTTGCTCTGTGGTCGAATGGAATCTATGGTAGAAGAAAGTATTTCGTAAAAGAGTTTTTACTGTATTCGGAAAAATTCGTGCTTTAGCCAAATGAATCAGAAGTGGCTTTTTCTCTTTTTTTTCTTTTTTGCCAAAAATGTCCATATGTTTTCAGATGTACTAGCAAAGCAAGAGCACTAAAACTTTAACTTGCTGAAAGTTGGGCAAAACCACATTTTTCCCTGGAAAAACTCAAAAGTTGGGATAGGGAATTGGACGTGTCATTTTGGATTACTTTGAGGAAAACTTGCCATCTGGATGAGCACTAGCCCTGGAGAATGGAATATCGCCACCCTCATATCTTCCGGAAGGGTTGAGCTCTCCACGAGGCTCCGACCCTCATGGGTGGAATGTTCTCGAGTCAACTCAGTGGTGCCCTCAAGATGACACAAGAGAGTGCACAGTGAGCATGGGCTTGAGACAAATACTGCGCATTGTCAAATAAGCCCCCCGAGATTGCTGTGAGAAGGGTTGGACGGTTTTGTACTTTTCGAGTGTACTTGAGGGGATCATTTGGAATGAGTGTACATTACAAGGTACTGCTCATCATTGAGAGCCAACAGCAAACTTGTCATTGCAGGACCAGGGCCCTGGAGGGGTGACTGATGCGAGGACACCTCTGCACACTCCCTTGTAGGAGCAGCAGTTTGATCTTGCAGACGCTTGAGCGAGTCAGCTAGCATTCCCCTGCTCTTCGAGTAAAGATTCTTCTGAAAAGTGCATTTGTAAATGTGTTTCTAGATTTACCCACTCTTCTACATCTGAGCCAAGTGTTCACTGTGAAATCCAAAACAATCTGGCAGTTGGTGGAAAATCTGTATTTTATATGTCCCCCAATAGTTCAAATGGTAATGAGAAACTGCAAGGTGCTTATGCTTGGCGACGCACGCTGCATTCAGGAAGTGTTCGATACAGAGAACCAACATGTTTTGTAAGCCTTTAACACCAAGTCAGACCAAGGATAAGCATGGGCTTGCCTGGTCCCATCCCCACTGCCGGGGGAAGACCTTACATTTACACAGCAGACATTTACTGGGTGAGAAGCACTCAGGTGACCTGCAGTCCTACTGTGTGCTCGGGGCTGTCCCCACAGTTGTGGATTCACTATGAGACAACAGTGCCTTCCCTCCAGCCGCTCACATTCTACCCATCCCTTAGGTCTTCTGAAAGTACTTTACATTCACGACACTTGAGACAGAGGCTGTAGGAACCCTGAGGTGGCAGGCTTTGCTTACGGCAGGTGGAGAAACAGACCCAGAGAGGGGGGCCCACCCATACAGGTTACAGGAAGCCAGTGAAAAACAGTTATTGCTGTAGAGTGCTCGGTTGTTATGGTTTTGAAATAGCAGCTGAAGATTCAGACAGAGCGAGCTCTCACCCGACCCTTACCTGTGAAATCTGACAATCAGGCAGCGACCCCATGTGTGTTTCGACAAGGCCAAGCACTTGCATGACCTTTGGAGATGCTGCGACCTCGCTCCAGAGCCCATGCTCTCAGGCTGCAGCTTTCAGCCGTTTGTTATCACAAGGCACAGAAATCCATTTAATATCATAAATCAGAACGCAGCGATCCCACACCAGGTTCACGAGAACACTGTTTCCCTTTGTGTGCTGTCTGGTATTCTTTCCTCCTTCCCTCTGCCCCCTCCCCTTCTCTTTCTTCCTTCCCCTTCTTTTCCGTTGAATTCCATTTCTTCAATAAAAGGATATTTTCACCATCAGTTACATTGATCTGATGATCTACCAATGGGTCAAACTTCACCTTGAAAAAAAATTTCAAAAGCCTGAGAAGAGCTCTTGTTTTGTCCTCAGGAAGTCACTATCAAGACTGTGCTAGGTGGCGGGGTCGACAAGGGCAGACAGAGGGAATATTCCAGATGCCCAAGAACAGATGGTATGTCAACAAGAGGAGTCATAAAGTGGGACAGGAAACATGTGTGCACGTTTCTAGACGGTGGGTATACTTAACATCTTCGTGGGTTCTCAAAGCCAAATGAGTGAGAAAGTTCTAGAAGAATACGTACAGTGTCTTCATTCATTTGTTGGTCAAAATCCAAGAAAGCTAAACGGTGAGTAATTTAGGAAGCATATATGTAGCAAAACCACTTAAAAAGAGGAAAGAATGTAAAATTTAGGATAGCTTTAACCTGGGTGGCAGAGAGATTGGAGCAAAGTGGACACATTTGGGAAGATGAAGACGGGGAGTCTCCTAAGTCCTGAGAATGTGCTCTATCTTAGGTTGTGTAGTGAGTACACGGATACTCTTACTTTAAAACTGCACATATATGCATTGTGCATGTGCAATAGTATAAAATAAAAATATTAAAATTATAAATAATACAATCATCCAAGAGATATTCACATTTTAAATATAACGATGCTTATAGTTAGGTAAATAATGGGGTTAGAACGGGTAGAAGTAAGACAATGTCCAAGAATAGGAAGGATGTAATTGAATCATTATGTGTCCACATATAAAGGCTTATAAATTATGTTTTGAATAAAAATTAAATGGTAAATATTCGTGACATACTTTACTTAAAAACTATATAGAACTATGTATCCAGTGTGATATAAGTGTAACACACACATCAATGTGATGACATGTCGGTGATTTCGATTTTTTTCTGTAAGATTTTCAAATTTTAAAATGAGTGCAAATCACTTTGCATATTAGAAATGACGATGAGTCATCTTAAATGAGGCTGATCTAGAGTCTAGCTGTCTGTCTTCGTCTGTCTGTTGCTGTAACAGTTGGGGCCTGAGACGGCAGATGTCCATCTCCCACAGTCTGGAGGCTGGGGTCAAAGCCCCAGGCCACAGCAAACGTGGCGTCCAACGAGGCTACTTCCTGGGTACAGATGACCACCTTCTCCCACACCTTCACATTCTCTTCTTGTAAGGCACTGGTCACCCCTGCAGGCTGCCCCTCATGGCCTCATCTGACCCGAATGACATCCCCAAGGCCCCGCCTCCAAATATCACAGTGCAGGGGATTAGAACTTCAACATACGAATCTGGGGGGACACAGACATTCAGGCCCTGACACTGTCTCTTCCCTAATCCCTCCCCAAAGTGCTAATGAAACTTAAGAGGAGCTTTGGCTGTGCGCAGTAATCTAGCAGGCTCTTTAACATAGACACACCGTTAAATGAAGACAAGAATAGACCACGGCCTAGCTGTAACTCAGCCTTCATTATTTGGTTGCATCAACTTCTTGGAACAAAAAAAAAAAAAAAAAAAGAAAGAAAGAAAGAAATCACCCTGGGGGAAAATGGGAATAGTTTTCCCAGTACAAGAAAGGGACAAAATAGAAAGAGCACAGGCTGAGTGACCCCTGAAGCCTGCACTTGCCCACCCTGCTCTCCTAGCTGAGTGAGGCGGCAGTCTCCTGTCTCCATGGAGGATCTCGCCAAGTGAAACTTTGTCGAAATGAAGGTCTTCATCCCTTTCAAGTATTTATTATGTATGAGTTCATGGACTGATCCCAGAAGATTGAGTTCTCTGAATTATCAATTAATTATTCCAGGCAACTAACCCCGACTTTCAGATACACTCACTCTCTGTGACGTCCATGTTACTCTTTTAGAAAAAGACACACAAAAAAAATTATTAATGGAGAAACTCTCTTTTTTCCATTGGGTATTTTTTCCTGCTTTGCCGAAGATTAGTTGACCATTGAGATGAGGGTCCATTTCTGGCCTCTCTGTTCTGTTCCATTGGTCTATGTGTCTGTTTCTGTGTGCCAGTACCATGCTGTCTTGGTGATCACAGCTTTGTAATATAGCTTGAAGTCTGGAATTGTGATGCCCCCAGCTTTGATTTTCTTTTTCAACATTTCCTTGGCAATTCAGGGTCCTTTCTGGTTTCATACAAATTTTAGGATTGTTTGTTCCAGCACTTTGAAAAATGCCATTGGTATTTTGATCGGGATGGCACTGAAAGTATAGATTGCTCTGGGCAGCATAGACATTTTAACAATGTTTATTCTTCTGCTCCATGAAGATGGAATATTTTTCCATCTTTTTGTGTCTTCTTCAGTTTCTTTCCACATAAGTATAAATGGTGCTGGGAAAGTTGGACAGCTATACACAGAAGAATGAAACTCGATCATTCTCTAACACCAAAGATGAACTCTAAATGGATGAAAGACCTCAATATGAGACAGGAATCCATCAAAATCCCAGAGGAGACCATAAGCAGTAACCTCTTTGACATCGGCCACAGCAACTTGTTTCAAGACACATCTCCAAAGGCAAGGGAAACAAAAGTGAAAATGAACTTTTGGGACTTCATCAAGATAAAAAGCTTCTGCACAGCAAAGGAAACAGTCAACAAAATAAGGAGGCAACCCACAGAATGGGAGAAGATATTTGCAAATGACACTACAGATAAAGGGCTGGTATCCAAGATCTATAAAGAACTTCTCAAACTCAACATTCAAAAAACAAATAATCAGTCAAAAAATGGACAGAAGACATGAACAGACACTTCTCCAAAGAAGACATACAAATGGCTAACAGACACATGAAAAAAATGTTCATCATCATTAGCCATCAGGGAAATTCAAATCAAAACCACATTGAGATACCACCTTACACCAGTTAGAATGGCAAAAATGGACAGGGAAAGAAACAACAAATGTTGGAGAGGTTGTGGAGAAAGGGGAACCCTCTTACACTGTTGGTGGGAACGCAAGTTGGTGCAGCCACTTTGGAAAACAGTGTGGAGGTGCCTCAAAAAGTTAAAAATAGAGCTACCCTATGACCCAGCAATTGCACTCCTGGGTATTTACCCCAAAGACACAGATGTAGTGAAAAGAAGGGCCATATGCACCCCGATGTTCATAGCAGCAATGTCCGCAATAGCCAAACTGTGGAAAGAGCCAAGATGCCCTTCAACAGATGATTGGGTAAAGAAGATGTGGTCCATATATACAAGGGAAGATCACTCAGCCATCAGAAAGGATGAATACCCAACTTTTACATCAACATGGATGGGACCGGAGGAGATGATGCTAAGTGAAATAAGTCAAGCAGAGAAAGCCAATTATCATATGGTTTCACTTATTTGTGGAACATAAAGAATAACATGGAGGACATTAGGAGAAGGAAGGGAAAAAGGAAGGGGGGGGTCAGAGGGGGAGACGAACCAGGAGAGACTATGAACTCTGGGAAACAAACTGAGGGTTTTGGGGTGGGAGTGGGGGGATGGGTTGGGCCAGTGATGGATATTAAGAAGGGCGTGTACTGCATGGAGCACTGAGTATTATATGAAAACAATGAATCATGAAACAATACATCAAAAACTAACGATGTACTGTATGGTGGCTAACATAACATAATGAAAAATTTTTTAAAAAGTTATAAAATAGGCACTTAAATGCTTGCTGACCAATTTATCTTTTTAGAGTTGACTAATAAAAAGTTTTACATAGCAAAAAAAATGATAAAGCATTAAAAAATAGAAAAATTTAAAAAACATAACTTAAAAAGAAGAAAGTCTATAAAATCTTTTTACTAATGGACTGCTCATAAAAATTATTAATGGAGATTTACAGTGTGAAAATATTAAAACCCATTACAAAGACAGTTATTTCTAGGAACAGCCTCATGACTATGGGTCTTGCTTCTTTTAGTCCATTCTGATCATTCTGATCATCTCTGTCTTTTAATTTGAATGTTTTAAGCAATTTATGCTGACATTTCTCTTGGTGAAATCTCCTGTCTTCCCTATTTTCTTCATAGCTGCTGTCTTCATTCAGTCTTTGTTTCCTTTTGGTTTTGTTGAGTAATGATAAGTACCCCTTGTGTTTCCTCTATCGGATGTTTAACAGGTTGTGCCTGAGTTATTTCCTAGACAGTGCTCTAGGACTGCACTATGTATCTTAAGTTTCCACAACAATTTTGAATTAATATTTAAAACTTTCAGTATAATGTTTACTAGGATTTCCATACACTTCTAGAGCATATATGAAATAAACCCCACAATACAACTTTGTAGTTTATAATGTAAAGTCAATTTACTTTTTAAAAAGTTAAGAAAGAGAAAAAAAATCTTTTCTATGTATGCACACATTTACCAGTTTCTTTAGAAAGATCCAGAATTCTACCTATTTGTAATCATTCTTTACCTTGGAGGAATCTCTTTACCATTTCTTACAGTACAAGTCTGCTGGCAACAAATTATCTCAGCTCACATTATCTGAAAATGTTTTATGTCCCTTCATTCTTGAGGAGTAATTCCTTGGTAATGCGTTCTGTGTTACCATTTTCCCCCTTCATTGTCGAAGGATAATTCCACTGATAATAGATCCTTAGAGACCTTTTCTCTCACTCGCCCTGCTTACCACTGGTCTCATGTAGGTAAGGGCTTTTCCTCTGGTTATCTGTACGATTTTCTACTCTTTTATCTTGCACAATTCATGAAGTGCATAGGTGTACATTTCTTTGCATATCTTCCACTTGGGTTTGTTGAGTGTCTTATATGTATAGGTTGTTTTTCATCATATTTGGGAGAGCTCACCCATTTTTTTCTTGAAATGACTCTGCTCATTTCCCTCTTCTCTCCTGCTGAGGTTCTGAGCACATGTTCAGACCTCCTGATATGTCACATAAGCCAGCTTCTATCCATCTGTGTTTTCTGGGCTTCAGTTTAGAGAGTTCCTATCTAGAGATCTCTGTTCAAGTTTACTCATCTTTCCTCAGCATTCCACCTTCTGCTGTTGAGCCTGTCCAGTTATATTTTTAATTCAGATACCGTAATTTTGTGATGTTGAATTTCCATTTGGTTCCTTTTTCTAACTTGCCTTTCTCTGTCCTCTTATCTCATCCTCCACTGTGCTCTCCTTCTTCCCTATAAATCCTTGACGATATTTATAATGGTGGCTTGTAAAGCCCGGTACACTCTCTCCGGTTCTGGAACCAGCAAACCACTGTGTGCTTTTCCCCTTGTTTGTAAGCCTCATAGTCTGTATATCTCACAATTTTGGATGGTATATGAAACATGGCATATGAAATAATCTCATGTTTTACTTTGGCTTGTTTGTTTCCAGAGAATGTGAGATCTTTTCTGTGCTTGCTGATTAAATGAGCAAGTGATCATATTTTACCAAATGTCATATTGAACTGGGACCATTCCATCTTTAATAGCAATGAGCTGGTCTCTCTCTAGACCCACCTCCACAGACCTACACCTCCTGATGCCATAGCGGAGGGACCAGTCCAGCTTTCTTATATGTGTGTTTGATCTAGAAGGAGGCTATATTAGGACGCTCAATCCTAGGCTCCATAAGAATAAGGAAAACTGCAAATTTTGTTTTTCAGCCCCTACGTCATTGCCTTTTCCTTTCTTTTTTTTTTTTTTCCCAGAAAGTTAGGGTTTGGCCTGGGATAATTTTCAGGATAAGCATATTACTGTTTTTCTTGGTGCTCTTCCAGACTCCAATTCATTCCACCATCTCTACCATTGCTAATAGCTTGGCTGAACTCACCTTGACCTTGAAGAGTCTGATGTTCTTTGAGGAGCTTCTTCTTCCTGCTGCCATGACTGGGAAACCTGGGCTCTGTCCCCAGGAAGCCTCCATGGCTCTCTGACCACCTGTGAATGGTCCTTTCCTCTGCGTCAGCACAACAACATGTTCTGGTGTCCACCACTCATGGGTGTTCTCACAGATAAGTACAGCTGTCTCTGTGCCCATTCTTCTTTAATGTCATTTGTTACTTCCGTTATCAAGCATTAACAGCATGTGTTATTTTAAAATACCACTAATGAATGCCACAATATATACTAATATTAAGTACTTTATATAATAAAATTGTTCATTTATGGAGATAGGCAATGCTTTTAACCATCTGTTTTATGTTTAATATTCTGAGCAAGAAGGAATGCATTTTTAATCTTCTGGTCTGTACAATGTTACTAACCCTAGACACTCTGCGAGGTTGGCGGGTGACAACATAGAGTGTGTGGTTGCTATTAAAATAGACTTTAAATAATTGTGGATGACTATGAGTGTGCAGTATTTACCAAAACAGCTGTGGCCAGCTAACTCAATTTGTTGTCACCATGGTGATAAGGTCTGGGCTATGGTTCCACCACATGTGGCCAATTAGCTTCACTCTGCCGTGAGGTCAGAGATGAATCCCCCTCCTTCCCACGATCCTGGCTGATTTTCTACAAAGACACACCGGGTGATAGAATGTAGATGGGCCAGCACAAGTCCATCTGTGAATTGTGCCTTCCTGTACCCATGTCTTTACACAAGCTGACACTTGTCTGTCGAGTTCTAGCTCACCCATAAAGACTCCAGTTGCACATAAGATAACAGTAGCCCATGACCGTTGGTGAAGATCCAAAGCAGCATTTTCTTCATAGAGTTAAATCACGTTTGTGTAAAGAATGCTTGGAGCTTAATGCATAGTTGATCTTCATCATGTATTTGTTGAACTGATATTGTTTCTCTACATACATATATCTATGATGAATTAATCATTTATCTTTGAAGAATTATTTTAAAGTGATAGCTGAACTGTCACTTAATTAGAATAAACAAGAGAATATTAGTGCTAAGATGAAAGTATTATAACTTACCAGCTAGTATACTAATGTGAACTAGGGTGCTATCAGATGTTCCAGAACTGAATTAGAACTGAACCTTGCTTTAAAGAATTATGATAGAAGTTTAGTATTCCATTTATGCTCAGAAAGAAGTGAATATAAGGATGAACTTTCTGTCTCATCTTTGGCATTTTTGAAGTAGCTAAGTGGTACACCGAAGGATTTTGAGCAAAGGACCCAAATTCTGGCACATTTCTAAAAACTTCTTAGTTGGGGGTGTTCTCTCTCTCTCCCTTAGACACACATACACACACACACCTCTAAATAAAATTTAAAAATCCTTTTCTAGTTAGTTTACTAAAACTACCATGAAAAGGAAAGAAAAAAATGCTATACAGATATAAAAATATTTCCACACTTCAACCTTGAAAGATGACTATGTGCTGTAGATACGAAATCTTGCAAGAGTTCATTAAAAGCTGATGACCCTTAGAATAGACAATTTTTAAAAATGGCTCTGGTTCCAAGGAGAAGATCAAACCCACCTCCCAAGAGTTTCATTCAAAATTGAGCCTGGAATTTACAATGAGAATCAAAACTGAGACTCTTATCTACAATTGGATATTTTCCCACTGAGCTGTTTTCCTTTCTGGTTCTCTCTGGCTTTCTTTCTTCTCTGAGATTTTTGTTTTGTGTTGTTTTTGATGTCATTTAACTTGATTTTTTTTTATTTTTGTAAAATGTGAGTGTGATAAATGACCACGTTCTATTCCCACATCACAGTTCTCATTTCTGAAATGGCTTTGCCACTTTATTCACCTGTTTCATAAAACCTGTCCTACCTGGATCTTCGGAAGAGGAGCTATGTTGTGGACTAGCTCTATCTGTACTCTTCCTTAGATAATTCAATGAATCCCATCGCACCAGGAGATAACATAATAAAATATATTTTCCTATATTTTGGAAAAGAGAAGGGAATGATTTATGAATGTATTTAAAGAAAAGAACTGATTTTTTTTTAAATATCATTCCAAGATTGCTGTATTTGGTTAAGACTATGAGGCTTTCTAAGTATTTCCTGGAGCCTGTATCAAATGAACTCGTGGCTAAAATTCTCTGCATAAGGGAAAAGTAGAAGTTTAAACATTGGGACAAGGATGTTGGCAGAGGCTAAAAGGCAAAGGACCTCCGTACGAAGCTGAAAGATACATTCCTGGTAGAAGAGAAAATTAGAAAACATTTACTTCTAAGAGCAAAGATATCTGTTATTCTATAATAAAGTTCCAGTTTTAAGGATCTGTAATGACTAGGCGTTATGAGGAAATAGAGAGTGGTAGGAATTTAGCAAGGCTAGGGAAGAGACCAGAGATATGTTACACATAGGAGCATCAAATGTCAAAAGTTAAAGACCCATGAGCAGGGGCACCTGGGTGGCTCAGTCGGTTAAGTGTCTGCCTTTGGCTCAGGTCATGATCCCAGAGTCCTGGGACTGAGCTCCTGGGTGGGCTCCCTGCTCAGCAGGGAGTCTGAATCTCTCTTTCCCTCTGCCCCTCCCCCATGCTTGTGCTCTCTGTCGCGTGTGAGTGCGCTCTCTTTCTCTCTCATAAAAAATAAAATCTTAAAAAAAAATAAATAAATCCATGAGCAGATTGGTTCAGTGGAGCCATGGGTGAAAATGAGAAGTGGTAGGCTGAGGGTCAAGGGCCTGGGAGGGACCAAGCTGTGAGCGGCCCTTTGTACCATGCCAGTGAATTGTTACTTTATCCAGAAGATCATGGGAAATTGCCAAGAAGTGTGAAAGAGAGTAAGTGGATCAGACATTCTGACAGATCATGGCTCTGTGTCTGTAAAAATGCAACTTGAAACAGACTAGATTGGGTTGGGGAGACTCACTAGAAGGTTGTTGAGAGTCCAGAAGATTATGAAGAAACCCAAGTGGTAGTAAGGATGGAGATGGAGAGACAAACTCAAGTACATGTAATACAAAATTAACGAGATTTGGTAATTTATCGGCTATGGAGAGTAGGGGAGTAGTCAGTGATAGCTCGTGAGTGTGGAGTCTGGGTCATACTAGGAATGGGGTTATGGCCAACTGAGCTGGATAATCCAGTAGGTATGCAACCATTGGAGGATAGTGAGGAATTTAATTTGGGATATATTGAGGGCGAGATGCTCCTGGACCATCCAAGTTGTGAGCTGCTGTTATTAATTATGTGCTAGGTGCTTTTCCCAGTAGTTTACATATAGTAACTGATTTAATCTTCAAGAAACTCACGGAGATGGATAATTTTAAGCCAATTTTACATTAGAGAAAATTTAGACATAGTTCTGCATTCTGAAATTATGGGAGGGGATTGCAGTAGAGTTGGATTGGGGAGATCAGGTCATATATATAGGTCACAGCTGAGACCTTGCAAATGGATAATATCAAATAGGGTGGAAAATGCAGAGTGAGAAGACCATGTATTGAGTTAGGGATCCTGGGACGGAACAGCACTGTGTGAACTGCGTGTAGATCTCTGGCAGGAACATGGAAGCATGACAGACAGAGGGCTGGGATGAAAGGTATTAGAAACACAAAAATAGCTGAAATTGAGAGTCTCCACCTCTATCAAACATATGACCTGAACCAGAAGAGAGGAATTTTTTTAAAAAGACAAAGTTAGGGGCACCATGACATCATTTTGAAGTTCACCAATGATTTGTATTCATTATTTGACAAAACAGAGTCATTTATCTCACTTTCATTCAAAACAAAGTAAATTATGCCAGATTTTTCTGCACCACTGAACACATTTTTCCATTCAGTTCAGTAGATATGGTACTGATTTCCATTTTCCTACACTCAGGGGTCTCCAATTCACTGTGTCATGTCTGGCTATCCCTATAAGGGTGGGCGATACCTCCACATTCTTTCTCTCCTCTTCTATGCATTCCACTCTAGCTTCACCATTTCGTTCTTGCAGCAAATACTACAGAGTGTCTAATTCATGCCTGACTTTGTCCCATGAACAAAGCAGATAATGGGGGTTGCACATGTGGATCTTGTACTTGACAATGGTATTCACTCAACCTTGGCAGCAAGGCTGCTCAGAAGGGGTGGAGAGGGGAGGCGGGTTTGACCATTGTCTGGGGAGGTCTGCTCACATTCAGGTTTTCCTCTTGTGAACAGAACACCTGTTAGGAACTTTTCAGAAATGTCTTTGACTCCAGGGACTGGGTGGCACCTCAAGAGGAGTTGAGCCACTTTCCTACACATTCAGCACAATGGTCCAAATTCTGGTAAATGCTTGACTAGACTGTGTCCTGAAAAGATCTTGAATATTCTACAACACAGACAAAATTAAGTAAGATTTGGCTTCCTTCTAATGGTAGAAAACACTACATTACTCTCTTCCTGGTCCTTGACTCTCAACTTAGACGGCATGTGAGTTCAGCCACACATTTAGTACATACATTTGTCATATCTTTGAGAAATTCCCACTGAAACTCATGCCTTGTTATTAATGGCCAAATCCATTTTTTAAAACTTGATTGTTGGGGTGCCTGGGTGTCTCAGTTGGTTAAGCGTCCAACTTTTGATTTCACCTCAAGTCATGATCTCAGAGTTGTATGATCGAGCCCTGCACCACCCTCCCTGTGCGCTTGGTGGGGAGTCTGCTTCTCTCTCTCTCTCTCTCCCACTCCTTCTGCCCCTGGCCCCTGCTCGCAAGCTCTCTCTCCAAAATGAATTAGTAAATCTTTAAAAAAAACTTTACTGTTGACCATTTTATGGAGTGCAAATGGTCATAGATATCATTAATATTTTTCTCTAAATTTGCAACAAGCTGATAAAAACAACCAAAGGGATACTGAACACACATGGACCTTTTAAAGCCTTTGTTGTGAATACGTCTTATATTATAAATTTTATAACAAAATGAGGTGATTAAAATCTTTGTTCTTTTTTAAAAAATGTTTTATTTATTTACTTGAGAAAGAGAGAGAGGATGCATGCACCTGAGGCGGGGAGCAACAGAGGGAGAAGGAGAAGCAGGCTCCCTGCTGAGCAGGGAGCCCCACGTGGGGCTCGATCCCAGGACCCCGGGATCATGACCTGAGCAAAAGGCAGATGCTTAGCCGACTGAGCCACCCAGGCACCCCAAAATCTTTTTTCTTTATATCAGAGAAAACTAGGCTCAGAAAGACTTACCGAAGTGCTTAAAATGAGTAGAATTTGTAGTTAGGATTCATTTCTAATCAACACCAGCGTCTATACCCTTAATTCCCCTGCTGTCTAAATTCTAAGTTTCTTTGAAGACTTTCAAGTTTCTCCAGGACAGGATATGACCACTAACACATATTAAGGCATTGTTCTAAGTACTTGCTTGTTTAGTCCTCGCAAACCCCTGGGAGGTAGTAAGATTATTTTTTTTTATATTTCGAGACATTAAGCACAGGGAGATTAACTTTCCTGAGGTCAGAATGGTCGTATGTGGCACAGAGAGTATAAAATGTCAGGATTCAAACCCAGACCATCTGGCTCCAAAGTCAGGGTCAGAACCAGCACTGCAGAAGTTAACGTTTCTGGGACAAGAAATAACACGTTGGAAGCCCAAGAGAGTATGAGCTGCCTCTACCGTCTTCTATTTATTCTGCCACAAAGTCCTCGGATGGCGTAGCTGTGTTTATGGATGTGTGTGTGTGTGTGTGTGTGTGTGTGTGCGCGCGCGCGCATGATTGTGCGTGCACATGTGAGTGTGTGTATGTGTGCATGTTCATGTATGTGCACGTGTTTGTGTGTGTGCATGTGTGTGCATTTCGGGGACGTGTTGCATCTGTGTCCATGCCAGTAACCTACTCACTCAGGAAGGGCACCCGGGACCTTATTTGGTAAGATGTGGCTTTGCTACAGAATTTTTATCGTGCTGCATGAACCAGGTGTGGTCCTCAGCTGTCTCTTCTATTCCACTGTCCCCTCTGTTCCTGCATTACTACCATAAATTTAATTTTTCATTGTGATGGTTTTGTGATGTTTTAAATTACTCCATTCTGGAAGTTGGTGAAGAAGGAGGTTGTGTGATGTGGACACAATACTGTACTTTCAGGGAGGGCACGCAGGTCCTAGCTGCTGCCTTTGTTAAGTTAACCTAGAGGTCTTAATATTCTCATCTTCGAAATACAGAAAAGGATACCTGGTTCAGATGATGCTTTGAAAATTAAACACATTGATGAATTTGAATGAGGTAAATTAAGTAAAATGGTGGAATTTTTACTACTCTGCCATGTGACTACTATAAGTTGTCAGTATTATTTATACTGTTGGGGTCCCCGACACGTCTGAATAAACAGAGAAAGACCCCAATCCAGGGCTTGGCATTTGGCCTGTGGGCTCTGGCTCCCCAGACCTCTGTGGGTGCCACCAGCAGCTACATGGAACTGGCCAGTTCCGTTGTTTTATTTGAGTGTGGCCCTGAGAGGGGCTGCCAAGCTCATCCATGGGTCTGGGGTTCTGCCTCAGATTTACTTCCTACGGGCAGCTCGGCCAATTCCAAGCAGTCAGATCGTGCCCCCGGGTCCCAGGGGTGACGACACCCAGGGGGGTGGACCTCGTTCCAATTTCAGGAGCCTTCAGACGTCAGATCAAGTGTTTCCTTTTGGACAGATGCAATCCCTAGCTCACTAGCTGTGAAGACAGATCTTGGGCTCCAGAAGAAATCCGGCTTCAGCATTGAGCAGCTCACTGAGCATTCTCTGTAAGTCGGCGGTACCAGGACCAGAGTCTCCCCCTCGCAAGGGAATCTGACGCACCAGCCTCACCAGTGCACGACGATCACTCCCTGGCTTGGGAGAGGGAAGCTCGGGCCACAAAGTCAAAAATTAGACTTATTTGCAAATTTTTGGAAATTGGTTGTAAGGGACAAAAGCAATTATCACTGAGTAAGTTTTGGGCCAAATGAGGCCTTCCTCAGGTGGGATGACAGTGG
Source organism: Zalophus californianus (assembly GCF_009762305.2). NCBI lineage: Eukaryota > Metazoa > Chordata > Mammalia > Carnivora > Otariidae > Zalophus > Zalophus californianus. The sequence continues at coordinate 1,219,526 of NC_045601.1, read as the reverse complement.
CCCTCGGCCCTTCTGCTCCTCAGGTGCTTTCTCCTCTGCCCCTCAGTCACAGAGCTGGACCCAAACGCCCCCCAGCTGGGTTCTCGCTCCGCGTCCACCCTCGGTCTCATGCTGCCTATGGCTTCCTCTGCCACATGGCCAGTTCCGCGCGTGGTGTTTGAATATCTGTGAACACAGTGATGACCACCTCCCTCCTGTTGCCACGTGTCAGGGTGCCCGTCTCCCTCCTCGAGCCCGGCCCTGGTTCTGCGGGGCCACCCCTTGGCCTTGCGGCTGGAGGTATGGGATGGCCAGCCCCAGCGGCCCCGCTCCCCTCTGCCCATATGGAGAGCTGGTACCCGGGCCCTTCTCCACAGGACCTTGTTTGCTGCAGCTACAGTTTTGAGATTAACTCCCCATATTTCTCAGACATCACAGGTACCTCTCCAGATACAATTGACATAAATAGTAACAAACATATACACGGCCAAACCAAAACAATGTTTTCGGATGGGCAGAGTTTGGGGACTCAAATGTGAACTCATGCTCTGTGAGGTTTGAGTACCAATCACTACTTTTCATTCGGGTGAATGGACATAATCCTGTGTTTATGGGCCCATAAAACTGTCTTTGGAGTCAGATGCTTCATGGTCTGAGCTACCAATACCTGGTTCTCTGCTTCCAGAGATGCTCCCACGCCCGTGTTCCCACACAAAACAGCACAGAGGCAAAACCTCTGGAGTGGCCCTTTACAGGTCTCCAGCTATTGGAGAAAGTTGTCCGACACTTCCGTCCTCCGACTACAAATCCTCCTGAACGCAAGCAGCACCTGCATCTACAAATAACCCACCTGCGTTCATCGCTGGTTTCCCTCCACGCCTCAGTTCTGAGCCACATGCCCGGCTCCGGCTTCTGCCTTGGTCCTCTCTCCCTCCTCCCCACTGTGTCCCCCCTGCAAGACTCACCCACCCTCCTGACTGGCCCTGCACAGTCTCCCCAGACTCATTGCTGACTGCCATAGCATCACAAAACTCTGGAGCTACAGAGATCCCATCTGACAGGCCATGTGTCCAAGTCATCACCACCATCACCATCAGCAAGAATAATCATAAGCACAGACAGATGATTGGCTTATAGCTCTCAAGGGTGCTTTGTTCTCACACAGACTTAATAACCTGAAAACCAAGCCGCCATTCCCAGCCTTTCCCAAATTCTACTAGACCTGCCCAGAGTCTCCCGTTAACAGAAACATTCTCAAAATCACAAAAGCTCTACAGTTCAGTTCCATTTCCCCCACACCCTTGCTATCCATGACCAGATGGTAAAAAAAAAAAAAAAAAATACATGGGATTCGTCCACTGCCTCAAATCAGACGTCTGTCTTCCAGATGATGATCTCGGCTCGGTTACACCATCCTTCTGACCCCGACTCCCCGGGTTTGAGTCTTTTTCCCTAAAATCCATCCCACGCCCACTGCCGCCCTAACACTCCTGGTCCTGAGCCTTCAGCGGCTGGCTAGCCCCCGCCATATCGGTGTAGGCTCATCTTCTGGGCACACCCCAGCTTTCCATCACCCGCATTTACCTTTTTCAACCCGATTCTAAACAGGAACACCTCACAGTCTCTCAGAAAGTCTTTTTCACCTTTTTTCCCCATTTGCTCCCTTTGCTTGAAATTCCCCCGAATTCCCCAGTATCTGCTCACATCCTGTCCACTTTGGGAGGCCAACTCAGTGTCCTGGACATTATTTACTGGTGCTCCATGTGCTCGCCTTTTCTCTCTAACTGGATTAAATGCTTTCTGAGATCAAGGATCGCTGCATCGTGGAGCTCCAGACAACACACTGGGCCTCTACCACCAATCACCCTTCTCAGCATGATTCTATTTATTAACTTAACTAATATTGGATAACTTGCTATTAGGCACCACGTACTGTCCTAGGTGTTGGAGGTATATCAGCGAGACAGTCCCTGGAGCTTAAGTATGAGGCAGGAAAAAGCACTAATAGAAGACCCCAAAATTAAGTAATTGATCACAAACCTTGAAGATGCTCCCACTGAGGGAAAGACAAAAGGGAGGGTGACAGAGACACTAAAAACTCCTGCACAACTTATTTCAAGTCGTGTTTTCTCCAGAAAGAGGAGAGCCCAGTTAACAGCATTGGTGAGAGGTTTATTTCCAGAGGCAACGTCCCCTGGTTTTATGTTTCCGTATCCATGCACAGATGCCCTCTCTCCAGGGGCTGCATTCACCCACATGAACTGTGGATAAACACACGCTTGCACTGCCTTCAGACTCTGCCTGTGTCCAGGGGGCACATCGGGGCTCCTAACGGCGCCAGGTAGAAGCAGGTCAATCCTCAGCTAGAGCAACAGAGGGACTCATCCCGATGTCGTCCCCCTTCCGCCAGAGTAATTCTTCCAGAACAGTTCTCGGTTAGTGACTTCAACAGGAAATTACGTCTCCACGTCCCCTGCCAGACCCGCCTTGTAAAGCTCACGGCCGCGTCCCTGCACTGTAGATACGAACACACAACTGCACGGGATCCCTGGCTGTGCACCCACCCCAGAGCCACCTCGGGTCAGGTTTGGCCTCAGAAACATTTTGAACAGCAGTTTCGTGCTGTAAGTGTCGTGCTTCTAAAAGCACTATCGTATTTCATTTCCCCATCAATTCTTGTTTCTTTTCCATTTCCTTTTAAAATTCATTTTGTACAGTATTCCCATTTCTCAGTTTATCTCATTTTTAATTCATCACCAGGGATGCCTTCTCCATCAACTGGCAAAGTTACCATTTTAATGCAGCTCTTACAGAGATACAGAACGCTCGCCTGGCCCAAGCACTTCGCAAGCCTGAGGCCACCGAGCCTTCCGGGCGTGGGCTCATTTCTGCAGCACATACACGGCCCTTCCGGGCTAGAACTGGGCTCCAGGCCAGGAACCTTGCTGTCATGAATGAATGGGTTTGTTCTAACCCCACATCTAATCCTGAGAACAATTCTGTTTGTTTTTAGACTGAGATGTGTTACATGCTGCAAAGTATACACAAGTCTCGAATTTACAGCTTAATAAATAAACACATGTGCTTGTATAACCACCCCCGGGATCAAGATGCAGCCCCACCCCCAGCCCCAAGAGTCCCCAGATGACAGCATCTGTCAGGATCAACATCTGAGCCCAGAGCCTGCACACCAGTGTGGGGCAAGGGGGTAGGCCAGCCCCAGAGCCACAGAAGCCCCACCAATGGGCCGCGTGGTCTTGAGCAGATCGTGAATCACACTGTACGTGGGAGCGCCCAGCTGTGCAGCCAAGGTGTTGCTGACCAAGTGCTTTTGCTGTGTGAGTCCCATGACCCTACGTGTGAAACCACTTTCGCCAAGTCTGACGCATCTCTGTTATGGTGGCTGCTGTAGAGCCTGGCCTGCAGCAAGATGGCCGGAGGCTTGTACCAAGCCTTCAGTACTTTTCTTACATTCGGCTGTTTTACAATCACCAAAATCAAACGGATTGGCCAGGTCCACCTCCCACAGCAGTGTTTCTTACTGTGAAGTGTCCTAAAACTGTCCACCTGTGGATACCTAGCGGTGTTCACAAAAATGTAAAGTTTTTCCACTTTAAACCTGCTGTGGACCAATTTATATACGTATGTGTATGTGTGTGCATGTGAATACGCATGTATGCACATACTTGTGAATGCACACGTGTGCCCTGTGAATGAACATGTTCATGTTCGTTCGTACGCATGTCCACGCATTCGCACGTGTGCACGTGTGTGCACATGTGAATGAACATGTGTGCACACATGTTTGTGTCTGCATATATGTGTGTCTGTAAATGTGTTCATCTTTAGGATGGTGCTTGGGAATGTGCATTTTTTAAAATGTTGTTTCATATCCTTTGGACACATTCACATTTGAGCACCGCTCTTAAATATTGGTGATCTCATTTGGGACTTTATGAATTACATGTGCTGAGTAACTGGTGCTTTCTACTAAGTAGAGGTGAGGTGGTGTTCCTAGCAGTGGGTGTCTGTGACAGTAAACGCACTAATTCGCCCTGTCCCCATGTCACCCCTACCTTGCTGGATGACCGCACACGCACTGTGAACTTTGTAACTCTCTGGGGGAGAAAGACTGATCCCAAGACACACATTTAAGAACAAGCCCATTCCCAGAAACACGTCAGCAGAGCCCTCCAGGTATGCTGACCGGTCACCTCACCTGTCTGTGTGGTGGCAGTGGGCCGCGAAGGATGCTGCTACCCTCTGAGTCTTCTGTGCAGTCCTGACACGTTTACACAGTATTTCTCATTCTGCTCACCCGCCATCCGTTGGTGGTCTTTGGAAAACTTCTGTGCCCTTACACTGTCTCTGACCTTCCAGACACCATGATGGTTCCTGCCTGGTGCTCGGTGCCCAGGCTCCACACTCACCCACAGGGGGAAGCCACTCATCCCCCTGGGGATGAGTGTGGCATCGCAATCGCCTTCAGCTGTCTGACCTAAATTCCTGTACTTGCGAAGGAAAAGGCATTTGCATCAGTAATCTCTGTATTTCCCTCTTCATGACCAGTGGTATGTTTTAAATATCCCATTTGCTTATTTTCTTATTATTTTCTTCTATGTTCATAATGAAAGACAGCTTTTTTTAAATCAGAGAATCTAGTTTACCAATTTACTTCTCAGAGACACTGTGGTTATTAGATGCACAAGGTTATCACGAGGCAGCCCCAGTCTCCACACCTTCCTCCCACCGCGTTGTGTAGAAAACAGCTCAGCTGGCTTCTCGCTCCCATCCCCGCCAAGCACGGAGCCCCTGCACCCATACCATCTGCCTCTCCGGCACAAGTGTGATTTCTGCTTTCCCAACTGGACAAAATCTCTTCAAAGACCAACACTGTGCCTTACTTAAGCCCAATTCAGTGAAGTTGGAGACACTATCCATCTGCCCATTTTCTTGGTGTGGCATAGAAAAGCAAACCGAGGAGACAAAATCCCTGCCTCGCGGAACTTGCCTTCTAGTGGACAGGTTGGCCGTGCCATGTAATAAATAAGTAAATTTTACTATTTTAGAAAGAGCAGAGGGTTAAAGAGACAAAGCAGACAAGGAGACCTCAAGCATCCCCGGCATCTAATGTAGCACACAGCTCATACAATCTTGAACAAAACTGTATTTAACTAAAAGAAAATATAATCTTTGGAATGTATTTTGACCATAGAATATAAATGTCAAACAATTGCATACTTTTTTATAAAAATGTCCTGTAAACTACATAGAAAATAATGAAGACATACAACATTTTGTAAGAGATACAATGTGTTGGTGTTATATGTCAATTACATCTCAATAAATAATACATACATACAATAAAAATAATAAATAAATAAATATTTTTAAAAAGAGAAATTAAGGAAGAGGGTATTAACCATGTCTGCGGGGAGATACAGTTAAGCAGCAGTTTCCAGGTTGCAGAAGGCATCCCGTTAACCTTGCTTTGTCAAGAATGAGCTCTGTACCATTGCGTGCATATATTGATTCCTGCAATAGTGCTTTACACCCAGTGGGTGCTCAATAAACATGTTTAGTCGGTGCCGAGGGGGGCTGAGCGGGGGTTAGGGAAGATCTCATTTTAAATATGAGGTTCAGGTAAGATCTCATGCCCTTTGGCACTGTGTGTGGAGGATCAAGGGTTACGTTGAGGACAAGAGTGCTCCGAATTTACATCTTTGCTGAGATTTGTGAATAATCCGTGCAGATTTACTTTCTCTCTTTGCTCATCCATAGCTGAGAGAAGACCATCCCCATCATTTGGGCAATCGTGGATTCATCCCAGTTTCTTACAGTATTCTGATGACGTGGACAACTGGGCTCCACTGTGTCTAGAAAGCCTGCTTGGGCACAGGGGCGGCTGTCTGAATCCCACACACTCACGGAGGCTTGGAGTTAGCTTCGTGCTTCTGCTGCATCTGTGGTTAACACAAATTATTTTGTCTGACACGACATCCATTCTTCCTTTGATGAAAGGATCATACTCCTTTCTGACTGCGTGGCTCTTGTCTTCCCATCCAACACCCCCAGGACACAAGGGTCCCTGATGGCTGGAGAATCCTTGTGCCCCATGCCCAGAAAGATGGCTGTTCGGGGGGGCGACGGGGGACCCAGCCAGGCCAGTTGGCAGGAGGCCCAGGGCTTCGGGTCCGACTCTCTGGGAGAACACCTCCTTCACGCCCCCCAGCTCGGTGGACACGAGTCAGCTCTTGGCAGCTGTGTACCAGCTACATGAAGAAAGCTTCCAACACACAAGAGCATGGAGCTGGCAGAGAGAAAAGCAAACCAAGGACAAAATGCAGAGAGGTTGAGAGAGACAGAGAGAGAGAGAGAGAGAGAGAGAGGCAGAGTCAGAGAGATGGGGGAGAGGACAGTGATGCCAGAGACTCCTCCAGATTTTTTTAGTTCTGTTGCCACCTACCCTGTACTCTTCCAACAAATTCTATTTTTCATTACTCTAATTCAAGTTGAGTTTCTGTTACAACTGGAAACATGTGGACTGTCCCAGAAACCCCTGAGCCAGTGCCTGATGTGGCCACCTGTCACAGCACGCTGGCAAGAAGACCAGGATTTCCCCATTTTACCAGTGATACCAGGTCACCTAAGTTTATGGAATAGCTTTATGCAATAAAGTAGAATTTTGGTTAATTCGAAAAAGTGTATATGCATGCCACAAATTGAAGATTTAGACCCATAGTGGAGGATATAGTCTAGAAGGCAAAGAGCAGAAAGCCTTCAGAACCAGGGATAGGAGGCAAATCCTTCCTGGAACCAACCCCAAGACCACTGACCAAATGGCTGGAACCTGGCGCCTGCCACAAGGAACCGCGGTCAGCTGCAAAGCTTCCACTTGATGCTGACCCAAAGGGGCGGTGTTCCCTTTCTGGAACATCATAAAAAAATTTCCTGTGTGAGAATCCACATCTGGTTCTGGTGTCAGATCACTTCTGGCTTTGGGTCTCCTAGTTTCAACAATGATATCTGTTGATAGGGATGGATGGAACCAGCAGACCTTCGTTTTCAACAAAATACATCTGAACCTATTTTTGAAAGGTTCTGGCAAACACGTTTTGCACAAAATTGTTTTTCCCCTCAATCACTGGATTAGAAAAGAAATGTTATGCCATGTGTGTTTCATTAAGTTACCATTAACTCTTTGAAAAGGCTCTTTATAAGAAATGTGTAATGGCCCCAGATTCTTGGAAATCCTTTTTTTCAACCAAATCCTCCCATTTTTTAAAAAAGGAATGAAACTTGAAATCAATGCCTTGATTTGGCACTCTATATTTGACTAAATGTGAAAAAGATTGAAAACTCATCAAGCAGCATAAATTATATACATTGAATGCATTCTGTTCTAGAATATTCTTGTTAACACTCTAGTATCACTATTTACTAAACACCATTTGCTTAAGTAACTGTCACTATCCATCTCACAAAAATTACATTAAATTTGACAATAAATTTACACAATTGTAGCCTCATAATGAGATAGCCTCTGAATACATAAAATATGAACAGAATAACAAAAAAATTGGCAATTTGAAGGAGTCAATACTTTCAATATGTTTAATTTCATCTTGAATACTGGGAACAAGGCAGCCAGTAAGTATGTGCTTGGACAAGGTCTTGGGTGGGTTTGCTGGCTGTACACGGAGTATTTCTTCTGGGTCCTTGTCACATGTTTGTGCTACCCCACTGGGCATCTTCTCTCTAATTTTGTACAATGCCCTCAAATTTGTCTAATTAATGCAAAATCTCCCCTGTTCTCAAACCAGATTCTTGTCTTAATTTTCCTGCTGATAACTGAATTGTAAATTTATCGGTCATTTATTTTAATTTTTTAAAAAGGTTTATTTATTTATTTTAAAGAGCGAGAGTGCACGAGGGGGAGGGACAGAGGGAGAGGGGTAATCTCGAGCAGACGCCCCGCTGAGCGCAGAGCCCAACACAGGGCTCGATGCCAGGACCTTGCGATCATGAACTGAGCCAAACCAAGAGTCAGACACTTAACCGACTGAGCCACCCAGGCACCCCAGCCATTTATTTTTTTAAGCAGCTTTACTAAATACCACAAATTCCTCCAATTTAATTGCACCATTTGGCAGACATTTCTTTTTTGTTTTACACAAATGCCATTGTCTCATTCTCCCTGACAGTTACATAACTTTTCAATACACTTTCACCAACAATTCCCGTATTTTGTCTCTACCTTTTATTTTCCTCTTCACCACTTATCATGAACAAACATGTTTTTATTTTACTTTGTTTATTTTTAATCAATGAACCTCAATGAAGTGAGTGTTCTTTGTCTGTCTCTATTACTATTATATCCGCAACAAGTAGAAAAGTGGCTGGCCCACAGTGGGCACTCGATAAATATTTATTAATGAATGCAACTCATGAGAAATTAAAATAAACAAGGACTGAACAGGAATGATTGGATTTAGTGTTAGGAAAATAAGTAGTGATCTTGTCAAGAATAGTGAGCGCTGTGAATCATTTAAGACTGATGAATCACAGACCTGTACCTCTGAAACAAATAATACATTATATGTTAAAAAAAAAAAAGATAGTAGGAGGGGAAAAATGAAGGGGGGCAATCGGATGGGGAGACAAACCATGAAAGACTATGGACTCTGAGAAACAAACTGAGGGTTCTAGAGGGGAAGGAATGGGGGGATGGGCTAGCCTGGTGATGGGTATTAAGGAGGGCACGTACTGCCTGGAGCACTGGGTGTTATATGCAAACAATGAATCATGGAACACTACATCAAAAACAAATGATGTAATGTATGGTGACTAACATAACATAATAAAATTTAAAAAAAAGAATAGTTTTAAATAAATAGCTGGTGTAAAGCAAGATCACAGTGGCTAAAAAGGTGGAAGGGACCCTTGTCAACACTGTCAGTGGGAATATAAAATGGTGCCACCATTGTGGAAAACACTATGACAGTTTCCAGAAGAATTTAGGAGAATTACCATATGATCCAGCAATTCCACTTCCAGTATATACCCAAAAGAATTAGAAGCAGGTTCTTAAGAGGTATTTTACACCCATGTTCATAGCAGAATTATTCACGGTAGCTAAAACATGGAAGTCACCCTATTGTCCACTAATGAAAGAATGGATAAACCCAATGGGGTGTGTACCCACCATGGGTTATTTTTCAGCCTTACAAAGGGAGGAGATTCTGTCACTTGCTACAACGAGGATGAACCCTGGGGACATGATTCTCAGCGAAATAAGCCAAACGGGAAAGGGCAAATACTGTACAAGTCCACTGATAGGAGATTCTCAGAGTCATGAAATAGAGACAGAAAGTAAAAGGTGGGAGCCAGGGGCTGGACAGGGAGTGAGGTGTCACTATTTAAGGAGATGGAGTTTCAGTTTGGGGAGAGGAACAGAGCTCTGTGCATGGGTGGCAGTGATTACAACAGTGTAAATGAACTTAATGCCACTGAACTTAAAGTAGTCAAAACGTCAAATTTTATGTTGTGTATATTTTACCACAATAAACAGCAAAATAATTGACCAAATCAAAGTAGAGGTGGGAAGTGAGGGGAGATTAATGGCTGAAGTGCATTTAAAAGTGTGCTTTGGCATGGAGGAGAGCAGTGACTAGAAGGGGCTGTGGGTCAGGGACGTGTTCCCACATACGGACATGACTTAATGTTTGATGTTGATGAGAGGTTGTTAGAAAATATGAAGAAGTTGAGAGAGAGAATAGCTGAGTCAACCAAGTATGTGAGGAGGCAGCTGGGGTTGAGATCCAAAGAACACATTGGGATTAACCTAAAAGAAGGAGGCACGTTTATCCAGGCATGCAGATGGACAGACCTGCACATAAGAAAAGCGTTTCTTACTTCTGTGTTCTTGTGATATTGCTGCCCAGAAATCCTGGAGGTCTGAGGATGCTGAGGCATGCTTGAATTCAGAACTATTGTGTAGATGGCAGAAAACGAGGGAGATGACTCAGATGATAATGACACAGCGGGCAGGCCCGAGGGTCCAGTGAGTTTGCCTTGATAGCAACAGCAGCCTAGCGTCGGGCTTGGGCCGAAACTTGCTGCCGTCCTCACATTTAGCTCTGTTGTTTATGTTTTCCCTGCTCTGTGGGTACAGGGTCATTGCTCTGCTGTTCTTATCTGTACTAACTGTTCCTAGAACCATGGAAAGATGAAGAATGAGAGCTTTGGGTTGGAGAAAACCCGGCTCGCTGTGTTGAGGTGACTGAGGGAGCTTCCATGAACGCCTCTGGGGGCTAAAATCGATGTTTAGGCAAATCACACTCCAAATAAGGTCTGTTCTTCCAGCTTTTGGCTTGGGGATAAGCAGGCTAAGTGGGCAAAGGCCATATATTGGGATTTTCTCTGGGGAGCAAAGGAAGGGGAGGTTCATTCCAGTGGAATTTTGATTTATCTGTGGGGACACATGGTTCCATAATGGAAGGAGCTACCTTCTAAATTTTATAGAGTGGCTGTCAACTTGGGGTACTTAAGTAACCAGTTTTGGATTTTCAAATTATCATTTGCATGTATATACACTGTCTTGATACCTTGATAAGTATGCTTTGAGATGATAAATAAAATCACCTGGGGTCCTTGGCCGTGGACCTCTTGGAGCAGGGGCTATGGTGTTGGCACAGCACCATCTTCTCTTTTTTACCCCGTAATGTGACTAGAACAACAAAACAGACTGCCAAGGATCATGCCCTATTGTGTTACCTTTCCTGAGAATCTGAATTTTTTTTCCTTGTACACATAAAACAGAACAGGAAATCTCCTTCCATGCCCTTCCTTCAAAGTTATAAGTATATACTCTGGATAGGATGGCCTTCTGAGACCCCAACTTTCTGTTTCTTCCTCTTTGGAGCCCTCTCATCTTCCACAAGATGATACAGTGGATGTGGACAGAGTAAAGAAGGCCAGGGCTGGGGCTCTAAGGTTTGGTGCATAGTGAAGGCCCCGGGCGATCTGTCAAGGTGGCTTCAGACAACTCTAGGCTTCTCTCTTCATTTGTCTTGGTTTTGGCAGTCCTGGATTCTTCTAAATCAGCCTTCCCTCTCATAATGATGATGCTAATACTAATGTTTAGGCATTAAAGGGAATAGTACAGGAATGACCCCTAGTACTTGCTTTAACTTGAAAATATTCAGACTTTGTTCAAGTAATACAATAAAAGTAGTACCCTCTACACCGTCCAACCTGTCTGCTAAATATTGGGATCTGAGGTCATTGGGATCCCTTGCCTAACCCCATTCAAAATAAAGGGATATTTTGGCTTATTTTTCCCCTTTGTCTTAACTCCAAGACTTCATGGAGGTGAACAAGCATCTCAGTTAAATCAGGATTCAGAAATTCTGGGGTCTACTTGTAAATCCGTTGTCAGATCATCTTCGTGTGCCCCCATCAGCATTGCTAACATTTTCATAGGAAATATGGTCTCAAACTGAACTCCAGAGATTTCAAAGACAACATCACAGTGGCATTTCTAAAGCTTGAGAATCTGGAAATGCAGCTGGAGATACAGTAAGAAAAATTTTAGAACAATGATACCATGAAGTTACAGGCCACGATGAAGCAACATGGATGCAGAACATGTCTCGGGGAGGGGGGCTCATGCTCCCTCTGGGAAGATGTTGCCACGGCAGCTATGTGTGCAAAAATGAAATGTGGTTCATGTGAAAGAGGATAAACAAAAGGGATGAAACTAGTAAAAATTTGACCCAAAAGAAGATTGGGTCACAGGTCATTAGGACCTCAGGTATAATGCAGATGAAATCATTTTATACTAATAACCGTGATAGCTAACAACAACTGAGCACGTGTTATGGGCCAGGCACTATCAAGTGTGATGTTATAGTAAATGTATGTGCATAATATGTAGTTATATATTTTATATTATTTATATCTCACATGCATTTTTATTTATCATTTTGTATTATAGTATAATACTTTTCTATTTATATTTATATATAAATTATTAATGTTTTATAAATAAAATGAATGTTATATATATTCATTTAATCTTCACAACAATATATGTAAGAATTAGGTGGATGTGGATGATTTGACAGGAGATGTGAAAATCCATGCCTAAAGTTGAATGTCCCAATGTGGGAGTTGGGGTTGAACATAGACAGGCTGAGTCTCCCTTAACTGCAGCACTGCACTGACTTTCATAGGCAATGGGGTGTTCACTTACTAAGGGCTTCAGGCTGGAGAAAAATTTGACATAATCAAATCTGTGCTTTAGGCATATCACAAAAGCTATGCTTGAAGGTAATTCTAGGGGAGAAGAATGAAGGTAGGGCTCTGTCTTTGTTGCTGTTTTTTGTCCATTTGTTTTGTTTTTTAGATTCCACATATAGGTGAAATCATATAGCATTTGTCTTTCTCTTTCTGATTTATTTCACTTAGCATAATACCCACTAAGTCCACCCTTGTTGTCACAAATGGCAAGATATCATTTTTTATGGCTGAGTAATATTCCATCATGTATACACACCACAGGCTCATATAAATACAGAGAACAAACTGATGCCAAAGGGGAAGAGGGTAGGAGAAGGTGTGAAATGGGTGAAAGTGATTAAAAGGTACAAACTCCCAGTTACAAATGAATGCCTTTATGAGTTTATTAGTAGACCTGCCATCGCAGAGGAAAGAATCTTGAGCTAGAAAATGTGTCAATAGAAACCTCCAACATTGAGAAACAAAGGGAACAAAGAACGAAAAAAAAAACCCATAGAATATTCCATATGTGTAATAGGAACACTTGGAGAAGAAAGAGAGAAGGAACAGAAGAATGTTTGAAACAAGAATGATGAAAAATTTCCCCTGAATTAATGTCAGACACCAAGCCACAGATCCAGGAAGATCAGAGAACACCAAGCAGAGTAAATGTTAGAAAGCTACACCTGGGCACGTCATTTTCAAACTGTAGAAAATCAAAAATAAAGAAAATTCCTAAAACAAATGAGAGGCTCAAAAAAAGGAAGTACACCTGATTTCTTTTCAGAAACCAAACAAGGAAGAAGAGAGGACAAAATACTAAAAGTTTTTAGAGAAAAATCTACCATCCTAGAATTCTGTTCCCGGAAAAATTCTCCCTCAAAAATGAAGAAAAATTAAAAACATCTCATATAAAAATGAGGGAATTTCTTGCCAGTATATGTGCCTTACAAGAAATGTTAAAATGAGTTCTTTAGAAACTAATTCAGATCTATATAAAGGAAGACTACCAAAGAATGAGCAAGTTATGATAAATATACACTTATTTTCTTATTCTAAACTGATCTAACAGGTAACAGTTCACTCAAAATAATAACAGCAACAATTTATCCTATTATGTATGCTTATGTATATAACCTATATATGCATATATACATACCTATACATATATGTATATATGCGTATATATAAGAGAAATGAATGGCAACAATGGTCCAAGGGATGGGAGAGAGGGATTAAGATTATTTTGCTACTGGGGCAGCTGGGTGGCTCAGTCGGTTAAGGGTCTGACTCTTGGTTTTGGTTCATGTCATGATCTCAGGGTTGTGGGATCGAGCCTTGCATCAGGGCTGAGCAAGGAGTCTGCTTAGGATTCTCTCTCCCTTTCCCTCTGACCCTCTGCTCACTCGTGCTCTCTCTCTCTCTCAAGTAAATAAAATATTTTTTAAAAAAGGTTATTTTCCTGTCTTGTTAATTTTAGCCATTCTGACTGGGATGAGGTGGTATCTCATTGTTTTGATTTGTATTTGTATTGATTTGTTTTGATTTGTATTTTAATTTGTACTTGTATTTCCCTGATGCCAAGTGATGTGGAACATTTTGTCATGTGTCTGTTGGCCATTTGTATGTTTTCTTTGGAGAAATGTCTGTTCACATTTTTTGCCCATTTCTTGACTAGATTATTTGTTTTTTAGGTGTTGAGTTTGCTAAGTTCTTTACAGATCTTGGATACTAGCTCTTTATTTGACATATCATTTGCAAATATCTTCTCCCATTCCACAGGTTGCCTTTTAGTTTTGTTGACTATTTCCTTTGTTGTGCAGAAGCTTTTTATCTTGATGAAGTCCCAATAGTTCATTTTTGCTTTTGTTTCCCTTGCCTTTGGAGACATGTCTAGCAAAAAGTTGCTGCAGCCAAAGTCAAAGATGTTGCTGCCTGTATTCTCTAGGATTTTGATGGACTCCTGTCTCACATTTAGGTCTTTCATCCATTTTGAATTTATTTTTGTGTTATGGTATAAAAAAATAGTCCAGTTTGGTGAGGATGCAGAGAAAAGGGAACTCTCTTACACTGTTGGTGGGAAAATAAGTTGGTACAGCCACTCTGGAAAACAGTATGGAGGTTCCTCAAAAAGTTGAAAATAGAGCTACCCAAAGACCCAGGAATTGCACTACTGGGTATTTACCCCAAAGATACAAATGTAGTGATCCGAAGGGGCACATGCACCCCAATGTTTATAACAGCAATGTCTACAATAGCCTAAATATGGAAAGAGCCCATATGTCCATCAACAGATGAATGGATAAAGAAGATGTGGTATATATATATAGAATGGAATATTACTCAGCCATCAAAAAAATGATATCTTGCCATTTGCAAGGATGTAGTTGGAACTAGAGAGTATTATGCTAAGCGAAATAAGTCAATCAGAGGAAGACAATTATCATATGATCCCACTGATATGAGGAATTTGAGAAACAAGACAGAGGATTATAGGGGAAGGGAGGGAAAAATGAAACAAGACAAAACCAGAGAGGTTGACAAATCATAAGAGACTCTTAATCTCAGGAAACAAACAGGGTTCCTGGAGTGGAAGGGGGTGGGAGGGATGGGGTGGCTGGGCGATGGACACTGGGGAGGGTATGTGCTATGGTGATGCTATGAATTGTGTAAGACTGATGGGAACCACAAACTTGTACCTCTGAAACAAATAATATATGTTAATAAAAAAACTAATGATGTACTGTTTGGAGACTAACATAACATAATAAAAAAAATTACAAATAAGAAAGCAAAAGTAGCTATATTTTGGACAGAGCAGATTTCAATACAAGAAAAATTACCAGGGGTAAAAAAGGAATATATGATGGTAAAGAGGTCAGTTCTCCAAGAAAACATAGCAATCCTTAATGTGAATGTGCATAACAACAGAGGATCAAACTATGTGAGAAAAAAAAATTATTGAACTGCAAAGACAAATAGATTAATCCTCTACTGTATGTGGATACTTCAACACCTGACTCTGAAATGGACAGATCCAGCAGAAGTCAGTAAGGATATAGTTGAAGTTAACATCACCATCAGTCTCACCTGTATGTAATTGTCATATATAAACTATTACATCCAACAACTGCAGAACAAACATTTTTTTCAAGCTTACATAGAACATTCACCAAGATAGATCACATTCTGGACCACAAAATGTATCTTAAAAGTTTAAAAGAATAGAAACCATAGAATGTCTGTTCTCAGGCTACAGTGGAATTAAATTAGAAAGCAATGACATAAAGACAACTTTTTATATCCAAAATTGGAGAAATCCAAAAATATGTGGAAATTAAACAACACATCTAAATAATGCATGAGTCAAAGAAGAAATAAAGAAAAATTTACAAATATTTTTAACTAAGTGAAAAGAAAAACACAACTTATCAAAACTTGTAGAATGCAGTGAAAGCATTGCTTAGAAGGAAATCCATGACATTGAATGCATTCTTAGAAAAGGAAAAAGTGTCCAAAATCAATAATCTAAGTTTCCTCTTTAGGAAACCAGAAGTGGAAGAGCAGATTAAATTCAAGGTAAGCAGAAGAAAATAAATAACAAGAATTAGAACAGAAATCTATTATATTGAAAACAAGAAATAGAGAAAATCAATGAAACTAAAAGCTGATTCTTTGAAAAAAAAATAAAATCAATAATTCTCTAGCCAGATTAAGAAAAAAAGAAGACACAAATTACTAATATCAAATTGAAAGAGGAGTCATTACTACAGATTCCATGGGCATTAAAAATCAAGCAATACTATAAAAAACTCTATGCACACACATTTGATAACCTAGATGAATTGGAACAATTCCTTGAAAGATGCAATCTGTCAAAACTCACATAAGAAGAAATAGACAATTTGAATAGACCTATATCTATTAAATAATTTGAATCAATATCACCTTTCAAAACAGAAATAACCAGGCCCACATGGGTTCACTGGTGAATTCTACCAAATATTTAAGGAAGAAATTATATGACTTCTTTACAATCGCTTTCAAGGAGAGAAGCAGAGAGACTACTTTCTAACTCATATTATGAGGCCAGTAATATTCCACTACCAAAACCAGATAAAGATATTACAATAAAAGTTACCATAAATCAATATCTCTCATGAACATAGATGCAATTGTTCTCAACAAGATATTAGCAAATTGAATACAACTATATATAAAAAGATATACATCATGACCAAGTGGGATATATCCCAGGTTTACAAGACTGGTTCAATATCCAAAAATCAATTAATGTATCTATCACATCAACAGATTAAAAAAGATAGTTCACATGATCATATCTATAGATGTGCAAAAAACATCTGACAAAATCCAACACCATTCATGATAGAAAATCTCAATAAACAAGGAATAAAAGGGAATTTTCTCAACTCAATAAAATCTATCTACAAAAGAATCCTATAGCTAACATCATACTTAGTGGTGGGAAACTCAAAGTTTTCCACTGAGATCAGGAGCAAGAAAAGCATGTCCTCACTCTCTACAGCTTTTCAATATCATACTGGGGGAAATCCGAACTAATGCAATAAGATAAGAAAAGGTTATGAAATGTATACATATTAGGATCAAAGAAATAAAACTATCTTCGTTCACAGATGAACTGGTCATCTGTGGAGAAAACCCAAAGAATTGACCAAAAAAACTCCTGGAACTAATAAGCATTACACAAGATTGCATGATATATGAGGTTAAAATACAAAAGTCAATCACTTTCCTAAATACCAGTGAAATTTAAATTAAGACATGATACTGTTTACATCACCATCCCCCAAAATTATATACTTAATTATAAATCTAATAAATTATGTATAAGATCTCTATGAGGACAACTACAAAACTGATGAATAAAATCAAAGAATTAAATAAATGAACAGTTGTTCCATGTCATGGTCAGGAAGACTCAATATTGATCTATAGATTCAATGCAATCTCAATTAAAATATCAGTAAGTTATTTTGTGGATTTTGACAAACTAATTCTAAAGTTAATAAGGATAAAAAAATTTAAAAAAATAAAAAATAAAAAAATAAAGTTAATAAGGATAGGCAAAGACCCAGAATAGACAACTTGATCAATATTGAAGGAGAAGAACAAAGTTGGAGGACTCATGCCACTTGACTGTTTATGGTAGTCAAGACAGTGTGATATTGGCATAAGATCAGACAAATAGAGCAATTAAATGGAATAAAGAGCCCAGAAAGAGATCCACATAAATACCATCAACTCATTTCAACAAAGGAAATCTGTGGAGCAAATTCAGTGCTTTCAACAGTGTCGGAACAACTAACTGGACATTAACAATATCTCAAAATGTATCACAGACCTCAATGTAATATGTAAAACTCTTGGAAGATAACATAGGAGAAAATCAAGATGCCTTGGGGTTAATCTGGTGCCAATACCAAAGGCACAATCCATAAAGAAAGAATTGATAAGTTGATCTTCATTCAAACTAAAAATGTCTGCTCCATGAATGACACCGTTGGGAGAATGAAAAGACAAATAATAGTCTGGAAGAAACTATCTGCAAAGGACACATCTGACAAAAGACTGTTATCCAAATTATATAAAGAACTCTTAAACTCAACAAGACAAACAAACAACCCAATTAAAAAATGAGCCAACAACCCTAACAGACACTTCATCAAAGAAGATATACAGATGGCAAATAAGCATATGAGAAGAGGCACTACACCATCTGTCATCAGGGAAATGCAAATTAAAACAACAAGGAAGTACTCCTACCACACACCCATTAGTGGCTAAAATCCAGAACCCTGACAGTACCAAGTACTGGTGAGGATGTGAAACAGCAGGAACTCCCACTCACTGCTGGTGGCCATTCAAAATGGTGTGGCCACTTTGAAAGACAACTTGGCGGTTTTTTACAAAACTAAACATATTCTAACCATATGATCCAGCAATTGTGTTCCTTGGCCTTTACCTAAAGGACTTGAAACCCTACATCCACACAAAAATCTGCACATGAATATTTGTTATAGCTTTATTCATAACTGCCAAAACTTGGAAGCATCCAAGTAGTCCTTCAGTAGGTGAATAGATAAATAAACTTGCTACATCCAGACGATGGAATATTGTTCAGCACTAAAAAGAAATGAGCCATCAAACCATGAAAAGACATAGAGGAACTTTAAAGCATATCACTAACTGAAAAAAAAAAAAAAATCTGAAAAGGCCACATACGGTGTGATTCCAATTATGTGACATCCTGGTAGAGGCATGACCATGCACACAATAAAAATATCAGTGGTTGCATGGGGTTGGGAGAGGGGAAGAATGAACAGGTGGAGCACAGACGATTTAGGACAGTGAACATACTCTGTGTGATGCTATAATGATGGGTGTGTGTCATTATACATTTGTCCAAACCATAGAATATATACCACCAGGAGTGAACCCTAATCTAAATACGGGCTTGGGACAATTCTGATGGGCCAGGGCAAGTTCATTGACTATAAAGAATGTAGCCTCTGGTGAGTGATGCTGATAATGAGGGAGCATGTGTGCACGTATGGGGGGCGGGGCATACATGGGAAACCCCTGTTCCTTCCCCTCAATTTTTCTGTGGGCCTAAAACTGTTCTAAAATATAAATTCTTTAAAAACAAAAACAAACAAAAACCTATTTGGGGCTCTCGAGAGATCAACAACAAAAGCACAGCTTGGGCGTACAGCTCCTGAGAACAGAATAGCAAACTAAGTTTGATATTCACTCTCTCTCTCTCTGAGGGTGCTCTGCATTGGGGGGGAGCTCAGGCGGAGGATGGCAGTCTTGCTGGCTGAAGACTCAAAGGTTGGAGTTTAAAGACACCGAAACAGCTGATGGTGAATCAGAAATCCTAAAAAAAAAAAACAGGGAGAGAGAGCCACAGAAGGAGGAACCCCATTTTGTACAAGTTTTCCTTGAATCTTGGGATAAGAGATATACTACACTTGTAAGACTCCCAACAAAAAGCAACAGCTAGAGACTGGAATCTGTCTGAAGATCCAGAGGGAGATACTGGAGGGTATAATCCCCACGTGAGGGTCCATGGTAAAGAGTGACTCATGTCTTAGGACTTCAGCCAGAACTGAAACCGACCCACCCTCACAATGTCCAAAACCTCTCTTCTTCAGGGTCAGGATGAATTTCCAGTAATTTAACCACCTGGTAAAACAAAATAAAATATTCTTCAGAAAAGGATAATAGGGTATAAACTCTGTACAATGTATTATCCACAGTGTCCAGCAAAAAGTAAAAGAAAAAAATTATAAGGCTTGCAAAGAAGCAGAGAAATGTGACACATAACCCAAAGAAAAATATTAATAGTAGCAAGCTCACCAACAGCCCAGCTATTGAAATTAGCATACAACAATAATAAATAATGAATATATTAACTATCTTCCAGGAGGAGCTAGGTGTGATGGGCACAGAGATGGAGAATTTCAGCAGAGTTATGGAAAGTACGAGAGAAGAGGAGGTGAACCCCAGAATGAAATGTGTGAGTCTACGTAACGACCCCGTGCAGGACTGATCACACAATCAGGCAAATTCAGCTGGAGTCCCAGGAAAAGAAGAAAACACAAGGAAGATAAACAGGAAACGACCACAAATTTCTTCTCTATAATGAGAAGTATCAGTATCAACAGACAGATGCAAGAAACAGTTGTAACAAGAGGAAAAATATGAAGAAACCCAATCCTGGCGCAGAGCAGTCCATTTCATCAGGGAATAGGTAAAAAGAAAATCCTACCAGGGATCCTTGGAGAAATGGCTCTTTCTAGATGGGCTGAGGTTGGTGAATCTTGTCACGGCAGAGTAAGGATGTGATTGACAAAATGCACAAAAATGGGGGCTGTTAATAGGACATGGGAGTCACCTTAAGGAGCTCCCAATGGCCACAACTGGAGCAATTTGAGAAATGAAATTAAGTTATTGGATCATACCCAAAGTACAAATTAAATATCTATGAGCCAGGAGGCCTGGGTGGCTCAGTCAGTTAAACGTTTGCCTTCGGCTTGGGTCATGATCCCAGGGTCCTGGGATCGAGTCCCACATCCGGCTCCCTGCTCAGAGGAGACCCTGCTTCTCCCTCTGTCTGCCGCTGCCCCAAGCTTGTGCTCTCTCTTGCTCTCTCTCTGACAAATAAATAAATAGAATCTTAAAATAATAAATAAATACCTATGAGCCTATACTTACAAAAATAAATGAAAGAATAAATTTAAAAAGGGGGAGGAAGGACAATTCTTGCATTTTCAGAGCTCCAAATACTGAGTGCAGACATTTGGCCCTGTGAGAGGCCGGGCGTAATTCCTCACCCCTTGAGTGTGGGCTGAACACAGGAATTCCTTCCAAAGAGCACCGCCTGCAGGAGATACACAAGAGTGACAGGTGAGCAGGTCAACACCAACAGCGGTGAGTCGTGCGAGATGTGCCCTCCCTACGGCGTGAAGGGGATGGCACTCTACCGCTGTGTCTCTGGGTTCCTCTCCACAGAACACAGAACCCAGCCTAATTATGAGGAAAATATCAGACAATCCTAGCTGAGATACATTCTACAAGATTTCTGACCAGTGGGTCCTCCTTAAAACTGTCAAAGTCACCGAAACAAATTCTGAGAAACTGTCACAGCCCAAAGGAGGCTCAGGAGACATGAACAAATGTAATGTGGTATCCTGGATGGGACCCATGAGCAAACCAGGACATCCGATAAAAACTAAGAAATCTGAATAACATACGGATTTCAGTTAATAACATTAGTTGGGACAAATGGACCACACTGATATAGGATGTTAGTAACAGCAGACTGGGTGTGGGGGATACAGGGACCCTCTGTGTTATCTTTGTGATTTTTCTGCAAATCTAAAGCTATTAAAAAATAAAAAGTTTATGAAAAATGGATTCTTAAAAGCAAGCAGATTAAAAAAACCCAATTTATAGACAAAAATAATGGTGAGAATGAGTCTGTTCCATCAGAGACCATGAAGGCCACGAGGAAAGAGAATGATAATGAAATGAAAAGTTGTCAGTAGATTTGTGTTAAAATGTTTCTCAGAAATGAAGGCAGAAAAATGGTATTTTTAGATAATCAAAAGCCAAAGGAATGTGTGGCCAGTAGGCTCACACTCTATTTGCTAAAGAAAGTTTCTCAGCCCAAAGGAAAACAGAAATTTAGGTTTGTAAGAGTGCTAGAAATTGTAAAAGTCTTAATAAATATAAAAGAAAAAAAACTAAATATCACTAAAGGTTAACTGATTCTTTAAAGTAACATAACAATGGTAGAGCCTGTAGTATGTGTTGAATTAAACTATGTCGCTGACAGTGGCGCAAGGGACAAGGTAAGAGAAGCTGAACTTCACCGCCATGAGGATTGTACAGCATATGCACACTGTGCTCTAGTAACGTTGATTTTATTACATTAGGGATGCACGAAGAAAGTATTCAGATTGTGTACTTTTCTTTGTTTGCAAATTATCGAAGTGTCGGAGCCGTGACTGCCTTCCAGGCTCCGTTTCTGGACGTCCCGGTGCATCCCACAACCTCAGCCACCCATCTGCTGGTTGTCTGAAGGCATTGTGCTTATTTCAGTGAAAGATTTGCTGGTGAAGGGACTAGACACTATTTTTGGTAATTGCTTGTTTTCAGTTGGCTTTGCTTTACCAAGTTTATGCAGATGTAATCTTTTAGATCATGAATTGAAATACTACTTGTGAATAAGAGAAGCACATGACCTCAGATCCCCAACTGAGTATAAAAATTCTTAGGCAAGATGCTCAACATGAAAATCATGCCTTACCAAAGGCAACTCTCAAGGCCATGAGAAATCTGTGACTAAGATTAAATTTTAATACAGAGTAAAAGGAATGTACTAATCCTATCAACGTATTTTGTAATGTTTAACTCATTTCCTGTAATGTGTTTGACAGTTTTCTGGACACTTGGCCAGTTCCCTGGACCATCTTCTGCATTTATATGCTCAGACGAAAAGTGATGGTGTTTTTCCTCAAACAAGCAGAGTTAAAAACAAAATTTGTTATATATTTACAGATGATACATTGCCTTTTGGAGGTAATATTTTTCTCGACAACTAGAAGGTATGTGGGTTCTAATGATTTCCTTCTGAACAAGATAAATGAACATAGAGTTCTGTAGGGATCCTGTTGGCTTCCCGTTCACTACCTTTAATTATAATTAGTACCCTTGCAAGCCTGGGGATGAGGTTTGATCCTAGAAAGTGCAAGTATAAGGCATCCCGTGAGATGACGTTGCTGTGTCTCCCAGTGACCATGGGATGCCATGGATAAAACAGGGATTTGAGAATCAGCTCACGTCACCTCGAGTGGAAGGTGGGACAACAGCCTGCAGAGAGGAACTCGGGGCTTCGGGTGGGTGACGGCAGAGCTCCCACAGACCGGCTGCTCGTGGGAGTAGTGGACCCTAGTTTCTACTTCACTTCCTCGCTTTCTTTCTTCATCGACGCTGGCCACACCCACGTTTATGGAGAGTCCTCTGGAAAGATATTTGGTCTTCACAATTGAAGACGAGTAGATTCCAATATGGCCGCCACCATCACTGTGGCTCCAACTTCCATTCATTGTTGACTGTAGATGTTAATCACACATTTTTTCATGTGCTTCTTGGCAATTTGTCCTATTTGAAAGTATTTATTTGACTATTTTGCTGTTTTTAATTGCTTTGTTTATCTCATTATTGACTTGTAAGTGTTCACAGTATTCTCCAGACACAAGTCTGTGTCTTATATTCTCCCCCGGTATGTGGCTTGGCTTTTCTTCTTTTACACTTTTTAAGAGAACGACTATTTATTTTGATAAAGTCCAATTTATTAAATTTTTCTCTATGTACATGCTTTTTGTTTCCATATAAAGAACAACCACCGAGTCCCGAATACTTTCTCCTGTGACTCCTTTTCAACATTTTGCAGCTGCCACTTTCATGCTGACATCTAGAGCCCATTTTTAATTCATTCTTGCGCACAGTATGAACTAGATGTCAATCCCCCTCATATTTCTTTTCTTTTGTTTTTAATATTTATTTAAGTCATCTCTCCACCCAACGTGGCACGTGAACTCAGGACCCCAAGATCAAGTCGTGCAGTCCACCGACTGTGCCAGGCAACACCCCTTCTCTCGTGTTTCTATCAAGTGTCAAAGGACCTTTGTGAAAGACTTCATGTCCCTCGTGGGTCATACTGACCAGAAATTGAGTGACCGTGCATGCGCAGTTCCATTTGTGGACCCGGTCTCTTCTGTCTCTGAGACTCTGCACTCTGCCTTCCATATGTTTGTAAAAGCTCTGAAATCAGGTGGTGCAAGACACACAGATTTATTTTTTTTTTTTTGAAGATTGTTGGGCTTTTTAGATTCTTTGTATTTCCATCTGAATTTTAAAATCAACTTGCCATTTTCTAAATAGAAAGTGTTTTTTGGAATTTTGACTCGGCTTGCTTTTTCTATAGGCTAAATTGAACAAAGTTAGCACTCCCACAATATTGTCTTTTGATCTACACACGGCACACATCTCTCCATCCACTCTGGGGGACTGGAATTTCTCCAAGCAGTCCTTTCGACTTTCCAATGTATAGATCTTGTTCATATTTTAAGGTTATTCCTAAATATGCCATTTATATCCTGTTGTAAATATTGCTTTAGTTTCAAATTCCATTGTTGATGGTAGTCTATGGAAATACAGAAACACAACTGACCTTTGCATCCCTGCATGGTGTGCTGTGTCCTTGCTAAACACACATGTAAACTCTAGAAGCTGTTTTGTAGATTCTTTAGGATTTTCTATGTGCATGATCATGTCATTTATACATAAAAACAGATTTACTCAATTTTTTCCAGGGCTAGGATATGGACTTTTTGTTGGAAGGTTTTCAGTATTTTTTGTTAATGTATAAAGGATTTTGCAGCTTTCTGCTTTTTGCTAAGCTAGTCCTGGTATTTGTGGCTTTCAAGGAATGTGTACATCTCATTAATTTGTCCAATTTGGTGGTGGAAAGCTATACATAAAATGCTTATTATTCTTTTAATGTCTGTAAGATTTTAGAAATGTTCTTTCATTCCTCTTGCTAGTAAATAGTATCTTCTCTCTCTCTCTCTCTCTCTCTCTTTTTTTTTTCCTCTCTTCAGCCTGCCTAGAGTTTCATAGATTTTATTGACTTTTCAGGGATCCAATTTTGGGTTCCATTGATTTTCTCTGCTGTTTGTCTCTTCTTTATTGACTGATTTTTGACTCTTCCTTTTATTTTTCCTTCATTCTATTTACTTTGAGGTTACCTTATTTAATTCTTTCTCATCTATTGAGGAAAGCTTTGATTTTATTATAATCACTTCAAATTCTACATTTCCCCCTAAGCCTTTCTTTGGCAATATCTCACCATTTTTGAAATTTTGTGTTTTAGTTTCATTTATTTGAAAATACATTCTTGGTCTTTAATAGTTTCTGTGACTACTTCATGGATTACTTAAAATTATGTTGGATTATTTACAAATATTTAGGGTTTTTTCAGGTATATTTCTGTGATTGATTTCTAGTTATGGTGAAAGAATGTACTCTGTAATTTTAAGCATTTTTAATGTTTTGGGCTTTGCTGTACATCCTAGAATATGGCCATAATACCTGGTACATATTTCATGTATAAGAGAAAAGAATAACTCTCCTGCAGTTTTTGGTTGGAACATTCTATAAATATCAGTTAAGTCTAGGTGATTAATAGTATTGTTTCAGTGTTACGTACTCTTTCAAAGGCACACTTCTAAGATTTGATTTAATATGTGAATATTTGCATATAGAACATTTGGGGGATAGGTCACAGGCTGCCACTGAGCCCTGCTTACTTTAAATGGGCCTTGGATGTGTAATGGGCAGACCCAAGAGAAGGAATTTCCTATTCAGTCATCCCCAGCAACAGCAGGAGATTGTTCTTATCATCAGCTTTATCTTCAAATATTTATTAGGAACCCCATAAGGTGACATTCCCCCAAAGACCTAGCTTCCAGTCTGTCATGACAAAAAAATGACAAGTGTTGGCCAGGATGCAGAGAAAGGGGAACCTTCATGGACTGTTGGTGGGAATGCAAGATGGGACAGCCACTCTGGAAAATAAGGTGGGGGGTCCTCAAAAAACTAAAAATGGAGCTACCCTACAATCCAGCAATCCAACTTCTGGGGATATATCCAAAGGAAATAAAAAACCTAACTTGAAAGGTTATGTGCACCCCCATGGGCACTGCAGCATTATCTACAATGGCCAAGACATGGAAACACCCTAAGTGTCCGCCCTCAGATGAGTGGGTAGAGAAGGATGGTGTGTGTGTATGGTGGAACATTATCCAGCCATAGAAAACCTGGAATGGACTTTGAAGGCATTGTGCTCAGTGAAATAGGTCAGTCAAGAAAGACAAATACCATATGATCTCCCTTATATGTGGAATACAGTTAAAACAAAAAAAAACCCACCAAAGTCATAGTGACAAACTAGGGGTAGGGTGTGGGGAGGAGGGAAATTGGAAGAACTGCCCAAAAGGCACACACTTCTAGTTGGTTTTGTTCATACACTGTAGGGATACATTTGCCTTTTTGTTTGTGTCACCGCAAGATCCTATTGCTTGGCCCCTCAGAAACCATTTTCACTTTCACAAATAGAATTTGCCTTCAGTTTATTTTATTTTACTTTTACTGGCTCCTCACTCCCTATGCTTTTAGACTTTTATTTGCTGATTTGGAAGTCTCCAAGCTCGTGAGCCTCTGGCTGTGGTGGAGGTCTCTGGACACCTGAAGACGGTGTGATATGGGGGGGGGGGAAGCTACAGCATTATGTTTGTACCAGTGGCAACAGCCATTACCACCAAGGCTAGGTGCTGATTTTAATCCACATCAGCAACAAAAAGTAGCCAGTGGGTAGGTGGAGTCATTTTATCCAAAATATTTCAGGACTAGGTCTTCAAACAGCATGATGAAAACTGAGCCTTATTAGGCCCACGTGCAGCAACCCCTCTCCCGCTTTTAATAATACTTGAATCTTCAGCTTGAATAAATAAAAAATGTTCATGTTATAAATGACATGTCAGCCTTACTGAAAGGAAAATTTCAAAAATAATCATGTCCACAGGCTTGGTGAGAGATAAAAATCAGAAAATGCAGCTTGTTTCAAAACACCCCTCTTTCAACATGTAGCACTTTCTGTGGATTATTTCTTCATTCTAACGTTTTTGGATTGACTGAAAAAGCTAATTCTCATTCAGGATTAAAAGGTTACCGGCAGTGAGTGAAAGTTGGTCAAGACCAGCTGACACAGTATGAGAAAGGCCCCATGTTCCACTGGAATTGCTGGAAAATCACTCATGACCCGCAGTCTGGCTCCTGGGTGCCGCCATTCTCCCTCACCTGCACCAGACGACCGACGGCTATCCCTCTGACACCGAGGCCCCCTGAAGCTGGCCCCTCTGGGCTCCGAGGAGCTAGCTGGCTGTTTCCACTCATTTTTCATGAGTCTGGTCCAAATGCATCAAGCCAGAGCGGGGAAGAGCCAAACCTTGGAAGCCGAGGTGGGAGGTGACCAGCTGTGGTCATCCCCACACCAAGACAAACAGCTGCCTACTGGATGGGGAAGTGGAAGGCTGAGGGTTGCAGTGTGACGGGAGGAGGGGAGGCTGCCAAGAACGGGGAATGTGAAACTTAATGTCTTGAGCACGTTTCAGACAACATGCGATGAGCCTTTTTTTCTTCATTGTATTTTTTCCTCTGACAACTTCAACTTCCTGATATCGGTGTTTTCATCCCTATTTTACAGGCTCACTGCCTTTAACTAATTTGCCAAGCACATGGAGGGCATGAAACCTAATCGAGGACTGTTGGATTCGAGAGCCCATTTGTGCTTCCTAGAAGCAACCGTTCTGGTGCACACGGAGGAGACTGAGAGAGTGGGATGGAACTGGTTTTGGCAAGTAGTAGAAAAATTATGAATGAAATAGCAGGCAAGATGGCGGAGGAGCAGGAGACCTGGATTTCGTCTGGTCTCAGGAATTCAGCTGAATAGGGATCAAACCGTCTGAACACCTACGAACTCAACAGGAGATCGAAGAGGAGAGTAGCAACAACTCTCTGAACAGAGAAGCGACCACTTACTGGAAGGTAGGACGTGCGGAGAAGTGAATCCGAGGCGATATTCGGGAGGATAGACGGCGCGGGAGGGGGCCTCCGTCGGCCGCTTCTGGCAAGTACTAGAGCAGCGGAGCACAAAATCGGAACTTTTAGAAGCCGGCTCCGCTGAGGGACGTTGCTCCAGTGGCTAAGCGGGGGGTGGAACCCTCACGGGACAGTGTGGTCTCAGGACCCTCGGGGTCACAGAAAGACCGGGGGTGCCTCAGTGTGGCAGAGCTCCCAGGGATCGGAGCAGGGAAGCCAGCTGCAGAGACAGAGCCAAGGCCCGAGCTCTCAGCTCGGGGTCGCCATAAACTTGTAATCCGCGGCCCAGTCGGGCCACTGCTCCTCCAGCAGGGACCCAACACGCGGCAGATCCGGGGAGACTCCCCTTCCTCCCCCGGGAGGAGCAGCGCGGGAGCGCACCGCAGGGATCTGCTGGGTTTGGAGACTCCACACGGGGTAGGGTGCCAGAGATAGAAACGCTCGGTCACAGGCCGGGTGAGCATGGAGTGCGGCCGGAGATCAGGGAGACGGGAGTGACTGTCTTTCTCTGGGGGCGCACTGAGGAGCGGGGCCCCGAGTTCTTGGCTCCTCCGGGTGGAGATTGGGAGGCCACCATTTTCACTCCCATCCTCCAAAGCTGTACCGAGAGCTTACAGGGAACTAAAGCTCCCGAGAGCAAACCAGAGCAGATTGCTTAGCCAGGACTGGCAAAGGCGGGGCAATTCCGCCTCCGGCAAAGACATTTGGGAACCAAGGCAACAGGCCCCTCCCCCAGAAGATCAGCACGAACAGCCAGCAAGCCAAGACCAAGTTTACCGATCAAGGAGAACGGGAGAACTCCAGCGCTAGGGGAATACTGCACATAAAATACATGGCTTTTTTTTACTATGATTCATTAGTTTTTCAAAGTTAATTTTTTTAACTGTTGTCTTTTTTTTTAATTTTTCTTTTTCCCTTTTTCAACCAACATCTTATCAATCCCTTTTTTTAAAAAACATTTTCTATTTTTCATTTTTAGAGTCATATTTTATCCCTTCATAGTAGTTACCCTTATTTTTGGTATATATACATAAGTTGTTCTCTCTTTAAAATTTTAAGATGCAATTTCTTCTAACAGATCAAAATATACCCTAAATCACTAGTGCATGGCTTTGTTCTAGTCTCCTGCCTGATCACATTCTCTCCCTTTTTTTTTAATCTTCTTTCTTTTTCCAAACAACTTCTTATCTTATCAATTCCTTTTATAAAATCTTTTATAATTTTTATCTTTACAGTCATCTTCCATCCCTTCATTGTATCAACCCTTATTTTGTACATATATAAGTCTTTCTTCCTTTAAAATTTTAGGAGGCACTTTTTTATAACAGACCAAAATACGCCCAAAATCTAGTGTGTAGCACTGATCTATGCACTAGCCTGATCATATTTGATCATATTCTTTTTTTTGTATTGTTCTGTTTTTGTTTTTATCTTTTTCCTTTTGTGTTCTTTTTCCTCTTTCTTTTTTCTTTCTTTCCCTTTCTTTTCCCCTGGTTTCAGGACTTTTATGATTTGTATAGAGTATATTTGCTGGGGACGTTGCTAACCTGTTAGCATTTTGTTCTCTCATTGATCTATTTCTCTCTGGACAAAATGACAAGACGAAAAAAATGACCTCAGACAAAAGAACAAGAGGTAGCACCGTCTGCCAGGGCCCTACTCCATACGGACATTAGTACGATGTCGGACCTAGAGTTCAGAATCATGACTTTAAAGATACTAGCTGGGCTTGAAAAAAGGGTGGAAGTTATTAGAGAAACCCTTTCTGGAGAAATAAAAGAACTAAAATCTAACCAAATCGAAATCAAAAAGGCTATTGAAGAGGTGCAATCAAAAATGGGGGCACTAACTGCTAGGATAAATGAGGCAGAAGAGAGAATCAGTGATATAGAAGACCAAATGATGGAAAATAAAGGGGCTGAGAAAAAGAGAGAGAAACAACTACAGGCTCACGAGGGCAGAATTCAAGAGATAAAAGATATGATAAGACAAAACAGCATTAGAATAATTTGGATCCCAGAAGAAGAAGAAAGAGAGAGAGGGGCAGAAGGTATCTTGGAGCAAATTATAGCAGAGAACTTCCCTAATGTGGGGAAGGCAACAGGCATCAAAATCCAGGAGGCACAGAGAACCCCTCTCAAAATCAATAAAAATAGGTCAACACCCCGACATCTAATAGTAAAACTTACGAGTCCCAGAGACAAAGAGAAAATCCTGAAAGCAGCTCGGGAAAAGAGATATGTAACCTAAAATGGTAGAAATATTGGATTGGCAACTGACCTATCCACAGAGACCTGGCAGGCCAGAAAGGACTGGCATGATATCTTTAGAGCACTAAACGAGAAAAATATGCAGCCAAGAATACTATATCCAGCTAGGCTGTCAATGAAAATAGAAGGAGAGATAAAAAGCCCCCAGGACAAACAAAAACTAAAGGAATTTGCAAACACGAAACCAGCCCTACAAGAAATATTGAAAGGAGTCCTCTAAACAAAGAGAGAGCCTAAAAGCAGCATAGACCAGAAAGGAACACAGACAATATACAGTCACAGTCACCTACAGGCAATACAATGCCACTAAATTCATACCTCTCAAGAGTTACCCTGAATGTAAACGGGCTAAATGCCCCAATCAAAAGACACAGGCTATCAGATTGGATTAAAAAACAAGACCCATCCATATGCTGTCCGCAAGAGACTCATTTTAGACCCAAAGACACCCCCAGATTGAAAGTGAGGGGGTGGAAAACCATTTACCATGCTAATGGACACCAAAAGAAAGCTGGGGTGGCAATCCTTATATCAGACAAATGAGATTTTAAAACAAAGACTGTAATAAGAGATGAAGAAGGACACTATATCCTACTTAAAGAGTCTA
This sequence comes from Zalophus californianus, assembly GCF_009762305.2. NCBI lineage: Eukaryota > Metazoa > Chordata > Mammalia > Carnivora > Otariidae > Zalophus > Zalophus californianus. The sequence continues at coordinate 1,189,115 of NC_045601.1, read as the reverse complement.
TCCAACAAGAAGATCTAACAATTGTAAATATCTATGCCCCTAACATGGGAGCAGCCAATTATATAAGGCAATTAATAAGAAAAGCAAAGAAACACATTGACAACAATACAATAATAGTGGGACTTCACAGACATATTAAGATTATTACATCCCAAAACAATGGAATACACATTTTCTCAAGTGCCCATGGAGCATTCTCCAGAATTGATCACCACCTAGGTCACAAGTCAGGTCTCAACCAGTACCAAAAGATTGGGATCATTCCCTGCATATTTTCAGACCACAATGCTTTGAAACTAGAACTCAATCACAAGACAAAAGTCGGAAAGAACTCAAATACATGGAGACTAAACAGCATCCTACTAAAGAATGAATGGGTCAACCAGGAAATTAAAGAAGAATTAAAAAAATTCATGGAAACCAATGGAAATGAAAACACAACTGTTCAAAATCTTTGGGATACAGCAAAGGCAGTCCTGAGAGGAAAGTATATAGCAATACAAGCCTTTCTCAAGAAACAAGAAAGGTCTCAAATACACAACCTAACCCTACACCTAAAGGAGCTAGAGGAAAAACAGCAAATAAAGCCTAAACCCAGCAGGAGAAGAGAAATAATCAAGATTAGAGCAGAAATCAATGAAATAGAAACCAAAAGAACAGTAGAACAGATCAACGAAACTAGGAGCTGGTTCTTTGAAAGAATTAACAAGATTGATAAACCCCTGGCCAGACTTATCAAAAAGAAAAGAGAAATGACCCAAATCAACAAAATCATGAATGAAAGAGGAGAGATCACAACCAACACCAAAGAAATACAAACAATTATAAGAACATATGATGAGCAACTCTATTCCAGCAAATTAGATAACGTGGAAGAAATGGGTGCATTCCTAGAGATGTATCAACTACCAAAATTGAACCAGGAAGAAATAGAAAACCTGAACAAACCTATAAACGCTAAGGAAATTGAAGCAGTCATCAAAAATCTCCCAAGAAACAAAAGCCCAGGGTCAGATGGCTTCCCAGGGGAATTCTATCAAACATTTCAAGAAGAATTAATACCTATTCTCCTGAAACTGTTCCAAAAAATAGAAATGGAAGGAAAACTTCCAAACTCATTTTAAGAGGCCACCATTACTTTGATCCCAAAACCAAACAAAGACTCCATCAAAAAGGAGAATTAGAGACCATAATCCTTGATGAACTTGGATGCAAAAATTCTCCCCAAAATACTAGCCAATAGTATCCAACAGTACATTAAAAGGATTATTCACCATGACCAAGTGGGATTTATCCCTGGGCTGCAAGGTTGGTTCAACATCCACAAATCAATCAACGTGATACAATGCATTTAGAAAAGAAAGAACAAGAATCATATGATCCTCTCAATAGATGCAGAAAAAGCACTGGACAAAGTACAGCAGCCTTTCTTGATCAAAACTCTTCAGAGTATAGGGATAGAGAGTACATACCTCAATATCATAAAAGCCATCTATGAACAACCTACAGCGAATATCATTCTCAATGGGGAAAAGCTGAGAGCTTTTCTGCTAAGGTCAGGAACACAGCAGGGATGTCCACTCTCAGCACCGCTATTCAACATAGTATTAGAAGTCCTAGCCACAGCAATCAGACAACAAAAAGAAATCAAAGGCATCCAAATTGTCAAAGAGGAAGTCAAACTCTCACTCTTTGCAGATGATATGATACTGTATGTGGAAAACCCGTAAGACTCCACCCCAAAACTGCTAGAACTCATACAGGAATTCAGTAAAGTAGCAGGATATAAAATCAATGCACAGAAATCAGGGGCATTCCTATACACCAACAACAAGACAGAAGAGAGACAAATCAAGGAGTCGATCCCATTTACAATTGCACCCAAAACCATGAGATACCTAGGAATAAATTTAACCAAAGAGGCAAAGGATCTGTACTCAGAAAACTATAAAATACTCATGAAAGAAATTGAGGAAGACACAAAGAAATGGAAAAACGTTCCATGCTCATGGATTGGAAGAACAAACATTGTGAAGATGTCAATGCTACCTAGAGCAATCTACACATTCAATGCAATCCCCCTCAAAATACCATCCACTTTTTTCAAAGAAATGGAACAAATTATCCTAAAATTTGTATGGAACCAGAAGAGACCCCGAATAGCCAGAGGAATGTTGAAAAAGAAAAGCAAAGCTGGCGGCATCACAATTCCGGACTTCCAGCTCTATTACAAAGCTGTCATCATCATGACAGTATGATACTGGCACAAAAACAGACACATAGATCAATGGAACAGAATAGAGAGCCCAGAAATGGACCCTCAACTCTATGGTCAACTAATCTTTGACAAAGCAGGAAAGATGTCCAATGGAAAAAAGACAGTCTCTTCAACAAATGGTGTTGGGAAAACTGGACAGCCACATGCAGAAGAAGGAAACTGGACCATTTCCTTACACCACACACAAAAATAGACTCCAAATGGTTGAAAGACCTAAACGTGAGACAGGAGTCCATTCAAATCCTAAAGGAGGACACAGGCAGCAACCTCTTCGACCTCAGCCGCAGTAACTTCTTCCTAGAAACATCACCAAAAGCAAGGGAAGCAAGGGAAAAAATGAACTATTGGGATTTCATCAAGATAAAAAGCTTTTGCACAGCAAAAGAAACAGTCCACAAAACCAAAAGATAACTGACAGAATGGGAGAAAATATTTGCAAATGACATATCAGATAAAGGACTAGTATCCAAAATCTATAAAGAACTTATCAAAGTCAACACCCAAAGAACAAATAATCCAATCAAGAAATGGGCAGAAGACATGAACAGACATTTTCCCAAAGAAGACATCCAAATGGCCAACAGACACATGAAAAAGTGCTCAACATCGCTCGGCATCAGGGAAATCCAAATCAAAACCTCAATGAGATACCACCTCACACCCGTCAGAATGGCTAAAATTAACAAGTCAGGAAACGACAGATGTTGGCGGGGATGCGGAGAAAGGGGAACCCTCCCACACTGTTGGTGGGAATGCAAGCTGGTGCAGCCACTCTGGAAAACAGTATGGAGGTTCCTCAAATAGTTGAAAATAGAGGTACCATACGATCCAGCAATTGCACTACTGGGTATTTACCCCAAAGATACAAATGTAGGGATCCGAAGGGGTACGTGCACCCCGATGTTTATAGCAGCAATGTCCACAATAGCCAAGCTGTGGAAAGAGCCAAGATGTCCATCGACAGATGAACGGGTAAAGAAGTGGTATATATACACAATGGAATATTATGCAGCCATCAAAAGGAATGAGATCTTGCCATTTGCAACGACGTGGATAGAACTGGAGGGTGTTATGCTGAGTGAAATAAGTCAATCAGAGAAAGACATGTATCATATGACCTCACTGATATGAGGAATTCTTAATCTTAGGAAACAAACTGAGGGGTGCTGGAGGGGTGGGGGGTGGAAGGGATGGGGTGGCTGGGTGATAGACATTGGGGAGGGTATGTGCTACGGTGAGCGCTGTGAATTGTGCAAGACTCACAGATCTGTACTTCTTAAACAAATAATGCAACATATGTTAAGAAAAAAGAAAAAGAAGTAGATAGCAGGAGGGGAAGAATGAAGGGGAGTAAGTCAGAGGGGGAGAGGAACCATGAGAGATGATGGACTCTGAAAAACAAACTGACGGTTTTAGAGGGGAGGGGGGTGGGGGTTTGGTTAACATGGTGATGGGTATTAAAGAGGGCACATTCTGCGTGGAGCACTGGGTGTTATGCACAAACAATGAATCATGGAACACTACATCAAAAACTAATGATGTAATGTATGGTGATTAACATAACAATAAAAAATTAAAAAAAGAAAAATTATGAATAACAATGACTAGTATGGCGGTGAACAAAATGGAAATGCTTTGTTTTTTGCAGTTCAAGTCAATAGCAAGTGAATTTTTGCAAATTCAAATGGTTCAGCCTAGTTAAAATAGATATATTCTTTAATCTTTTTGGGAAATATGGGCATCAGCAGCACGAGCAGTGGTTAGAGAGTCGATGATGTTTGGTCTGGGTGACGTCTCTGCTCTGTCCATGGCTTCTTTTCAGGGTCCCAAAACCCTGTGTTCATGTGCTCAGGACTGCCGGTCTTCCTCAGGCTAACCATCATGTTCCTTAACTTCTCGCTCTGCAATATTCAGTCTACTACTCATTGCCATCAGTGTTTGTTTTCAAACAAAATGGAGACTTGTTATTGGCAATAACTATTTCTTATTAACAGATTGGATCTTTTTATGACATTTATTTTTTTTATTTGAGTGTAGTTGACACACGATTTTACATTAGCTTCAGGTGTACAACATTGTGATTCGATAAGTTTAAAGGTTATGCTGTGCTCACCCAAGTGTAGCTTCCATCTGTCACTGTGCATGCTGTTGTAACACCATCAACTATGTTCCCCATGCTTACTTTTCATCCTTGTGATTTATTCATTCCATGACATTTTTTTAAAGATTTTATTTATTTATCAGAGAGAGAGAGAGCACAAGCCAGGCGGGGGGGCAAGCATCAAGCAAAGGGAGAAGCAGCCTCCCTGTCTAGCAAAGAGCCCAATGAGGGACTCGATCCCAGGACCCTGGGATCATGACCTGAGCCAAAGGCAGACACTTAACCGACTGAGCCACCCAGGCATCTCCATTCCATGACATTTTGATGTAGAGCAAATATCACTGAAAAAATGTGTGTGTGTAAATTAGTTTATTTTTCTCTTTTCTATTTCCCACAATAACTGTTTGGCTTAGGACCACTTAGCCTATGTATTTATGTATGTCTCCTCCCTCCTAGTCAATTTTTTAAGTTTCCAAGGCTTTTTAAATATGACTGCTAATGTTTCAGAAGCCCATGCAGACTTCCTCAGGTCGTCTGCACTCTACCTGCTAAATGAAACACGTTAAAATTTGATGCATGGCATGGAGGACATTAGAAGGAAGGGAAAAATGAAGGGGGGGTAATTGGAGGGGGAGACGAACCATGTGAGACTGTGGACTCTGAGAAACAAACAGGGTTCTAGAGGGGAGGGGGGAGGGGGGATAGGTTAGCCTGGTGATGCGTATTAAGGAGGGCACATACTGCATGGAGCACTGGGTGTTCTATGAAAACAATGGATCGTGGATCACCACATCAAAAACTGATGATGTAATGTATGGTGACTAACATAACATAATAAAATTTTAAAAAATTGATACATGGATCTGAATGTCCTCTCTAGTTACCAGCCATCTTGTAGAATTTTACCAGTTATATACTGCTGGTGTTGCAGTGATTCTGGGTGGCCTCAGGTTCCTGGCACAAAAACCTATTGTCATGAGCAATCTTAGAAAGTCTCTGAACCTACAGTGATAGCTCACAGAGTAATGACCCATCAATGGTATGCATGTACCAACCATAGTACATCTGTGGTGTGATAACTCAAGACAATTATCCTTATTAGAAACAAGCAATATGAAAATGATGTGTACAAATAATTCCACTTTGTTGGTGCCAGCTAAGGGTCACACGTGCGTTGGTATTTTCTCATCTAAGTAAAATATCTTTATGAAAAGTAAAGGTGTTATCTAGAATTGTTGCTTTGTCAACTTTTCTCTATAACATCGATGTTGCTGCTTCCCACTGCCTTAGGAGTGTGCTACCCTTGGATGCTCTCCACCTGGGTGTGCTACTCTTGGATACGTTCCACCTGAGTGTGCTACTCTCAGATGCTCTCACCTGGGTGTGCTAACCTTGGATACGCTCCACCTGAGTGTGCTACTCTCAGATGCTCTCCACCTGGGTGTGCTACCCTTGGATACGCTCCACCTGAGTGTGCTACTCTCGGATACGCTCCACCTGAGTGTGCTACTCTCGGATACGCTCCACCTGAGTGTGCTACTCTCGGATACGCTCCACCTGAGTGTGCTACTCTCGGATGCTCTCCACCTGAGTGTGCTACTCTTGGATGCTCTCCACCTGAGTGTGCTACTCTCGGATACGCTCCACCTGAGTGTGCTACTCTTGGATACGTTCCACCTGAGTGTGCTACTCTTGGATGCTCTCCACCTGAGTGTGCTACTCTCGGATGCTCTCCACCTGAGTGTGCTACCCTTGGATATGCTCCACCTGAGTGTGCTACTCTTGGATACGTTCCACCTGAGTGTGCTACTCTCAGATGCTCTCCACCTGGGTGTGCTACCCTTGGATGCTCTCCACCTGGGTGTGCTACTCTTGGATACATTCCACCTGAGTGTGCTACTCTTGGATATGTTCCACCTGAGTGTGCTACTCTCAGATGCTCTCCACCTGGGTGTGCTACCCTTGGATGCTCTCCACCTGGGTGTGCTACTCTAGGATACATTCCACCTGAGTGTGCTACTCTTGGATACGTTCCACCTGAGTGTGCTACTCTCGGATACGCTCCACCTGAGTGTGCTACTCTTGGATGCTCTCCACCTGGGTGTGCTACTCTCGGATACGCTCCACCTGAGTGTGCTACTCTTGGATACACTCCACCTGAGTGTGCTACTCTTGGATACGTTCCACCTGAGTGTGCTACTCTTGGATACGCTCCACCTGAGTGTGCTACTCTTGGATACACTCCACCTGAGTGTGCTACTCTTGGATACGTTCCACCTGAGTGTGCTACTCTTGGATACGCTCCACCTGAGTGTGCTACCCTTGGATGCTCTCCACCTGGGTGTGCTACTCTTGGATACATTCCACCTGAGTGTGCTACTCTCGGATACGCTCCACCTGAGTGTGCTACTCTTGGATACATTCCACCTGAGTGTGCTACTCTCGGATACGCTCCACCTGAGTGTGCTACTCTCGGATACGCTCCACCTGAGTGTGCTACTCTCGGATACGCTCCACCTGAGTGTGCTACTCTCAGATGCTCTCCACCTGGGTGTGCTACCCTTGGACACTCTCCACCTGAGTGTGCTACCCTTGGATACACTCCACCTGAGTGTGCTACCCTTGGATACACTCCACCTGAGTGTGCTACTCTTGGATGCTCTCCACCTGAGTGTGCTACTCTCAGATGCTCTCCACCTGGGTGTGCTACCCTTGGATACGCTCCACCTGAGTGTGCTACTCTTGGATATGCTCCACCTGAGTGTGCTACTCTCGGATACGCTCCACCTGAGTGTGCTACTCTTGGATACGCTCCACCTGAGTGTACTACTCTCGGATACGCTCCACCTGAGTGTGCTACTCTTGGATGCTCTCCACCTGAGTGTGCTACTCTTGGATACATTCCACCTGAGTGTGCTACTCTCAGATGCTCTCCACCTGGGTGTGCTACCCTTGGACACTCTCCACCTGAGTGTGCTACCCTTGGATACGCTCCACCTGAGTGTGCTACCCTTGGATGCTCTCCACCTGAGTGTGCTACTCTCAGATGCTCTCCACCTGGGTGTGCTACCCTTGGATACGCTCCACCTGAGTGTGCTACTGTCGGATACGCTCCACCTGAGTGTGCTACTCTCGGATACGCTCCACCTGAGTGTGCTACTCTCGGATACGCTCCACCTGAGTGTGCTACTCTCGGATACGCTCCACCTGAGTGTGCTACTCTTGGATACGTTCCACCTGAGTGTGCTACTCTCGGATACGCTCCACCTGGGTGTGCTACCCTTGGATACACTCCACCTGAGTGTGCTACCCTTGGATGCTCTCCACCTGAGTGTACTACTCTTGGATACGCTCCACCTGAGTGTGCTACCCTTGGATGCTCTCCACCTGAGTGTGCTACTCTCAGATGCTCTCCACCTGGGTGTGCTACCCTTGGATACGCTCCACCTGAGTGTGCTACTCTCGGATACGCTCCACCTGAGTGTGCTACTCTCAGATGCTCTCCACCTGGGTGTGCTACCCTTGGATACGCTCCACCTGAGTGTGCTACTCTCGGATACGCTCCACCTGAGTGTGCTACTCTTGGATACTCTCCACCTGAGTGTGCTACTCTTGGATACTCTCCACCTGAGTGTGCTACTCTTGGATACGCTCCACCTGAGTGTGCTACTCTTGGATACGCTCCACCTGAGTGTGCTACTCTTGGATGCTCTCCACCTGAGTGTGCTACTCTTGGATACGCTCCACCTGAGTGTGCTACTCTTGGATACGCTCCACCTGAGTGTGTTACTCTTGGATACGCTCCACCTGAGTGTACTACTCTTGGATACGCTCCACCTGAGTGTGCTACTCTTGGATATGTTCCACCTGAGTGTGCTACTCTTGGATGCTCTCCACCTGAGTGTGCTACTCTTGGATGCGCTCCACCTGAGTGTGCTACTCTTGGATATGCTCCACCTGAGTGTGCTACTCTTGGATATGCTCCACCTGAGTGTGCTACTCTTGGTTATGTTCCACCTGAGTGTGCTACTCTTGGATGCTCTCCACCTGAGTGTGCTACTCTTGGATACTCTCCACCTGAGCCACTGCTTGCTTGAAATTAAGTATCACTGTTCTGTTCATTAATTCTTGAAGCTTCTAAAACTGCCATACTTACTCTTAGAAAAAGTGTACCTCAAATGTGGCATCTTGATAGTCTACTAGCAGTTGAAAGTTTCAAACCTTCAGCTACCACAGTGAACTTAAATGAGTATGATTTATTGAGGATTTCTTGACATAATTATAGCTTTTTGAAGGAAAGGAAAATTTTGTCTGGAAGTAGCAGTCAAAAAAAAAAAAAAAATAGGGCATTCACCTGACTGCAAAGACCATAACTAAATCTGCTCGAGAAATCTGCAAATAGTACAAATGCTATTTTTGTACTGAGTTCAAACAAATTTGGCTTTCCCTAATTTAAACATCTCTGGTAAAATAGCTGAGTTCAAAGTAAATCCTGGCAGAGGCTAGATGCCTTTCCATGCCTGTGGAGAATGAGCAGCCATGTTTAGGAAAAGGACTCTTCTGTAGGTAAAAAGAATTCTTTCTCCTGTGGTATTATTTTTTTTCTGGTGTCTGTTTATTCAGTTATTGGCTTTACTGTGTGCTCCTGTGTGTGTTTCTTCAGCCCCTCATGCTCCCTGCTTGTGGGGAAGTCGGATTGAGTTGATTCATTTTGCCTTCTTCTTTTGTCTTACTTCCACGTACCATAAACGTGGACCTAACACAGTGCCTGGTGGTGAGAACAACCATCGTGGTCCAGACGCCCACTTCCACCACCACCCACCACCCTCTCCACTTTACTTCTCCCTGTAACTGACCCTGCGCTGACTGGAAGTGCTCACCAATGCTCTGAGTCCCACCTCTGAGTCTGGGGGGAGGAGAATCACCATCCCCACCCTTGAGTTCTGGTGACCCCGATCTCAGGTCAGGACTTAGTTGGACAGTTATGTAGTCAGGGCCAGGGCCCCCAACAAGAAATCGTGGAGTTGGGACAGCTAAGACAAACAACACCAACATCCTGTTTTGCAGCCTTTGCAGAAATGACTTCTACAAAACACCCTGAAATAAAACAGTTAACCACAAAGCATTTGTCACTATCACGAGCTGAGGCAGTTAAGACATAAGTCCTCAGATGTCAGCCCAAAAAGACCATCAGCATGTAAACATTAACCTAATAGGTAGACAGATGCATGATCAGAGTACACCCTGGTTGTTAAAGATAGTCCCGCGATGATTTATTAGTTGTGTATAACACCCAGTGCTCATCAGATCATGTGCACTCCTAATGAATCATTGAACACTACATCAAAAACTAATGATGTACTATATGTTGGCTAATTGAATTTACATTAAAAAAAAAATTTCCACAAAAGAGCTCATAAAAACCTCTAGACTTAGAAACTCTAATGGCCACCCTCTCGTATCCCCTTCCTCTCCGGGAGCTGTACTATCACTCAACAAACTTTGCTTTGCTGCCCACCACTCTTCTCTGGTCCACCTCTTCATTCTTCAAAGCGGCGTGACCAAGAAGCGCGGGCTGTGATAAGTCGCTGCTCCCACCTGTTAGCTCAGGCTCCTGTCAGCACCGAGGGACGCCGTGCAATAGCTGGGCTCTGTGCATTGTCCAGCCAACAGAGAGAGGCCCTGCAGGTTCACACATCAAGACAGCAGCAGAGCCGTGCCTCCAACCCTCATCTCCTGGTCCCTTAGTCAGACATGCCCCAGCACAGCACTGGGGTTCAGATCTGTTCCTTTGACTCTTAGGGTCCCAAGCAGGAGGCGCAGTGTGGTCTGAGGGAGAAGGGGGAAGCCCAGTGGGCAGGTGTCCAGGAACTTTCAGGCCTTCAAAAGAAATAAGTTAGATTTTATTATTTAGGAAAAGAAACACCGCTGCTGGAAAGATCTTGAAAGCCAGACACTAAATGTGGCCATTTCTCCTTGCTCTGCAAAAACGTGCCACTTTCCTGCTTGTTGTCATGAGTGCACATCAAGGTGCAGGAGGGGATGCGAGAGAGCATGTAACTGAGCAAAGCAGGGAATTGAAATTCAGTAAAAGAAGATGTCTTAGAAAAGGGTTATAACAGAGTCCAGGGAGCTCTGCAGGACAGCAGGGGGAAGGAACACCACTCTCTGGAGATGAATGTGGACCATTCCTTCCTACTCTTTTCACTTTCTCTCCCTTGGACATGGGCTTCTTTCAGTCCCATGCTTATCTAGGGAAAGCCCCCAGTTTCTGCCTGGGCCGCAAGGAATTCTTGCTCTGGGTGAAGCTGCTCTCCACAGAAGCTGTCTGGTCACGGGAGGCCAGCATGCTGGGGAGGGCGGGTGGAGAAGCCCATGAGGGAGACAGGTGCCCCTGACCTCCAGCCATGAGTCCTGCCCTCTAAGACCCTGAATAGCAGGGGTGAGCCGATGATCACAGGCCCTAAAAACTGAAGATTTGAGAGCAGAGCAACCGACTCGCGTTTTAAGCCATTACATTTGGGCTTCCCGAAGCTCACCCAGCCTTGATCTGCTCAAGCTTCCGAACTGGGTATGGGGTTGCTGCTCTGTATGTGTGGAGAGTCCACTCGGGTCAGAGGTCTGGGAGCAGCAACACGAGCTCAAACCAGAGATTAAGTGAGGTGCTTCAGAGCTGGGAGCAGGGGGAGCTCCCTGGGAGTATGGAGACATCAGAGGACCCCAGGGTAAAGTAAGAGCTCCTGCAGTTTCCTGCATGGCCTGGGGCACCCCCCACCCCGTGAGTGCTCACAATCACTGGGAACACCTCAGTGAGCCCATGCAAATAAAAAGGAGCCCACTTCATACCTTGTGAATCACACATAAGTAAATTGGCTTTTGAAAGGCCATCCCTCTGCCTCCAAATCTCTTGTAACCTGGAAACCGAGGATCAACAGAGCAAAATAACCATAATACCTGCACACTATTTAACTGAACTGCCCATGAAAATCCATTATGTTGATGAGACACTCATGGTCATGAAATGCTTTATTGGAATATTATTAGGGTTAATAAGGTTTTCCTTTCTAAAGAGTCACTAGCAATCATTGCTACATATTTACTTTTCATGTCAGTCTTCAGGACCTGTGACAGCCCAGGTTGAGCAGTGTGAATGCACAATTGCTTGAATTTACGTGGACCCCTGAGCACTAGGATCAGATGCCCACCTTATCCATAGCATAGAAACATCTACTTTTTCTGGTCTGCTGCTGGAACGGACCGGTATCTGTTGCCTGCCTTGAGTGAACCCTTCGCAAACATGCACAATGGCAGCATGTGGGAGGCCACATCTCTGCCCAACAAGGAGGAGCAGGGACCCAGAATCACACAGGCCGCTGAGCAGCACTCCTGTAGCGGCATCTCTCTGCCTCCTTGGGGATGATGTGGTACAGATTTTTCATTTTTGGCTGATCTCTTGTATACAGAGGGTCCCCGACTTCTGATGGTTCGACTTAACGATTTTTCAACTTTACAATGGTGTGAAAATGATCTGCATTCAGTAGAGAAGTTGTACTTGGAATTTTGCATTTGGCTCTTGTCCTGGGCTGGTGGTGTGATGCTGAGCAGTGGTGGCCACAGCTCCCGGTCAGCCAGAGGTCAGCGGGGTCGACGGCCAACATGATGACAATCATTCCGTTTGTCCCTTTCTGAACAGGACTCTGTACGTCACAAGACATGGTCAACTCTTTATTGTAAAATAGGCTTTTGTCAGATGGTTTGCCCAACTGTAGGCTAATGTCAGTGTTCTGAGCACATTTAAGGTCAGCCAGGCTGAGCTATGATGTTTGGTAGATTAGCTGTATTAAATGCATTTCTGACATATTTTCAACTTATGATGGGTTTATAGGGACATACCCCGGTTGCAAATCAAGGAAGATCTGCATAGTATGTTACAGATAGAGACATGACTGTAACCCGTGCATGTTTCTCCATGAAACCATTTACTCCTGACTTGAGGGCCTGGAGTGGCAGGTCCTCACTGAGACTTGGAGCCTTGATCTCCAGGATATCCCCGAAGATACTTCACAGGAGAAGCAGTCTTCACGAACAGTTTGAGGATTTAACAAATGCGTGGAGGCAAACCAAACAGGGGAGAGCATGCTGGGAGGCCCAGGCAGGCTCCGGGATCCATGGAAGAAAGGAGGTTGGCAGGAAGATCCAGCTCGAAGCAGAAAAGCAGAGCCACCTCAGCTCCGTCTGTCTGGGCTGGGATCCAGGCGGCAGGGACAGTGCCCAGAGCCGGGGCCGCGCTCCGCCTGCTCACACAAGCCGTGTGTGCACTGACAAAGCCCATCCTTGCCTACAAAGTGAATCTGGAGAACATCCTACCATTCCCCTGACAACCTCTCATTTTCTTCAGCTTAGATTCCCCCCCACCCCAAGCTCAGCTACAATAGCAGATGTGATTGGTAAGAACACTCTTACCCTACAGGATGATTTTCTTGATTTGATGCCCATACCAACCGAATTACTGGAAGCACCAGACAGACTTTTGTAAGTACCACAAGCATGTCTGGTTTTTTAAAGCTTTAGCAAAGGATTTTTTTCCATGAACAATATGAAACAGACTTAATAAAAATATGACAAAACAGCATTCTCCTGATTCATTTGTGTACTGACTTTGCCTTTTCCAAAACTGCCATTAATTGTTAAGTATCTGATGAGTAAGTAATTCAATAGAAATCAAGTCAAATGTTTTTATTTATAATTGAGAGAAATTTTGCTCATGCCACTTTTGTTAAGATGGGGGTTCACAGCACTTTGATTTTGTATAGCATTTCCAAAAATGCAATATAAGTTTAAAAATCACAAAACAATGTCAGATGTAGGTCTTTAAGGGCACTGAGTGTGAAAAACTAAACACAATAGAAAATGAAACGGAAACACAACTCCCACATCCAGGCTAAATTTCTTCTAAGGAGCTGCAAATCAGAGACAGAACCAAGTATTACTATTTACTACTGCTATCCCACTAATGAAATGTGCTCTGTATCCCATGGACACAGAGGTAGAGGAGGCTCCACGTGTGGGTGACATATGCAGACATATGTCTGGAGAGCTCAGGAAGGTTCCGGATGATTCTCTCCTCTCTGCTTCAGCAACACTGTCATTTTTCTCAAATTATAAAATTTCCCCAAATCAGAAAACCTACATATTTTATGTACCTGCCCAGAGCAGAAAGATTTTTTTCTTTGGTTTGCGGAGTGTCCTTCGTGTATGACGTTAAATTGTTACTCATCACAGATGAGGATTGTCACTGAAGACAGCGGGTGAAGTGGTCTCTGTGGCTTGAAGAATGCACAGTATTTTCACGGTAACTGCTATTGTTTCGCTGGACCAAAATCGTGTCAGTGAGAATGGAAGATGGGGACATGAATATTCAAAATGAATGTTAGTTTATGAAGAAATGAATCCCCTAAAAAAGTAGCAAGAGGATGTGCCAAGATGCACATACTTGACTCTAAGTTTTTAAACAATGCCAACAATAAATCTGTCTTTCTTGATATAAACCTGCAGATAGATAAAAGTACCTGGAAAGAAACACACCAAAATGTGGTTGGTTTTACTGTGAGTGTTTTTTAAAACATCTCTTCCTTTAAATTTGCATTTCTAAATTTCCTGTAAGGGATATCTATGCCTTTCTCTTTTTAAAGGAAGCATATTTTAGAGAACAGAGAATGAATAACCCCGGGTACAGCAAAGCCCAACAGAAACATTTCCTTTGAAGGGGAGCCTTCCAGCAGCTCGGACTAGAGCTTCTAATTCAAAAGAAACTCCAGTTCTAATGTAAACCATTAATTCTTTAAAGTTGGGTAGATACAAGTTTATTTGTAGCCAATTCTATTCCTAAAATGTTTCACTTTGTGCCGATGTTGGCACTTACTGCTGTGTACGGGAAAATGAACTCATCCACCTAAGACTTCCTGGATATTCGGTGCATCGGGCTCTGTGCTGAGTGTTTCACGTGCACGGTCCTGCTCACTGCTCACAGTTACAGTCGTACGAACAAGCAATGAAGTTGAGATCCAGAGGGGGTGATTACCATGCTGAATCACCTGGTTTGGCTTAGGGCTAAACTGTGAACCCTAGAACTGCTCCCCTAAATGAAATAACTCACAAGTCACATGTGAGCTTGGAATAAATAAGAGTTGTGTACAAATGAAATGACGTGTGTCTCTGGACCGCCATAGAAAGACACTGGTGTGGGGCTGCTAGTGAAACCCCGTGAGGACAGGGATCCATACTCGGCAGGAGGGGACAGAGACAGGTGCTGATGGAGACGTCTCATCGAAAACACACAAGGCAACTCTGCTCCCTCCCCGCCGACTTCTATCTTCCTGCAGCTGGGACTCTGCTTCATGTGCACGGCAGAAATTGAAGCCCCATGGGTTGCTAGAAATGCCGTAGGTTTGGGAGTGATCCTCCTGAGAAACCGAGTATTTCAGAGCGTCCCTTCTGTTTCTGTTGTTCGCGGGTACTTCTCAACCTTGTGGAAGAATCAGAGGTGAGAGAGAGAAGCAGGTCCCATGTGGCGTTCTACTCTCTTTAAACTCTTGTCTGGGTTTTCAGGTTTTCAGATCGCTGACAAGAACCAAGGAGGCACAGAGGTCAAAGCCAAGGGGGAAAAGCACAATTAAAACCTGTGAGCAGAATCCAAAGATGCCTGGTGTCAAAGCCGTGCCTGTGGCCGTGAGCCTCGCCGTCATCTGGGCGGTTGTAGCTGAGACGGTGCAGGAGGAAAAGTAAGGCCAACCGAGTGTGGCATGCTCCGGCCCCTCCTTCTGCTGGGAGGGAGGCAGGTGTGGGGGTGGCGGTGAGGCCCGCGGACGCCCACAGACGCCCACGGACACCCACAGTGCCGCCGTGTCTGCCGTTCCTTAAATTCAAATAGACCACGTGGCGCCGTAAGTCATCATCGTCTGACTCCTTTGAGAGTCACCGTCCCAGGACCCCTCGAAGGGACAGTGACGAGGGGAGGTGAGAGATCGTGCGCCAGTCTGCAGGCACATATGAATCCTCTGGACAGTGGAGGGGATAAGGCAGGAGCAAGCCCCCAGTAAGCCAGCAAATGAGAACTCGAAGACTGAGGGAGGTGTGGGGCACACATGCGGTGGGGAGCAGAGTGGACAAGATGCCGTGGGCAGCAGCTGTGCCTGTGGCCCGGGGAGGCCACTCCAACTGGGTGCTCCAACAACCCCAGTTCATCCTCTCCCAGCTCCAGAGCGGGGAGGGCCCCACTGAGGAGTCCCAGGGCCGCGCGCCCTCCTGCGGCTTGTGGCCTGGGCCTGCCTACCTGTCCCTCCAGCCCTGCCTCTGCTGCCACACGGCTCCTCCTTGCACGCCTGTGTCCTCACGGGCCATTCTCCTACAAGGACACTCATAGTGCCTGGGGCCATCCGAATGACCTGTCTTAACTTGGTCACAGTTGCAGAGACTCTGTTCCACAAGGTCACATTTACACTCACAGCTACAGGGTCCAGACTCACACATGCCTGCACACTGCAACCCACAGCCGCGGAGTGGGGGGGGGACAGGGAAGGGGCAGAAGGATGCCCCTGACAGCAGTCAGGGTAGGAGCTGCATTGGGCCCCGAGGGAGGAGTTGGTCTGGGACACCCACCAGTGAGGACAGCCCCTGTGTCCCCAGGACTGGGAGGAGGGTGCGCATCTCTGAATTTCTGTTTTGTTTCCACCAGAGACCGACTGACCATTGTCCCGTGGCTTCTTTTGTTCATCTTTAGATCTGATTGCTCTTCTATAGAAACAGTGATGGGAAAGCGGGAGATGCTCCCCGATGTTGTCCCCTGAGCAGCCTCCTCCAGCAGGGCTTCTAAAGCTCTCTGTGTGATTAGAAAACCTGAGAGAAGGCTTCCCGTGATAGGACTTGACTATTTCAGTGTCTGGATGACTTTTTACCAAGAGAAGGAACTATGATTATAGGATATTTGCTTTCTTGCTGAAAATGCATTTTCCTAAGGCTAAGATGTTGATCTGCTTTTCTTATATACACAAACAGCTTATATTTAAGGTAAGGTACTGGACTCAGTGTTTTACTTCAAAGCCCTGAATATTCCAACACATGTATAACGGTCTCCAAGGCCACACATGAAACCAAAGCTGCACGGAGATCCGTCCATCTGGCAGCGGAAGGAAGGAGGATCTATTGAGTTTACACGGAGTGCAGCATTAGAATTCAGCGAACTCATCAAAGCAATTAAATATTTATAAAGTAAACGTCCTCCTTGGCATTAGAAGAAAATTCAATTTGCCATATTCCACCCACGAGACCTGAAATATTTTTAAATGCGCTTCTGAAATATGTCATTTGGACAATTATAACCTAACCTTCGCTTGGCTTCCTTGAACACTAATAAAAGTCAGTTGTTTCTGGGTGGTGGTTGTGGTGCAGAAGCAGAGGAATGACCAGAATCAGACTAGAACTTTCTATCTGGCTTCACATGGAAGTTTTAACTTAGTAACAATAAAGTTACATTAACTCCAAAAAAGTGCAAACTCTCCTAAAGTGGGGCTTGTGGCTTCTGACCAAGACCATGAATCAGGCAGTGGACTGAGACGGGAAGGGTTTTGGGGCGGGTGATTTAGTACTTCTGTGAACCTAGATCGGTTTCTTAGTCCTGACCAGATGTCCCCATCTCCAACCAGATGTCAGTGTCATGTTTCTGCTGCTGCAGGTCGTCATAAAACCAAACAGAAATAAGGATATTGATTTTCTTTCTGTTCTCCCACAAGTGAAGGCTTCCTTTGGAACTTGCTGGTTTCCCTCTTTGTTCTTCACCTATTACTTCTGGGACGAGCGGTGGGTTAGGACCAATGTGAATGTGCTCCTCGTCATTCTCAGCTCACAGTGAAGGATTTGGGGTGTCCTGGAGTTGGGATGGGGGCTTCATGCTGGCTCTGCTCAGGCACCTACAAACATTGGAAACACACTTTGTTGCTTTCACCGTCGGCTTTCTTGTTGGCAAATTAGACATGTTTATTATAACATTTCTGTTTTCCCTCAAGCTCTGAACTACCACAGATCCCTCTATTGTTAGCATCAGACGAGGAAATGGGAGCTGCCTTCCGCTGAGCACCTTTCCTCAGGTGCCCATGCCCCGGTTTATTGTCCACGGACCCCCTGTCACACTCTGTCACCAGGGGACAGGGAGACTCACCATGGGAACACCAGAGTCCACACAAGTGGCGGCTCCTGCATGAGGATGAGGGGAGAGGCCACACGTGGCAGAGACCTCTGTCAGGAGAGCATGCGTCCCCAGATGACGAGCTTCCCTAAACTTAGCTTCACTTACTGTAAACTCCTTATGGGAGTTTAGCCCTCCCGGTGAGGAGGGCTCTCCCAGTGACAGCCTGGTGAGTGAGAATTTAATAGAGTATGCCTTTGGGTCAAGTTTACAGGGAAACTAGCAGTTTTGAAGTGTGGCCCGTGGTTTGAACACTTCTGGACATTTAAACTCTCTTCTGCTTTCCATATGACAAAGTTTCTACTTCGGACTGATTTCCATAGAAAGGATCTGGTGGTAGAAACTCATTCTGAGGTTTCTCCTGTGGGATAAACTAGCTGATGCTGCAAAGTTTTAAAATACAGTACCTGGAATGGAGCAACTTCCCAGGAAATATTCATATTTTAAAATATCATTAACATGATTGCTTACACATTTGTGAATTCCTCTTCCAACAGAAAAAGTTGCTCCTGAGTTATTCTGTATGTTTCATGGCCTTTTCCCCAAAACAGTGAAAAAGCGTTGGGGAGAAGTCAGGTCATCACTGCCTCCGAGCCGGAACACGCGAGGTCCGTCCCTCTGTTGGAGGTGGGGTTGGAGATGCATCAGGGCAGCCCCTCTGAGTAAATGTGGAGACCCCTGTGTTTCTGATATCGAGTGGGCATATTGCTCAGCTCGTGACAAAAATACAAATAAGGACAAATTAACATTGTAAAGATGCTGCATTGGAAGGAAAACATAAAAAGATCTCCGCAATCCTCATACTTCTTGTATCTAAGGCTGGTATACTGTGACTCTACCTGTTGGTCTGTCCACCTGCCCACTGGTCATTCTCCCAAACTAGGGCAGTGACTTGGCACATTTGGGGCCTGGCAAACACATCTTGCTCATCTAGCAAAGTGGAGTCACATTTCTGTCAAAGAGAGATAGAAAAGGCCAAGGTTTTCTGACTCAAGAATCGGGAGATCGCTTCCTCTCATAAGGGACAGTTCTGGGAATTTCCCAGTGAAGACGGACAGCCAGGACGCTCCATCAGGGGGGTGATGGGCAGGACAGGGCCTGACCGTGTCTGTGCGCGTTTGGTCTTGGGGCCTTGCAGACGCCGGGAGCCCAGCCCCGTGGCGAGCTGAGGAGCCCGGCAGGGGCCTGACGTCCCATCATGCAGCCCGTGTACCGCCGTCGGGCAGCTTCCCTCGCCGAATACCCACAGGTGTGTTTCCCGAGGTGGAACGTGGGTGACACCATGTACCAGACCCTGTGCCTTTGCTCGTCTGCACTTGTCTGTGGCTTCCCGTCCTGTCGTAGCCCTGGGTGTGACCCCGCCAAGCAAGTGCCAGAAAATCAAGGCTTGCCTCTGGCTCTACCGTGTAGACAATTTGGCTAAAACAAGGGCCCTCAGACTTTTTTTAGAACCACATCTGACGTAAGAAGACTGTTTCAGAAGGACCAGGACACGTTAGATGTCTCTATTCATTTAGAGTAAGTGAATTTTCTTAAATGTAACTTTCTTCAAGGCTCTACAATACATCTTACACTAGTTTATCTAAGAAAGAAATAACACACGAGCTTAGAAATAGTAGTTTATAATAAAAGCAGAATGAAAGATGTTATTTTTGTAGCCTGTGCTTTACTAGGATTGACACAGTTGTGTGTACGGAGTGAATATTTGGAATATATAAGTTGGATGCTAAGGTACCGTTTCCTGCATTGAATCAAACGAACTACCGATTTTAACTCATCTGCTCTCTGCAGTTTATGCTGGGCTGTGTTTATCCAGCTGCCGTTTATAACTATGTGACCTTGAAATACCACCAGAATTACATCCACCAACCAAAACTAAGGCCTGTGCTCTTCTCTTATATAACCGAGTCTGAGAATCTCCTCCCAGACGTGACTGAAGCCCTTAGTGGGCTGCCCTTCCGGGAAGCAGATGCTTGTCCTGGTGGGTGAGGCGGTCCCTGGGGAAGGACATTCCGCACTGGGACCCCACCCGGCCGGGGCTCGTCCTGCTCGGGGTCCCCCCTCCTGCCGTCCAGCTGCGCGGGTTTCAGACTTGCTTCGCCAGCCCCCACGACGGCGTTTGCCACTTCCTTGTGATAAGTCTCCTATGTACCCGTCTGGTTGAGCTTCGACTGAGCGGCCCCTCAATTGAAACCGATTCCACAGAGGTTTACTGAGCAGCCACCGTGGTCCAGAGACCGCCAGGTGCCAAGGCTCCCGAGAAGAGTGCAGTGGTCTTTGTCCTCAGGACACCCAGAGGCTGGTGGGAGGGGCAGCGAGGGGCCGGGGACACTTTAGAGCAGGTCGCAGCAAAGGGGACAGCTCCTCCGAGAGGGCCCCAGGGACACCGGGGTGACGGGGGGACAGAGGGCCCAAGAACGGGTGGGTGCTCATCAGGCAGCGGAGCGGATCTGTGGGCCCTCCTTCAACCACTTCTCCTCCAAAAATTATATTTTACACGTGGATCTTTGCGGGAGGAATTTTAAAAATGTGGTCTGGAAGGTGGGCAGAAAGGACCAAGGACAAAGTGCTGTGGGTCCACAGCTGGGCTGATAACAGAGCAAAGATTCGAAATAAAAAGTCAAAGCGCTAGTAGCCCTCAGCGGTGGGAGGCCACCGGGAAGGGGAGACCCCTCTCCCCCGCCCCGTGCCCGCCTGTCGCGGGCCCCTCCCTGACCGGGGTCCTTCCTGCCGCACGCGTGCGGGCCTCCTTGCCCTGTGAGCTCGAGTGCGGGCTTTGCGGGCGGCGGGCCAGCAGTGCGTGCTGGGTCTTGACCACCCAGAGCAGCGTGTGAGTTAGAAGGATTTTTTAAGTGTATTTTAGGCCGTGTTCCCCCACGAAGATGTGAGCTGAAATACTCAAAGCCCAGCAGGACCGGCCTTCACTGTCATGCAATTCTGTGTTCAAACCTGGTGTGTCAACGGAAAAAAGGCCGTTTCTAATCACATATGATTTTGTGATTTCACACAGATGTGACAAGGTTTCTGTTTACAGTTTGAAAGCGTGCCTCCTGCCCTCACCCGCCCAGCACCAAGCAGGGCTGAGCCGTGCCCGCCGCCCCCGGGAGCAGGGGTGAGGCGCAGCGGGCGGCGGGGCCGACGCTCCCGTCAGGGCCCAGCCGCTCCCGCGCCGCGCACACCCGCGGTCGGAGAGCGCGCTGCTCCCCGGAGACCTGAGCCGAAGTCTGGGAAACAACGTCTTCGAAACTTTATCTGAGGGTTTCCTACATCGGGCGATTCTTAAACATGACAAAAATAAATGGCCACACAACGAAATATTGAGTTTGGGATCACAGGAATCATAAAGTCTGATTAAAATACCAAAAAGTTTGGTTGGTGGATGTAATTCTGGCGATATGTCAAGATTACTAGTTATAAAAGGCAGCTGGATAAACACACCCCAGCCTAAACAAAGAGAGAGGATGAGTTAAAACTGGTAATTCATTTGATTCAATGTAGGAAATGGTACTGATAAAATACTAACAAAAATACTTTCTACTTAAGTCACTTTGTGACAATTTCCCAAGTTCTTGGTGTGTGTTGTTCCCGTACAGCGTGCGGCCAACAGTTTACATCTTACAAACATCCCTCCTGTCGTTATAAAAGCTCAGACACGCACCGTTAAATGTCTTTCCCCTCTAATTATAAAAGAAATATATTTGTTATAAAAGTGGATTACTTACAAATTTGGCATTGCCCCATAATCATACTACCTGACGATAATAACCTCTATCGTTCATCAATGCATTTACACGCGGATTTCTTCGTTCCTATAGGTAGTCTTCAGATGGTGTGTGTGGGGACATTTTTTTAACTTGTTTATTTTGAAAGAATCACATATCTATTGAAAGTTAAAACGTAATTACAGATCTTAAAATTGATTACATTAGGTAAAACACCATGTGAAGCATCTTGTGGGTTTCTTACCCACTTACGGTAACTTCTGTCTTTACTTTTTGGTCTTAAGTCTCTTGTCTTTTTTCTTTTTTTTTATAATTTTACTGCAAGCCTTTGCATCCTCTACCACTGGTTTAATCTGTACTTCTGTTTTAGCACTTTATACAAATGAAACTTAAAATACATGTTCTTTTATGTCTGGTTTCTTTAGACTGATACTGTGTTTATGAGATTAATCTGGATCACTGCACATACACGCCATTCATCCATTCTGGTGGATCTAGAGCATCATCACCGCAAACAGGGAACCCCCATTCCACTGCCCACAGACTTGTCACCTGTCTCTGAGTCACACCCCAGGCTGCCATGACCTTTCCCGCATCCTCCACCTGCTGCCTGTGAGGGTGCAGCAACTGGGGCGTCTGCCCTGGATGATCCCTGAGTCCTAGGGACACACGTCTTCAGGATCAGGAGATGACACCAGTCAGCGGATTTCCGTAGTGACTGTGCCCCCAGAGGTGGGGGGACATCCCCGCTCCCCATCCTCACCACCGCTGTGCTCATCTTCCCAGGTTGGCACCTGGGGTAGCGTCTCCCCCACCTGCTGGTGTCTGTCAGTTAGCTCCTCTTTCTGTTCACATCTGTTCAAGGTTGGAGTGCAGTGTACTGTTCGCTAATGTACCTTTGCAGGTAGTCATCGGCCATTCCGCTTTCCTCCTCTGTAAAGGGCCAGGTCAGGTTTCTTGACCATTTTTCTACTGGATTTTCTTTCTGTCGTTGCTTTGTAAGATGCCTTTATATATTTGGAACACAAATAACGCATTTAAGTTTTTATAGATTTGCCATGTTTTTTTCTCTCCACACTTTGACTGGACTTTTGCCTGTAATCTCTTTGGCTGAAGAAAAGCTCTTAAATTTAATATAGTTTGATTTATCTTATTCTCCATGGTTAGTAGTCTTGTGTCTTGTCTAAAAAAAATGTTTGCTCTCCTCTGAGACCATGAAGAAATGCCACTATATTGTCTTTTGAGATCTTCACTGTTCTGCTTTCACATTTATGTCTATGATCCACTTAGAATTGAATCTTAGGAAATTGTTCTTTTTTTTCTCATGTGGATACAGGTATTGCAGTTCCATTTACGACTTTATCTCCTGACTCCTGTGTGTTGTGATATTGCAGTGCGTGCAGTGTCCGTGTGTGTGAGGGTGAGCTTCCGGGCTCCAGATTCTACTATCTACCTACTTAGGTACCAACGCCAAGGTGCCTTTAGTACTGAATGTGACAGATCGCTGAGATCACAGATTCGTGTGAGGGAGAATCGGCCCTTCACAAGAGTGTTTTGCAACCCTTGTGTGTGGCGCATCTTTCCTTTGGTCAGATCGCATTAGTTACACAATGCAGTTTTATAGTTTTCTACATCACGGGTTGTGCACATCTGTTTTTAAGTTTAATGTTATCAATACAACAGGTTAAAATATTTAATTTTTACCTTCTTGAACCTGGAATGAAAATTGACCTGGATTTTACATATATTGTCCTTATATTCAGCAAGATTACTTTTATTGTCTCTTTGTTTATCAGCATTGGGGATGTTTTCCATGTCACAAAATCTTCTTCTGAAACAACATGGTTCAACCATCTACTGTAGGAATTTCAGATGTGTCTAATAATTATGTAGTTTCGTAGAATGAACTCACCGAATTACAATCACTGTGTTATAAACTTCTGATATGTATTGGTCTCAAGTTTATACGCATTCTCGTCCGGCACATGAGGACCTCAGAAATCACAACTCCATCCTAACAACACGTTAAAGCTGAAC
Organism: Zalophus californianus; assembly: GCF_009762305.2. NCBI lineage: Eukaryota > Metazoa > Chordata > Mammalia > Carnivora > Otariidae > Zalophus > Zalophus californianus. The sequence continues at coordinate 1,165,737 of NC_045601.1, read as the reverse complement.
AAATTGGAAAGTGAACAACTGTCTTTGGATCTGTAAGAGAAATGATGTCCCACTACTCCCGAAATTGGAGGACCGGCAGGCAAATACAGAGAATCATGGTTTATGAGCACAGGACCCAGCGCCGGGCAGAACACCTGCACTGGGATGGATGAATTGCTGGAGGCTCCACCTGGCTGAAACAAAGAGAACATATCCAGGGGCCCAGACGCAGGCCCCTAGACTCCTGAGGGTTCTGTCCTGGAGGACTCTTACCGGAAGATAAAACTCCCCTTGGGCTTCGGTGGGGAAGAGGAGAGGAGCCAATGTGAAATACAGCGGAGCACTGTCCTTCCCGGCAAGGTCTGTCCTCAGGGGAACTAGTCAGCCAGAGCTTGACCGACCTGGGGAAGGAAAATACCCACCTCCAGTCCCCCAGACCCCCTGCCCACCTCACGGGGGAGACACGGACCATAGTCACAGGACTGGAGAACACCCCCCTCCCCACACCTCACCGCATCACCAAACACCTCTAGGTCACATCGTGTCCAGCACACTGAAAGGCAAAAAAACATAACGTGAAGATGCAGAGCAGTGTCAGCACCAGACGTGGTGGGACAGTGGAGTTATGAGACTGGGGATTTAAAATACTATGATTAACACCCCAAGAGTTCTAACAGATAAAGTCGACAATGTGCAAGAACAGATGGGCAGTGTAAGCAGAGAGATGGAAATCCTAAGAAAGAACCAAAAGCTATGCTGGAGATCAAAATACTATAACAGAAATGAAAATGCCTTTGATGGGCTTATTAGTACACTTGACATGGTGGAGGAGAAGTCTCTGAGCTGAAGAAGGTGTCAGTCGAAACCTCCAACATCGAACAACAGAGAGAACAAAGAATGACAGGAACAGAACAGCATACCCCACATGCATCATGGGAATATGCCCGGAGGAGAGGAGAGAAGGAACAGAAGAACGTTTGAAACAATAATGACTAATGATTTCTCCAAATTAATGTCAGACACCAAGCCACAGATCCAGGAAGCTCAGAGAGCACCACGCCCGATTAATGCCAAAGAAATTCACCAAAGGCATATCAATGTATCTTTCCTTCTGGTACATTTATATGGTTTAGTTTCACGGTAAAATCCTGGACTATGTGAAATGCAGTTTTTATGGTGTAACTCATGTTTGTGGCCAAAGTTTGGTCAGTTTTCCTGAGAGTTGTCTGATCTTTCTCTGTTCTTTTTAATGTTAACTTTAATAAAATCAATTTCCAGTATATATTTACATCAGTTTTTGGATTGATCTATCTACCTAATTATGCCCCTTCAATGTTATGGTTCTCTAGTATATTATAATATCAAAATTGGGTAAATCAGAACTTTTATTACAGCCCCCTTTCTTCTGACTCCTCTTTTGACATTATGTCCTCCATCATCATCAACTCTCTACTGACATGTGGTCAAACATTGTTTCTGCTCTAGACTCCAGTCTCTATATTTACGCAGCCAAGAGACCAATGAAAATAGAGCATCTTTGAGTTTCGTCTCAAGTTTGACATTCTCCTATTCTTTGGATCTAAGTTCTTAGCCTGGAAAAATGGTTATTACATTCTCTGTTCCAGCCAACATGCAAGGGGAGAGGGGGACGTACCCAGGGGAACTCAATAGGCCTGGGACACGTTCCACAGCCTCCATCCTGCTCGACAACGCAAGGCTTTGCTTCCTGGGAGAGTTCCCACTGAAGTAGGAGAAAACGATGGAATGATGGGAAAACCTAATCTAATTTTTCTTCAACGAAATGCTTTGCCTCTTGGTTCAATATTCAAGATATAAATTTGGGAATCAGTGTTTTAAAATGCTTTATTTTCTCCTAAAATACAACCAAATATTTAAACTATTTCCTATTGAGACACATGTGCAGTTTTTAAGTAATCAGCACATCTGGATAGCAAAGACTGAAGATGGGGTTCTGAATGACCTGTTTGAAGGAAGGTGAAGTGAACTTGGAGCCCACTGGATCACCCTAAATGCAGGTTCCTTCACCAGGTTGAAATTTCTACTCCTGGGAGTTGGAACACAAGCTACTGTTCTGTGAGGAGATGCAGACTAGACTTTTTAGTGTCTTGAAAGATGTATTTAAATCGGGGATAAAAAGTTCTCAGAGGTTTGGACAGGCATTTATCAGGATTCAAGTAAAATCCAAACGTGTCTGATTCATGCTCCATAGTCTGGATGCTGGGTTTAAACTGCAGATGTCCGGCGGAAAAAAAGACTCATTTTTCTTATACTTTATGTTTTTCTAAATTTATTGAAGAATTAACTTTAAAATAACTTCATTTTAAATGGAATTCAAGTTCTGGGGCAGGAAATGGACAAAATGTGGAAATCCTTGGAGTCTGCTAACTTGTGCAGAAGGAGCAGGGAAGTGCTCCTGACGGGGCTGGGCTGGCCCGCCTCACCAGCACCAGCTGAGAGCCCAGGGCCCACAGAGCACCCCGGGCCCACATGGCACCCCACACCTCGGAGCACCCCACACCCGCAGAGCACCCTGTGCCCTCAGAGGACCCCGCACTCTGCACAGCACCCCACACTCTGCACAGCTCCCCAGACCCGCACAGCAACCTGGACCCGCACAGTACTCTGGGCCCGTGCCCAGTGCAGAGTACCCAGCACTGCACAGAGCACCCTGCACCACAGAGAACCCTGTGCCCACACAGCACCCCACACTCCGCACAGCACCTAGGGCCCACACAGCACCCTGCACTCTGCTCCCTCCATCACAGCACCCAGCAGGGCTTTATCTGGCTCCCTCTTGGGAGTTGAATCATTTCCAACCTGCTTAGTTTGTAGAAATCAGGCAAAGATCGGATCTGCATCTGATTTGGGGGGCTGGCGACATACTCTATGGTGATGAGATTATTTTGGCAGGACAGTAAGGATGTGAAGCACACATTCCCTTGTTCAGGATTGGCATATGATTCCTCATTCCCTTGTGTCACCCCACAGATTGCACAAATCTTTCCAAGGCACTTCATGAAGGTGGTTCTCAGTAGCAGTCCGAGGCTCGCTCTAGCAGAACCCCCTTCTCCACCTTTCTCCCAGCTCAAACTGAGTCCTTCTCAAAGCTCCCACTGCTCACCCACCCCTTCTTCAGCGGTGTTCGACCCCAATCGATCTCTGCAGCAGGGACCCAGACAGATACAGAAAGATAGAAACCAAATAACGTATTTTTTCTAAGCTGAATCATCTGATTTCATCACTTCTTCCTGAATTTTATATTATGTGTCTAACAATATAAAAGTGTTTACTCTCCAAACACTAATTAAATACATCATGTCTTTTGCTTTCAGCAATTTTTTTTTTTTTATTTCAAGCTCTTGCATAGGTATTAATCCAAAATCTTTGGTCACTTTAATTATTTCTCTTGAAAATTTTTAGAACGCTTTTAGGTTTTTAACAAAATTGGGAGGGAGGTGCAGGGAGTTCCCATACCCCCGCCCTCCCACGCACAGCCTCCCTGTCATCAATACCCCCACCAGACCAGCACACTTGCCACAATCCATGACCTAGGCTGACCCATCATGATCACCCCAAATCCACAGCTGACCCTAGGGTTCTCTAGAAGTTGTACCTTCTGTGTGTTTGGACAAATGTATAATGCCATGTGTCCCTTGTTACAGTATCACAGAGAGTATTTTCACTGTCCTAAAGAGCCCCTGTGCTTTTCATATTCCTTTGTCCCCCACCCCCGACCCTCTGGCAGCCATCAATCTTCTCGCTGTCCCCATAGTTTTGCCCTTTTTAGAATGTGACATAGTTGGAAATACAAAGTGTGCAGCCTTTTCCGATCGGCTTCTTCCACTTAGTGATATGCATTGAGGGTTCCTTAATGTCTTTTTATGGATTGATATAGTTCATTTCTTTTTTAGCCCTGAATAATATTCTATTGTCTGGATGGACCACAGTTTGTCTACCCATCACCTACCGAGGGACATCTTCGTTGCCTCTAAGTCTTGGCGGTTATGAATAAAGCTGCTATAAACCTCTATGAGCAGGTCTGTGTTGTGGACATGTTTTCCAGGATTGCTGGATCGCATGGCAAGAGGGTGTTTAGTTTTGTAAGGAACCATCCAACTGTCTTTCAAAATGGCTGCACCGTTTCACAAGCCCACCAGCAGTGAGTGAGAGTTTCTGTTGCTCCAAATACTTGCTAGCATTTGGTGTTGTCAGTGTGTTTGACCTTTGACCATTTGAATAGGTTCAGAACGCTAGTTCATTAATTAAATTTGCATTTCCCTGATAATACATGATATGGAGCATCTGTTCATATGTTTATTTCTCATCCGTACATCTTTGGCGAAGTGTCTGTTAAGGTTTTAACCCATTTTATAATCAGGTTGCTTGTTTTCTTATTGTTGGGTTTTAAGAGTTTTGTGTATATTTTGGATAACAGTCCATTATCATACATGTCTTTACAAATATTTTCTCTCAGCCTGTGACTTATCTTCTAGTTCTTCTGATATTATCTTTCACAGAACATACATTTTTAATTTCAATCAGGTCCAACTTATCAATCATTTCTTTTATGGATTGTGTCTTTGGTGTCTTATCTCAAAAGGCATCACCATGCCCAAGGTCATCTAGGCTGACTCACATTATCTTCTGGGAATTTTATAGTTTCGTGGTTTGCATTCAGGTCTATGATCCATTTTGAGTTAATTTTTGTGAAGGATGTAAGGTCTGTGTCTAGATTCATTTCTCACATGTGGATGTCCAGTTGTTCAGCACCTTTGTTTGTTAAAAGTTTGTCTTACTGCATTGTATTGCCTTTGCCTTTTTGTCAAAAATCAGTGGACTAAATGGGGGTGTACTCTTGGGATCTCTATTCTGTTCCATTGATCTACTCATTTATTCCTTGGCCAATATGACACTGTCTGGACTATTTCAGCTTTATGACAAGTCTGAAGTCAGGTAGCATCAGTCCTTTGCTTTCTCCTTCAGTATTGTGCTGGCCATGTTGGGTCTTATGCCTCTCCGTATAAACTTTAGAATCAGTTTTTCAATATAGATATTGATGTTAAAGATTTTCCTGGTATTGCATGGAGTCTATGGATCAATTTGAGAAGGACTGCCATCTTGACCATATTGAACATTCCTATCCATGAACATGGAATAGGTATTCATTTATTTATTTGTTTTACTAGAAAACTTTTTGAAATAAAAAAATTTTTATTAGAGTTTCATAGCTATTCTTATTCAGATCTTATACATAATTTTAGTTGTATACCTAAGTATTTCATTTTGAGGGGATGCTAATGTAAATTGATATTTTTTAAATTTCAAATTCCATTTGCTCATTGTTGGCAAATTATTTTTATATGTTACCCTTGTGTCATACAACCCTGTTATAACCACATATTAGTTTCAGGGCAGTTTCTTTTCTTGGGGGGGGCAGGTTCAGTTCTTTCAGATTTTTTACATAGATAATATTATCATTTGCAAGGAGAGCTTTTTATTTTCCTTCCCATCCTTGTCTTGTACTGATCTTAGTGCAAAAGCTTTTAGTTTCTCATTGTTAAGGGGGGTGTTAACTATGGGTTTTTGTAGATATTCTTTATCGAGTTGAGGAAGTCCCTCTCTATTTCTAGTTTACTGAGAGGTTTTTATTATAAATGGATGTTCGATTTTGTCAAATGATTTTTCTGCCTCTGTTGATGTGATTATATGATTTTTCTTTTTAGTCTGTTGTTGTGATGGATTATGTTAATTGATTTCAAATGTTGAATCAGCCTTGTGTATCTTGGGTAAATCCTACTTGATCATGATGTATAATTTTTTTATACATTGTTGGATTCAATTTGCTAATATTTTGATGAGGACTTTTAAATCAATCTTCATGAAAGCTATTAGTCTTTAGTTGTCTTTCCTTGTAATGTTTTGGTTTGGGGAGTAGGGTAAAACTGGCCTCATACAATGAGTTAGAAAATATTCCCTCTGTTCTATCTGTGAAAGAGATTGTAGAGATTTGGTACAACTTATTTCTTAAATGTTTGGCACTTAAAATAATTTTTAAACAAATATTGAAATAACCTGGAATTGTTTGCTTACCAATTCGGAGACAGGTTTTAAGCCAGTGCCCAGACTCTCAAGCTCAGAGTCATCCTTAGAAGCTTGAAATGGAGTGGAGAGGGTTGATGAAAAAGAGAAAAATGGAAGTTTCACATTTTAGTGTGACTTTATCTGAATCTTATTGTTCAAATTCTGGTAGAAAAATGTTTCTAGACTGTATTCCTTTATTGTTTAAGAAGAGATTCCAATACATTTTGAAAAATATACTTTCTCTTGCAACATCTTGATCATCCACCTTAACTCTAAAGCTCTAAGAATTCCTTTATTGTTTAAGGTGAAGAATGTATGAAGACTCACATTATTTGATGGTATTAATGATTTTGAATGTTGACTTCAAAGAATATTTGATCTTTTTTTGGGAAAAGAAAACTCATATATTTGGGGATAGAGTTTTTATTTCTTTTTTTACATCTTCATTCTTGGCTGAACTCACAACCTTAAAGACTAATGCTTATGTGCCTGTGGTTATGCTTTATGCAGTATTTGTTCATATAAATCTACTTGGACCCATTCATTGCTCCCCTCTAAAATTCCTTCCACTTGCCTTTTCCAAACCTTCCACTCTTGGGAGCCACTGTCCTCACTTCACACTTTTCTGAACGATGGTTCCATTATTTAAACTGTATAATGGTCACTTAGCTGAACACTCATTTGTATAAAACACACTTAGCAAATATAAATATTTCAGGGAACAGAAAGATTTCAACTCTACTCTTTCCAGGATGTCTATAAAATTTTTAGGCTCTATCATTTTTACAACTAGCTTGTTTTACTGCATGGTAACTTCCAGATATTCCTTTTGTTAAACTCTGACTCAGTAATTCCATGTCAATTTTTGTTTCCAAAATGTGTGTGAATCTTTCTTATACAACCTCAACATGGTGTAGGCAAATTGCAAAAGCAAATATTCTTTTGACTTGTTTTGGTCAGCAATATAATTTCTCAGACACTGAAACTGCACATGAACTGCCTGAATTTTGGTATTTTTCAATAGCATGGCTATTTATTAGTCAGGAAGTACCCAATATATTGATATTTTTGTGCTGTTTAGAAAAAAAAAAGAAAATTTTATATTTGCATTATCTCTAGGGCATACAATGGAGGAAATAAATGATATTTACAATATCAATCATTTATCACCATTTCAGTCATCTGAAAACTTTAGTACCCAAGAATCTAGAAATAATTTACAATTGCCTGTGAAGTGTCTGTATTTTACCTGATTATGTGCCATGGAGTGAGAATAGGCTCTGGTGCCTGGGCAGTGCTAAGAATCAGCAGATGTAATGCTATTGCAAAGTTGCCAGTTTGTTTTTTTTTTAAGCAAAACTAATTAACACTTAACCAGTGATATTTATTTGAGTACATACTATGTGCATGACTTTGTTCTGTATCCTCATTTTCCAATATGCACTTTAATGCAATAATACTTTATTTTTAAATTCGAATAAATTTATAGAAAGTGACATAATTTAATACCATCCAGTGTGATTGGGACAGATAACCCTCAAAATATTAAAAATAGAAGTACCCCACCATCCAGTGATCACACTAAAGGGTATTTACTCAAAGCATACAAAAATAGTAATTCAAGGGCGCCTGGGTGGCTCAGTTGGTTGGGCGACTGCCTTCGGCTCAGGTCATGATCCTGGAGTCCCAGGATCGAGTCCCACATCGGGCTTCCTGCTCAGCAGGGAGTCTGCTTCTCCCTCTGACCCTCTTCCCTCTCGTGCTTTCTATCTCTCGTTCTCTGTCTCTCAAATAAATAAATAAAATCTTAAAAAAAAAAAAATAGTAATTCAAAGGAATACATGCACCCCAATGTTTATAGCAACATTACCTACAACAAAATGGAAGCAGCCCAAGTGCCTATCAACAGATGAGTGGCAAAGATGTGGTCTATATAAAATGGAATAGTACAGAGTGATAACAGAGAATGAGATTTTGATATTTGTAACAACATGGACAGAGCTAGAGGATATGATGCTAAGTGAAATAAGTCAGTCAGAGAAAGACAAATACTATATGACATACTCATAGGTAGAATCTAAAAAGCAAAATGAATGAACAAAGAAACAAAAAACAGACTCCTGAATACAGAAAACAAACTGGTGGTTTTCAGAGCAGCGGTGGGTGGGGAAAGGGACGAAATAGATAAAGGGGATTAAAAGGGTACAAACTCTTCCAGTTATAAAATAAATAAGTCACGGGGATGAAAAGTATAGCCTAGAGAACATAGTCAGCAATATTGTAATAACATTGTACGGGGACTACCCTTGTCGTGATGGGCGCTGAGTAGGTGTACAACTGTTGAATCACTATATCGTTCACTATGTGTGTACTAACACGACACTGCATGTTAATTATACTTCAATTTTTAAAAAAGAATAACAAAACCTTTAGTGAATCAAAAAAGGTAAATAAGTTTTTATAGTTCCTGGATCAGCCACAAGAGACTGGTTTTCAGACATGCAAATGGTTTGACCCTCTAAGAACCTGAATTTCACTTGTCCATTGACTCAGAAAGTCCCTGCTCCATTTTGAAGATGTTTTACCACAGAACAAACAGATCAGGCCACATAATGCAGCACCAGCAATTACTTCCTTGGCATAAACACAGCCAAAATGGTATTGTTCCCACAATGACTTCATTTAAACCTGCTCCTTTTCCCCCTCACAGCAATCTAGAAAGATCACCAAGTTTCCTTATGTGAAGACAGAGAAAAGAAAAAAGATTCATAGTAGAAAAGGAAAGAGTACTTTCCGGGGTGTCACAAAGACCAGCACTTAAAGGCTGGAGGCCCCAGCGGACGGCAGAGGATTCACGTTCAGATCTTGAGGAACAGAGTCTACAGTCTAAACTGGCCCATGAATTTCTCCTGCCATCCATGCCTGCCCCACATTCCATTTGCCAAGATTTAATACTCTCCTATCTGAATCACTTTTTTGCACATAAAGCAGGCAAAAGGGTTTTAAAAATTACACCATTAAACCCTCCATTCTTATCACTTATGTAACTTCATAATTTTTGAAAATCACTCGCATCTTTTTTTGTGCACATAGGCTGTGCGTGAAGGCAGTGTGTTAGCACTGGGAATTAGAGATAATTCGCATTTCCTTGTAGTTCCCAGGCAACAAGGTATGGGTTAGTTTTTGGCCTCATTTTCGAAGTTCTCAATGGAGTAAGTGCCCGTTGACCCACCCGCAAGTTTCTGGTAGTTCTCAAGAGGAATGAGCAAAAACTGGTGGGAAGCGAAAGGAAGCTTGGGTCCACTCTGTTTTCTGCTCTCTGCAAGTCACCCATGCACCTCAAGGAAAGGGGAACAAGAAATAAGAGGAAGTATTCAGAAAGCATATCTGACCCCTGGCATTCTGGGCGAACGATCACACGCCAGATAGTGTGTGTCCACTATCCATCACTGCGTGGGTTCTCATTTTCAAGTCACATGTAGAATTAAGCCTCATTAAGAATGATCCCTCCGGCTGAATAACCCAGAAAGGGTCGTGATGAAGCTGATGAGGATTTTCAGAGAATTCTCCTCTTTGCCTCTGCCAGTTGATGTTGTCCTGTGGGCTGTGTTTCTGGAACACAGAGGCAAGCATGCCTGTCGGCATCTGTCTTGCACGGGGAATGAAGACAGGATGGTGTTCCCACGAGCAGCCAGGGAGAGTGGCCTCTGGGTCTCCACGCAGCCCCTGCTGCACCTTCAGGAACTCAACAAACATGACGTCCAACCTGCTGTTGAACATTGTCACCGTGGCTCTGCCAGATGGCATTGCAACTTTTCTCTCCTTCAACCTTTAAAACAGGGCTCTTGGCTGATGTCAGAATAAAGAAAGCCAGGAACATCCCAGATGCCTTGCTTGGAATGCCCGCGTCCAGGTCAGCCCGTGGACTGACTCATGACTCCTGTGAGCTACAACACCCTTTATCCCATGAACTGAAAGAGTAGTATTTCTAGGTACCGTGTATTTTGGGGCCCCAAGTACATGCTTACGTACAGAAATTGTTTTAAGACTTCTGTATTTGACTCTGAATTAGGGGAGCTGGGTTTATATGTAATACACACACATTCATACACAAAATAGCTGCCATTTTAAGCAAGTTGCTGATCACTGAAAACATCGTGGTGATAACTGGAGGTGGAGTATTATCTGCACCCCAGAAGGCCCCTGCTGCCTGTTCTAGTCACCCCCTGCCCTCCCCAAAGACGATCCGATAACCTTGTGGCTAGAACCGTAGATCAGTTTTTATCTGCTCACAACTTTATTTCCGTGGTGTCATACGACCCCGCGCACGCAACATGACCCTTGGGACATTCACCCCTGCTGCGAGTAGCGGCCGAGGTTTCTTTCCTTGAAGTCACCCGTTGCACCAAGACCACACGTGCTTCCCGAGCTATGTGGATAGTCCTGATGTGTTAGTGGGGCCTTGGCAAGCAGCACACACGTGAACACACATGTGCATTTCTTGTGGGGTATGCACATGCACATTTGTGCCAGACCATGCAGCACCTTACGTGGCCATGAACGTGTGCATCCCCAGATGCCCACGACTGGCGGTCTGTCACCCTGGAGCCCAGCTACTGCCCCCGGAGACCAGCACCACGTCTGGGTCAGGGCTGCGCCTTCCGGGAGCTGCTCCTCGACTGTGCCTGAGGGGTTGGGGGGCTAAAGCAGAACAGCCCTGCCATGGCCCCGGGGGGAGCCATGGCCTTCTTCCACAGCCACCTGTGGCTTCAGCACTAACAGCATTGCTGACCCGCTGAGAAGGGGCAGAGGTCGGGCATATCCCCTGCCCCTTCCCCTGTCCTTCCTCCAGTGCCTTCCTCTCCGTGCCCAGGGTCTTTCTGGGACCCAACCTCGCTTGCCCCCACAGGCCTCCCCTCACACCCCCTCCTGTCTTGGCGCTGCTTCACGGAGGCTGCTGTGTCTGGGGGCTGCTCCCCGATTCCTGGAGTTCCCTTGCGGCCCCAGAGTCAGGGTGTTGACCATGAAGGGCTCGATCTGCAGACCTTGTCCGGGGGGGGTCTCCTGGGGGGACTGAGTCTGGAGGCAAGTGCTTGGGAGGCCTGTGCAGGGACCGACCCCGAAGGAGCCCATGTCCCTGCTTCCAGGCTGCACGGATTCCAGAGGGAACCCACACTTGGGCACTTTGATCCATGCGGCGGAGGCTGGGGTCCTCCTGAAATCCCATCCTTGCCTGGCCTTTTTCAACACCTTATCCCATCCATTACCAGCCACTCCCAGGGACACTTCTATTTATTTTTAATTACTTTCAACGTGTTTAATTATTTTCATTGACATATACTCAACATACAATGTTATGTTAGCTTCCAGTGTACAGTATCTTGGAAACACCATTTAAATAAGTGACTTGAAATTGAATTCTCAGACAAGGAGGAGCATCTAGGATTCCATGTCCCAAGACAAGTATTTCCCTGAAGGTGAGCTTGCTGGTCTTGGGGCACAGCCCGAGCACTTAGGAGATAACGCCGGACAGTTCTCCAGAAGAGAGGTGCCCATCTCCCACGGCATCCACTGGGGACACAGAAAACATGGGGACCATGTTTTCATGGTTTATTGGGGTGACCAGAGAGCTTGCCCACTTTCATCTCATATCTTCTGTCTTGTATTATTGATGTTTAGGGGTTTTTCTGTGAGTCCCACAAGTTCCCACACAAGTTCCTGATCGGTTGGTGGGAGGCAAATACCTTCTGAGGCTCACCTTTTTAACTCTCTTCAGGTGGGTTTTCTCTGATGAACAAAGACAATAATTCTAATATAGACCAACATGTCGTTCTTCCCATTTATAGTTAATATTCCGGATCTTTGCTTAAAGAAACCCTGCCTACCTCAAGCTCACAGAGATGCTCATCTACACATAATCAGAAATTACAGTTGGGATACGAATTGAATAAGGGTCAAATTTCATATTTTTCTTGTGTATCACCAAACCACCCACACTTTGCCTTTTTAATAAATCAGCACTCATATATGCAGGAGTGTGTTTCTACACTTGGTCTTCTTTGGTCTATTCTTGTGCAAACACCACACCGTTTTGGTAACCACATGTTTGCGATACGCCTCGGTAGCAAGCAAAGTCAGTCCCTCCTCGTTTTGCTTCTTTGAGATGCTCAGGGTCCTCGTACCTTTGCATGTCCACATGCATGTTGGAATCATCTGTTTTCACAGGAAAAAAAATGTCTGTATATTGACTGGGATTATCGAATCTTTAGGTCATGAGCCTGATACATGCCTCTGTGTTTTGTTTTTTCAGTTTCTCTCAATGATGGTGTGTGTGTGTGTGTGCAGCTCTTGTACATCTTCATTAGACTTTTTCCTGTTGAAATTATTTATCTTTCTATAAATGTTAACACCATCTAAATTTAAGTTTTCTTTGTGTATCTGTATTCATTGTTGTTAGTATATATGAATGCACTTTATTCTGTATGTCGACCTCATGGTGTGTAATCTTGTTAAATTTACTCATAAATTCCAATAATCTATGTTTACACTCTTTCCATTTTCTATGTACACAGTCACATCCCCAGGAGTGGTGCTGTAGAATAGTTTTAGCATTTTACCTATTTCCCAGTGTAAGGGTTGATTGAAAACAACCTCTTTTCCATCACGTAGGAGGAACTGCCAGGCATCACAGAGTGATGTGTGCAGACCATCGCCTCCCACCAGTGTTGTAGGCACCCCAGAAATGAGAGGGAACTGAGCAGGTATTTGAGAAATACATCCACATGGCTGATAAGTGTGCGCAACTATGCTTTCAGCCCTAGTTCATCAACGATCCCCAGCACGTCCACTGGTGAGGCAGTCACAACATCCAGCCACCACGTCAGGATCGGTAAACGTGGGGACCCCCCTGGGACCTGGAGCCCCTGCTGGGAGGAACAGAAGTTCATACGCGCACTTTGTGGTTGTCAGCGTTTATGGAAGCAAAACGTGAGCCACCCTGACCCTCTTGAGGTGGGCAGACACGGGGGACACCTTCTGCACTTCTGACCTCCTGACGCTAACCTCTTTGTGTAACTTTCTCCCCGAGGGCTCTGGGCTTGTGACTTGCTTCCCCTCGTGTCATGTGTCAGTGATGGACGTCACTGCCCCGGACAGGCGGTGCTATGTGGCAAAGGCAGATCCCTCACTATCAGGACGTTTGGATGACTCCATCTCTGCTGATGGAGGAGCTTTCCTGCCGGCCGTGAAGAAACAAGCCGAGGTGAAGGCCTCGAGGCAGGGCCTCTGGGCGGCCTCTGGGGGGCTGTCCTCCAGCTTCCAGGACCTGGCCAACAACCACTGTGCAGCCTGGGGTGCCCTGAGCTCCAGAGAGGTCATGACCTGTTGGCACCTTGACTGTGGCCTTGGGCACTGAGCAGAGGACCAGCCGGGCTCAGCCCGACTTCTGACTCACAGCAACCACGGGATGATAATCACCTACAGTGTTTGTGGTGATTTGTTACACAATGATAGAAAATCAACACAATCCCCCCCCAAAACGAGTTCATCTCTCCATCAAAAGATGTGTGTGTATTTATGTCAGCTTTATTCATAGGATTCCTAAACTAGAACTAGGCCCCACATCGTAACAGGAAACGGGTAGGGTGGGGCACACCCACGAAACACAACAGCACAAGCAGCACGAGGGGACTGCGTCCTGATCACACCGACCCCTGGGGTGGGACTCACACACGACGTTCAGTGAGAGGAGCCAGGCCACGGAGGGGGCATCCGCTGAATCGTCGCACTCACAGGAAGTGACGGATGACAAAGCCAGTCCATGGCTGTGGCGTGGTCGCCTCAGGGCCTGCAGGGAGGGCGCGGATGGGGATGCGCTGCGGAACTTTCCAGAGCAGGAACGTTCTACATCTTGGTCTAGATGTTGGTCACATGGCTGCCCACGTAAATATTCAGTGAGCTGCACACCTAGCACAGGTGAGTTTATGTCCAGGCTGCATGTCAATTTAAACTTTAAGAACCAGAAGAAAAAAGGGAGCGCGAGTACATGTGGGCACGGTGGTTTGCTGTCAGGCATTGCAGACATCCCTTTGAATCACCGAGTCCTCCCCGCAAGCACAGGTGAGTCACCTGCTTACCAGGTAAAAGACGACCAGACGCATCCTCAGCTCGAAGAGCATGGCGATGTTTGAAGGGGTCCCTGCAGGGAGCAGGGGGACTTTTCGAGCAGGGAACCCTAACGGGAACAGAGGGAGCAGTCAGGCCCCAGAACCGCCCCTGCCTTCCTTCCTGCCAACAACAAGGACACTATCCCAAATTCGCCAAATCCATCATGACCACAATGTATCTAGCTTCTATCTGCCTCTTCTGCGTAGACACATTGCATGTGTAACAGAGACAAACAAAAGGACCTGACAGTAAATGATTTTTTTTTATTTGAAAGTATGCATTTGAGAAGTGATGAAAACCAGATTTTTAAGGGGAAAGCTTAAAACAATGATGAAACCACATTCCAGAGTGAGCTTTGTGCCTGAGATTGTCATAGCCGCCTGCATAGACGGACACCGGGAGGCCGGCGCTCCCACCCGGCTCCGCCCCCAGAGCGCTGGGTGGCCTGGAGAAAGGGACAGGATCCCGGGGCCTCTCGGTCCATATCTGGCAATGATGCACCAGCCCCAGAGCAGCTCCCGCTGAACGAGGCACCACCAAGGGACCGGGGTCACGTGGAGTTCTCCACACCCCTTGCTGGAATTTTGACCATCGCCACGGGCCTTAATAAATAGACTGTAGCTATAGAAATATGTGGGAACTGACCAAGAGATCGCAGCTGCCTCTCTTCCAGAATTCTTCATCTCGACCCTAGGTAATGGCTGCATTGCAAACTCAGAGAAGTCTGTGACCTGCCACACACCACGGAGCCACCGGGGCTACGAAGGAGCTGGGCCACTGTGGGCAGAGCCTCGTGGTCAGACTCTGGAGCTGGAGACCCCAGCACTGGCACTGCTGTTCTGTCTCAGGGAATGCTCTCTCCCGAGGCCTCGGTCCTCACGCACGTAACATGGGGAGAAGACAGCCCAGCCTCTCAGGGGCAGACGGCCGGCATTCCAAAGGTGCTGGAGATGGCTGGGGCAATGCTTCTTTCCGGGAAGAAGCATTTTCACAAGAGATAGAAATCAATGCATTTTTAAGGACAAGATTAGGGGAACAGAAAACATCTATCGGGCGATACGGACAGGCTGCAGACCCTACTGCCAAGGGCGGCGTGAGGGAGAAATGCCTTGGCCTCTGGCCGGGGCCAGTTTCAACGCCTGTCCCACGATGGTCACACGGGCGTTTATTAAGGCCTTATTGTTTTCCTATCGAGTGTTTGCTCAGAAGAGGTGGCCTGTAAAATTCACTTTGTCTCCTACGAGGACCATGACGCCCACTGAGGGGACTAGCCACCGCTGGGTGAGATCCTGGCCACGGAGGGGCCCGTTTGCCTCTTTCTCGCCTGCCCTGCAGTCCCGGGGGGAGGGGCGCTTCACAGGGCAGGCCTGGAGGTTTCTCATTCCTCCTGGGGGGAAGCTGGTCTTGGCGGGTTCAGGAAAAATGAACAAATGAAATATATCAGGCAATCTGAACGTGGGCGAGGGCTGCCCAGCACTGCGAAGATTTGCAGGAGCCACCCCCTTGGCCTAAGGATGTGAGTTGGGCGCAAGAAGTGCACATCAGCTCACAGCAGAAGGCCCAGGGAGACGCCGGGCCGGTGAGAATGCCAAGGAGGCAGGGGATCCGTTGTTTCTGGCTACTTGCTACCCAGCAGTTGTTAAAAAAGCAGTCACTAAAATTTATCACCTGCTTTCCATGAAGAAGTCCACCAAGATTTAACAGAGAAGACAATATTAGTGCACAAAAGAATGATCGGAGAAGTTAAGTTGCGCAAGCCTAGACCAGATGATAAAAGCTCCATCTGCTCAGAGCCTCCGGAGAGACACGGGCCTCAGGGAGCGCCGTGGACGTCTGCCGTAGTGGGCAGGGTCACTGTTTTGGAGGAACTAAGGAAACACATCTTGGGTTTTGTTTCCAGCATGTGGCCAGCGCCTCAGACAAAGGGAAGGTGGGTTCCAGATGTGCTTCGTGGAGGCGTGCCAACAGAGGAGGACTTTTTGCTGGGCCACCAAGACCTGTGTCTCCCCTGTTGTCACTGAAAACAAGCAGAGACATGCGGTAGAGCTCACCCCGAGGACGCTGAAGCTGAACGCATCCTGTGATTTCTAACGTGGAGAGTCTCAGAGAAAATCAGAAGGGGAGTAAAACGCCGAGTTTTCTGATGAGGTGGCTGGGGTGCCGCCCGGCCGACAGCAGGCTGGTCGGGCACGGCGGTCCTCCCTGCACGGTGACGGGAGTGTGCACAGGGACCACACCACAGCTGGTGCAGGAGCGGGGGCAGCGTGCACCGGAGATGCCCTGGGGTCCGCCCCGGAGGGCGGCCTCACGTGTTGGAAAGCACCAAACGCCCGCTTAGGGAGTTTCTACAAGTACATAGAGCCAGGTTTCTTTTCCTTTATTTTTTTAAGATTTTATTTATTTATTTGAGAGAGAGAGGGAACACAAGCAGGGGGAGTGGCAGAAGGAGAAGCACGCTTCCTGCGGAGCAGGGGGCCCGATGCGGGGCTCGATCCCCGGACCCCGGGATCATGACCTGAGCCGAAGGCAGACGCTTCACTGACTGAGCCACCCAGGCGTCCCCAGAGTCAAGTTTTCTGAGAAAAAAAAAAAAACACAATTTTGCCGATTCTGGTGTGCAGTTAGGCATTTACAGCTGAGACACAGTGCACCTGCGCACATATGGCCTCTGGGCCCAGAGTCTCACAGGGTTACAGTGACCAGCTCCACATTGACCTGGGGGTTGTGTGCAGATCTGTGAGGCTGAGGGCAGACCCGGGGGAAGCAGGGGGGACACCATATCCTTAGAGCTTCATGCCAGGGACTTCGCATCACTAAGGGGCTTCTGGACAGTGACAGGGTCCGAGCTATATCCAGAAAACACAAGTCGTCACGGCCCGGACAATGGGGTCCTGCCTCACTTGCTTGACCGACTTCACCCCGACAACATGCATATGAGGGGTGCCGCTTTCCAAAAGGACAGACGGCATTCTGTGCTACTTCTGCGTGATTCACGGAGACTTTGAAGGAAGAAGATGGCTTTAATACGCATTACTCTAATGAATCTTAAACTGGGTTTGTTTTAACTTAAAACGATAAACATGTTAAATTCACGTAGTTTTAGAAATCATTCTGTTTTTTCATAGATAGCTGAAAGTACATGCAGGTTAGAACTAATTCCTGTGACTAATGTTGTCTTTCCTCCTGGCCTTCCCAACACCCACCCAAAATTCGTGGGTAACTTTGAACACCTTGATGAATGTGGAAATATTTTTTAACTAGATTCTTTGGAAATAGTTTAAGGTAGAGAGTTTCTGTTGCAACAATAATAAAAATAAATATTAATATGTAGATCTTTGTGTTTCATCAGACATGTATTCAACTAAAAATAAACAAAACAAAACCTTTTGAAACTATGTATCTTTTACACTCTTGTATTTTTTATGCACGTACCATAACCTGAGATACATAAAAAATATTTTTCACATTGTCTAAAACTAAAAGTATATAAAGCTCCATTTCTTTAACAGATAAAAACCCATCAAGTTACTTGTTGTGTTTGGAATTCAAACAATATGATGTAAAGCATATCACTGTTAATGGCTCCTAAAGGGTATTACAGAAAAGTAATTCAGACATGATGCATATTTTTCTTGTTACCCAATTGCAAGAGGATTTTGGAAGCACAAGCAAAGAAAAGCAGACCTTAAAACAAGAGAGAATGTATCATGCTGTCTTGTCTGAGTCCTGCCGATCCATGCTCTTCTCCCAGAATAAATTAATTACTGACTTGGTATCTCTAATGCTGAGGCCTTTCACACTTTATGCCTCATAAAACAGGAAGTTAGTATTTAGTTATGTCTGTTTTTCATGGATAAAAAA
Source organism: Zalophus californianus (assembly GCF_009762305.2). Classification (NCBI taxonomy): domain Eukaryota; kingdom Metazoa; phylum Chordata; class Mammalia; order Carnivora; family Otariidae; genus Zalophus; species Zalophus californianus. The sequence continues at coordinate 1,147,629 of NC_045601.1, read as the reverse complement.
GACCAACAGAATTACATTGCCTTGAAATTTATAAAAATATAAACACTGAAGCCCCTCCAGCCTCCTGCTAATTAACTGTAGAACCAGAATTGAGAAGAACCTCAGAGAATCTAATGCAAACTGAAGTTCCCAAAATCCTTCCTCAGATCCAACCCAGTGAGAGGGGACCCCCCCCAACGGCCCTCTCACTGCGCCCCTCACTAGCCATGGGAAATGCATCTGTCCACTTTCTCCGGAGCCGGGGGAGGGCCCAGGAAATGCTCCCTATCCTCTTGACGTTGGAAGGGCCCAGAACACCCAGGTTCCAGGAGGCGGAGGTTCAGTAAGTCCCCAGGTGTGGGGCTGTGGGGTCCTATGGGACCAGCCGTGGTACAGCTTTTGCTGTAGAGACCAGCAGCCGCCCCCCGCCCCGCCCTTCCCCAGGTACGCTCAGCAGGAAGGCATGCACCTTCCCACTGGGTGAGACCAGTACTGGAGGGGACAGAAGCAGATGCAGCGAGCCCCACCACCTGCTCTACGTTGCTAGTGAGAGAACACCAGCATCCCCCTACCTCCCCCCCAGTCCAGAGGCTGGGGGAGTGGCTGTGCGGGGGAGGGGGCGTCGTGGGGGCTCCAGGTCTGCTGAAGAATGATGGCTTATTCTCTGGCTCCTGTCGGCATCATCGTCAGCTGCGGGTCTGATATCAGCAGAAAGGAGCACAGCATGAGATACTGCTGGGCAGAGAGGAAGGGGGCTTTGTCTGTCAAACCCTGTTCTGGGCAGGGAGGACAGGTGAATCCCACACAGCCTGTGCGCACCAGCACTTAAGCAGGGACGGGTAAAGGAGGTTGAGAACCCACAACTAGGCTGAATCACAGGAGCTATGCGCTGGAAGCATCAATGTAGGCATTTCAGACGAAGCCTAATTACAATACACGCTGTAAATCCTTGGACAACCATGAGAAGTTTTTAAATATGTGTAAATAATAAGTCAATAAAGGAGATCAAACAGAATCATCAAAAAGTGCTCAGAGTGCCCAATGGAAGGCAGAAACAGCAAGAAAAAAAATAGAACACATGGAATAGAGCTAGGAAGACAAGAGATTTTCATTCCATCACATCATAATCTAGTAATTATCTAGAATGTGAATGTTCCCAACACATCAGTTAAAAGACAAAGATCGTCAGATTGGATAAAACAGGAAAAGCCCCAACTATATGCTTCTTATAAGAATCTCTCTTTATGCATAAATGCATACATAGATAAAAGGCTGGGGAAAGACATTCCATGTGAAGTCTAACCTGAAGAGACTTGGAAGAGCTACTTCAATATCGGAGTTGACTCCCAAGCAAGGGCAATATCTAGCACCCAGTGGTAAAGGGGTCACTTTTCTAAGAAGCTGTAACCAGGCTGAATATGGATGCACCTAACCGAAGGGAGAGTAGATAAACCCAGCATCACAGCCGCGTGCCTGCCACGCCGCTTCATTGTTGGTAGAACAGAGGCAAAGACTCAGCACACACACGAGTGACATAAGCCCCCCACCTTCAGACAACCCGACCTAACTCTTGAGAAACGTCGAGGTCCTGGGACCTAGCAGAGGCTGCATGACCTGACCGCTACCTGCCGTGTGCTGTGTCCTGTTGGACCTGGGATGGACAATGGGGGAAAATGGCAGAAATAACAGTCTGGGCCTTCGTCAATGGCCACAGGATCGATTTCGAAGCTGTCATGGCTGCGCAAGACGTCAGCATCAGGGGAGGCGGGCGAGGGGTGTGTGGAACCTGTCCTGATGGCCTCTGCAACTCTTCTGTAAGTCCAGAATTATTGTACAGAGGCACACATACACACACATGCACACTCACATGTGCACACGGAGTGCCCCTTCTGTCCCAGAGTAGAGCCTCCCTATGCATGCTTTGAGAACCAGAATGGCCGGAAGCAAATCAGCAATTACTATTCATTTATATGGAAAATTCTTAGAGCATTCCCAGACCTAAAATATAACCTGTCTTCAGTTTCTCTGATACCTGAGGACAAATCTTGCTAACAGATGTACAAAATCCATGGAGATAAAGCCCAGATGCTCACAGACTCTGCCCAGCCCTCTGGGGCTGGAGCAGAGATGCTGCTGGGTCCCTGGGGCGGGAGCCCGTGCTTGGTGAGTGCCGCCTCCATGCCCGCTAGTGAGCCTGCTGCCGACCAACACCTAATAGTCTTTTTCTTCTTTTGCCTTTTCTCGTAAAAGCAAAAGTCCTCTTCAGATTTCTTTAGGTTAGCAAAAACAGGTGCTAATGTAGGTCTTTCCTAAAAGCAAAGTGGCATTGCATGAAATTTGCAAAGCAGGGGATACCTGTATACACATACACCCATCTGTGTGTGTACCCATGTGGATGCATTCTATGATCACTGAACGGTGACTGGAAGTGTCTTATTAAGATATCAGAAGACGGGAACTCAACAGAGCCCCGTTGGTAGCTATTAATGAGGACAAAATCCACTCCAGTGAGTTGAGATTCTCAACACACTCAGTTCTGTAACCATTGGCCTAAATCCTAGAGCCACAGAGAACAATGTCACCTCTTTCAGACATCCACACAGTGATTTATTGGAAACAAGTAGAACAGAGTTATTCTTTTGTATGATAGCACTTTAAACACATAAACATGTCTCTCAAAATCCTCTTGTCTAATTTGGGCTAGCAATTCATGGGCCATATTATAACGAACTTTGCTGTGTGAATTTTCATTTCAAAGCCCATCACAATTCTACAATTCTATGATAATTTTCTAAAATATAGAATGATCTTGAGGCTCTTGGGTGGCTCAGTTGGTGAAGCATCTGCCTTTGGCTCAGGTCTTGATCTCAGTGTCCTGGAACTGAGCCTCATGTCAGGCTCCCTGCTCAGTGGGGAGTCTGTTTTGCCCTCTCCCTCTGCCCTTCCCCCTGCTTGTGCTCTCTCTCTCTAATAAACGTATAAAATCTTAAAATAAAATAAAATATGGAATCATCAAATAATTTATTATAAAACAAACTACAGTATATGAAAGCACAAGGCTCTTTTATTGCTCATGTTATTTCAACTATAATTATATGAGTAGGCTTCATAATTGCTCTTCCAACAAAGAAATAATTAAATGACACATCAAGGCTTTAGGTTACTAAATAAGGTAGCAATATTTCATTCAGCGATAAAGGAAGCTTTCCCCTTGAAATTGCTTCATGTCCACGTTAAATCAAGGATGGAACATAGCTGGCCACCTACTGTCTGTGACATCCCTGCTTACATGCCACACATCCACTTCCAAGTGCACCTGCTCTCCCTGCCAGGGGGCGTGGGACCCAGGAAGCCACCCCCCGCCCACCCCTAGTGGAGGAGATCCACACAGTACACTGCAGTCACTGTTCTATCCACCCACTGCTGTTGGGACGCCAGTTTTAAGAAGAACATGTTGCATCAATGACCCCACCTAAGCAAAGAAGTGTTTGGTGCAGGAGCAATCCCACGGTATGAGCAGGAATAGAGCCGTGGGCCCTGGAGCCACCTTGTGGGATGATCCCTGACATCACTGGGCTTATCACGTTGCGTTCCACTCCAGCGACAGGAGTTTTCCAGCTACAGACTTCAGCTCGTGGCTTATGCAGGCATCCCCACATTGTACAACACCAGAATAAATATAAATCCCACCCAACCACAAAATCACGTGATAGAATATCTACCTCTCCAGAAAGCAGAGAGACACACTAATAAAATCACGAGACACCATGGAATAGCATTAGGTAACACATACTCAATTGTTTAAGACTTAAATTTAAAAATACAAAATGCTTCTGGAAGTGAAAATTAGTAGATCTTTTCTGGAAGGCAATTTGCACAGATATATAGTAAATCTTCTAAAGGTTTTGTCTGGCCTAATATTTCTACTTCTAAGAATTTACAGTAAGAAAATACTAATACAAAAAAATTAGTCAAAGATTCGTGTAAATGATGTTTATTACAATGTTACTTATAACACTAAAAAGTTGTAACGGCTCTGTGCCGTGGGTTGAATTGTGTTCCCCCCAAATTCATAAGTTCCAGTCCTAATCCCAGTACCTTAGGAGGTGAACTGATTTGGTTATGGGTCTTTAGACAGGTAATCAAGTGGAAATGAGGTCATTAGGGTGGCCCTAAGCCAATATGACTGTGTCCTCATAGGAAGGGGAACGATGGAGACAGACACACGCAGAGGGAGAGCACCCTCTAAGGAGCAGGGCAGAGATTGGGGAGATGCATCTACAAGTCAAGGAAAACCCAAGATGCCCCCAACCCGCATATGCTACGGAGGTCTGGAGCAGATTCCTCCTCTAGGCCCTAGCAGGAACCTACCCACAGCTTGACCTCAGACTTCCGGTTTCCAGAACAGGACGCCCATGGTCCGAATCCTACCCTGATGCTTGTGAACATTCTTGAGCCTGTAAGAATACTGAGCATATCTGTACACTTCATCCATGAAAGTACAATCATTATTATATGGACAAATAATCTGAAAACTTGCTCAACATTTGAAGAACAGAGTCCTTATATTTAAAATGTTTGGAACCACAGAATCAAGGATGAGTTGACTTTACCAATGCAGTAGCAAAACCAACTCTGCAAACCCTCCCCACACCGACTTGGAAACAGGAAAGGTTGGGCCGGGTCACAGACAATCCCACCTCCCATCCTGGGGGCTGCAGGAATCATGGCCAGGTCTCACTCACTCTGCTCTCGGCACCCAGGGGCAGGTGCGGGGACAGGTGTAGGAGCGGGTGGGGGGGGGGGGTTGTGGGAACAGGTGTGGGGGTGCGTGCGCAAGCAAGGGTGGGGGCAGGCGCGGGGGTGGGAGCAGGTGCAGGGGCAGGGGCTGGGGCAGGTGCTGGGGCAGGTGAAGGGGCAGGTACAGGGGCGGCGGCAGGTGCGGGGCCAGGTGTTGGAGCAGCCGTGGTTGAGAACTCCCTCATCTGAGTCAGAGGCCGCATCACACGTCAGACAAAGCTTGTGTGCAGAGTGAGGCCCCCCTCACAACACATCTGCCAGCGCTCGTCTCTGGCCTCACCCAAACAGGAGGCCAGAACTCCAAGTATGCTTGTACGCGGGCGCCCAAGCCCAGGATCTCTGAGGGAGGTGCTGAATCAGGGCTGGTGGGGACTCACTTCTACGTCTGCTCTTGATCCCAATATCCACACACAAAGCACTCGGTCAGCTCCTCTCCAGCAACCCCAGGGAGACACAGAAGGGGGACCTGGAGAATCGCAGAGTGCCTGCCTGCAGGAGCCCCGCCAGCCCCCCACTCCCCTCCCCAGCAGGTGCGCGAGGTCCCCTACCCACGGCCCTGGCCTTCCTCTCTACGAGGCCCCCAGCTGCCAGGACGAGGTCCCCGGGCTTGTCGGTGGCCCTGCAGGACTGAGGCCTGCCTTCTCCTTTGTGGCCACAGGTGATGCACGTATGGGGGATGGTTCCCTGCAGCCCATTTCTCCCCCAGAAAAGTCTGGGGGCCACGAGGAATCTTGTATGTATCAGAAAGTCACAGAGACTTAAATCTAGGCATACTGTTTCCTGTTGTTTTGTTTCTGACCACACAGTTCTTAAAAGCTTAGTGAATTTCTCTTGTATTTGATTCTAGACCAATCTGGGCCAAGAACCATGCCCTGGGTCTTTTTCAGAAAAACGTGCAGGTTTGGTCTTTCTCCAACACCTCCAACCCTGTTTCAGGCCCACGCTTCCATGGACGAGATGTTGTTGGAACTAACGTCTTCACACATTCACTGTCTTTGTCCTGAGAGGTCCCGATACCCAGGTCTCCAGGGAGGGAGTGACACCCACGTCCCGTGTGCTCCGTGTATCCGCGCCTCTCAAGAGCCCTCCTTCTTGTGTTTTCATCACTTTTCTTCTTTTAACTTTGACAGTTTGTGTTTGAAAACCAGTAGACTTTGGGCGCCTGGGTGGCTCAGTCGTTGAGTATCTGCCTTCGGCTCAGGTCATGATCCCGGGGTCCTGGGATCGAGTCCCACATCGGGCTCCCTGCTCCACGGGAAGCCTGCTTCTCCCTCTCCCGCTCCCCCGGCTTGTGCTTTCTCTCGGTCAAGTAAATAAATAAAATCTTAAAAAAGAAAAAGAAAACCAGTAGATTCTCTTGACCAAATCCCCAGATTCTGGGATCTCTCTGTTCCGTTATCCCCACTTACAAACTGGTCCCTGTCTTCATTCATTCCATGTTTTTGCTTCTTTGTTTTGGGAACCCTGTCAAGTGCAGCCAGTAGGGACCAGTGTGCGCTGCGGACGCCCTCTCCCCGCCCTCCTCTCCTGGAACTGCGGGTAGCTGGGGTACCACCCTTTGCCAGCTTATCCCCAGTGAGTCCCCCCCGAGCGACATCTCCGCACAGCCAGGTGCCGCCCCCTGGTGTATGGTCACAGCCTTCCCGCCGATGCACCCCCGAGGGCTGGGGGGCTCTGAGTATCACCTGCCATCACACGCCTAGACTGGAGATGACGAGCTCCCTGGGGCCAGGCCCAGGCACGCGACCTGTGCAACCCCAGGCCGCCAAGTCAACGCGCACTGTGCCTGAAGGATGGACAGTGAATAAAGGAGAGCGCTGCCTGGTGTCCACTGTCCTTCCCCAACACCTTCATCCAGACTCTGAAGAGACAGCTGTGCTAGCTTTCCCACCAAATTCACCTCCAGGAGACTGGGCTTCACAGCCGATGGTATTCACCACGGACTGAACCGGCTACCGGGAGAAGTGGCTTGAATCCCCAGTGGACAGAGAGAGCAAAAGCATCCTCCCACAGTGTCTGTGTTAGCGCTCTGTTCTTGGCTTGGGGTGGCGCAGATACAAGCTTATTACACATGGTTCCACTCACAGCCAACGTGGTGCGCCAATGTCATGGCGCAAGAATAACCAGACGTCACTCTACAAACCCGAAATGGCCAGATATGTTCTCTCCTGAATCCTGCATCCCATCCTGCCCATAACGCATTTCCCCAAATTCCAGGTCCTTGGGCACAAGAAGTCTATTTCAATTCCTTCCTGTCTGGCTGTGCTTTACAACCGTCTGCAAGAACATGGGGCCCACACATCTCCCCCAGGCCCCATACCCCTGTGGGAAGGGCTTCTTACCAGGCACCCAGGGGCCCCAGCCGGAGGCACCATCCTCACTCACAAACAAGCTTTCTACCACGTTCGAAGATGTCTCTGAACATCTCAGTGTGACTGAAGTCACTAATCATTTATAGACGCTGTTAACATTTGAGGATCTACGTAACCACTGTACTTTCCACAGCCTGTCATGTCTACAACAGACGCTGAAGACACAAATCCTACAGTGCTAACCACGTCTAAGAACCTAGAAATGTGTCTAATTACACAACAGCTAACCTTAAGGTATACATGAGAATGATTATTTTGTTAGGGTATACTGTCCACATAGTGCAGTCTTCCTGAGAGTTCAAAGAGCACGCTAGTAAGTGTGCCAAACTTAGTGTCAAATTTTATTACCAGGGATGGGAAGCGCATACCTTCAACCATAAAAAATTAGGAAGAGGAAACCTACGTGATGAAATTATGTAAATGATGTTTACCCACACTGTGAGAAGCATGTAGCTCACAGAAACGACAGAGAACAAAGTCTCTGTCTCCAGCCGGCGCCCTGAGCAATAAAGAGGACGCATTTCACAGGAGACATGTGGGGAGCAGGAGTGGGGGATGGGAACCTAAGCCTCGGGGGCAGGGATGGAACGCAGAATACCAGCAGCCTCTGATTACCCTGGGGCAGGAAAGGACAAAGGGCCACCGCCAAGCTGCGGTTTGTACGCGTCCGGGTTCCTCCCCCCCATCCACTCCGCACACACAATACCTTGGAAAAAGTAACATTCCATGAAGTTTTAAAACAAACAAAGGAAAGAAACATTCTGGGAAACAGGCAATACATACAAAGTGTAAGCACTCCTTCATGCCTTCCTTAATGAGTGTGGAGCAAGGAATTTCCACTGGAATGTTAGTAGTCCAGATCTTTCCAAACCAGCATCTTTGGTGGAAGGACTGCGTAAACACACACATTTACTGTACTTTTTTCTGAGCCCCCGAGACAGGGTCTCAGGTCCACATAAGGTATTTTAATCTACTGTACATTCCAAGTCTTGAGAATATGTTAAAAACCCATTTAAACAGATGAATATTAATTTTGCTCCTAAAAGTAGTTATGAAGAGTATATTTATCTTTTGTTTGCAGAAAAATGAGGAATGAGGGCTTTTTCCTTAGGCGTAGCTGTTTTGTGGCATTTATTCAATTTTCCCAGCACCATAATCTTCTGAAAAGCTTAAATACCAAATAAGATAGGAAATATGTATACTTTCAACATTAAAATAATTTCCTGAACTAAATTTAAGTCCCATGGCAAAAATAGATTCTTGTTCCTTTAAGGAGAGGAACTGTTAATAATCCTGACAGGACCCAATGATCTGTCCAATGGAAACTCGATCATGATTGAAACAAGACGGTTAAATTTGGAGAATTAGTGAATGTCAGAGAGTCAGCATGACCTGAGTTGGGTCTGCAGCGTCGGCCAGGGCGCGAACGGCCCTACCCTGAGTCTAAGCGGTAAATGTGGGCCATGTGATGCCAAGACAAAACAAACATAGCAAGAGGGTAAACTCGGGCCATGTTAGATAAAGAACAAGTAACCAGAACATGGGGAGTTGGAAGCAAAGATGTACATTCAAGAATATGACAGTGTTAAGAATGTTTAGAACAGTGTACTCTCCCCTAAAATCATCCAGACCTCCTCTGTTGAAATTGAATCTTGAGTTTCAAATCGTGATTGAAATTCTCAATGAATTGCAAAGATACTTAAGAGAAGCAAGGGTTAGGTTCCTGGATGAGTTCACGCACACATTTCCTCCCTTCCAAAGCCATGGCTCAGATTTTGTGGAAATTTAGCGGGGTGGGGGTTCCAAGACCTCACATGTAATCTGCTCAGATGACGCTCTCCCTTAAATGTTAACGGTGCTTTCCTTAAATATCCATACGTTGGAACAGGTGTCCCTGGGCAGTGACACGGAGTAAAGGCCCCTCCCTCTGGCACTCCAAGCTACCCGGGCAACCCCATTAACCATTCCTCCCTGGAAGGCAAGGTCTTTATTTCCAACTGTTTCAAGACTCCTCAATACGTAGGTGAGTTTTCTTGAAATATACTCCAGTTTGTCAAATTTATTTAAGTTGGTGAATATTTAATTCAACACGCAAGACATGAAATAGTGGCACATTACATCTTGCTTACCTTTAAATCTCTAGCACCTAACTCAGTGCCTGCCACATAGGAAGAGGTTAGGTTAGAAGTAGGATAAAGCCAGTTTGTGTCCTTAGTAAAGCGTGTAATTCAGGAGTGGTCGCGTTATTACTCTGAACTGCCCTGAGCTCACATGCAACTAAAATCCTTAGCCCTCACCTGTTTTTCCTGTTACAGGAAAGTCTCTCCTTGGGCTCATATCGAAATTTACTCTTGCAGAGAATTGCAAGTAGTTATTTTTAGTTTATTCCTTATACATTTTCACATTTATTTTTCATTTTTTTCTTAATAAGCATTTAAATAATCATAATAAAACCATATGTGTATATTAAGCAATGTATTTTGATTATCAGCAACACAAGAGATTTAGCATAGATTTATTTTCTCTGTTCACCTCTGCCCACCCCACTCAATAATCTGCCCTACCCCATACCTCCCAGAGCTGGAGACATGGGAATCCCTGTGGAATGAATTCTGATGCAGAGGAGCTTCACGTTCAATGCAATGAAATGGAAACGAACACATTCATGACTCAGGGAGATGCATGCATAGCCCAGAAATAAACAATTCAACCAGGTTATCGTCATGGGATACAGGTCATGAGATAGGAACAGGTTTTAACTAAGTACCAGAACTCAGGGAGGATGCATTGCAGGCAAGAGAGAAAGGAGCAGGAGCAGAAGCCGGAAACATAACTATCGGGCAGGGAAGCCCTCTGTGCCTGCACCACCTGAGAAGTAGGGACCCCTGGGGGTTTCATCTGTGGGGTGGGTAACTCCTCTGTGCTGCAGACCGACAACCCTGGCAGGAATGGGGAGGTGGGGCTTTCCAATACACTCTGATGGGAACTGGACCTTCTTCTAGTAGGAGCTCAGGCTAGACCATTATCACAAACTATGGATTTACTTGTAGGACGTGGAAATCCACAGTTCTTTAGCCTCAAAGACTTGTTCCTCCTCCATTCTCTTTGCTCATGCTAATCGTCTGTCCTCAGATCACACTTGTTCTGATTCACTCTGTTTCAATACCCATCGTCCCTCTCCGCTTGGTGGAAGAGCCTGAGGGAGAACTTGGCGTTAGGGTCTTGGTGCACGATGTCATTAATTATTATTTCTAAGCCTCGGTCCATCTTGTCACAATAAAGATTACAATGCTTAAATCACAGGCTGTGACAAACTAATGCAACAATGGGCTAGAACACACGTCATAGAGAGAAAGCTCTGGTGGGTTGAGAAAGACCTACAGGGCCCGTCCTCCCTCCTGCTATTCGTCCAACAGAACTCAAAGTGCCGTTGACTTCTCTGAGTTATGAAAACACAAACAGAAATTCACAGAGAAGAGAGGTGTAATTCATCACAGGAAAAGTTTGGATCCATCATGTTGACAACAATAGATCTGAAGCCTCAGGATGATATTTCTGATAAAATTCCAGAAAGGGTTAGACGTTTAAATATTCCTAACATATTAAAGCTCAAAAACAAATGGACAAACAAAAAGCCCTGCACTCTTTTATATTTTTCAAACTCCTTTCAAGTCTCCAAAATGCTAGCTGAGGGGCAAAATGAAACAAAGAAAATGTGTTTCTATTCAAGAGATGTTAAAATAAATATGTAATAATTTCTTGGTCAAAGCTTTCCTTTCCCAAGATAAAAATAATTTGAAGTCACATATGCTAGCTATTAATGCTGCCTTTCCACATTGGGAAGCACGGTATTTCCTCGAGTTTCCAATGGATGGGTTGGAGTGGACACTCGGAGGACAGGGGGATTGAGAAGTGCACGGAAGTTGCTCCCAAAGGTCTGTGCCTCCCTGCGGAACAAGGAAGGGGCTTGCATCCCTGTCTGTCTGGAGTCAGCACACAAATGTCCATCCACCAAGTTTCCCAGGACAGAAAACCCCACGTCTTCCTTTAAACATGGTGCCTTCCCGCGCTGCCCCAGCATCGTGCGCTGTGGGCCCTCCACGATCGCGGATGCCGCTGAAGACCGTGCTGTAACGCTCTGACCCACCTGCGTTCAACAGCGCTGTACGTCTACCCCAGCGCCCACGCCCACCGACCCCTAACCACAAGCTACCCACTCACTTCATAGTTTGCCTCAAACAAATACCATCTGCTGTTGACTGTCCCTGAGCATGCCCTTGAAAACACCCGACCCAGTCCGGGCCCGGGGAGTCAGGAGCGGGTAGAAGTGTGGATGAGGGAACGGAGTCTGAGAGGAAGTTCAGTGTTCTCAGAAAGGTCAGAGGGCGGAAAAGCACCTGCCTTTACCCGGAGGAGCCGTGCGAGGACATTCCTGCCACAAGGAGACAGAGTAGCAAGGCCTGGATGGCTGTTCTGGGACCCACAGCAGCATCTTACTAATTCAGGTCTTCAGACATGTCTTGGTGCGGTACAGGTGAAAACTGTGGTTTCAAGGAATTCTCTGGAAGAGTCACATATGATTATAAAATCCTGCTGTCATACTAACTGCATGGCAAGACTCGGTAAAACTTTGATATTAGTCTACAGAAAACTGTAAAATACGTTTTTCAAATTAATTTATCAAATTATCTCCAGGCCAGCCCACCCTCCCTCGCCAGCTGACCCCCTTGGCTGGGCTCCCTGAGCACGGAGATTACCCCCACCTCACGGCCGTATGTCTGTTCTTCCTCTGCACTGCCGCGGGCTTGTCCAACAGGTCCAGCTCACCCCATCATTCAGACTCTGGAGAGGCCCTCCCTGACCCCACCTGGGTACCACGCACCCCTCCCCTCACCAGGGCCCCTCTGTCCCAGCTTGTCATGAGTATGGCTCCAGATTTCAGTCACTTGAGGGGATTTTAGTGTTAGTGCCCAACTCCCTCATTGTTTCGGATTAGGTTTTCTGGGCCTACTCCATTACTAGCTTATTTTTTAGAGCATTTTTCACCATCTGAAATTATTTCTAATAATCCAAGAGAGCATAAAGTGTGTCTGTCTTATTTATCCCTGGATCTCCATCCTGGATCCTTGAACATATCTGATACAAAGTCTGCACTCAATGAGAATCTGTTGAATGAATGGAAATTTTTCTCCAAACATAACTCTTGGATAAGAGATCATCTGTATAGAAATAGAAATGGGCTCTGCTGCTGACCCCACTTCTCTTCCCTTGACTGACCCTGTTCATTGCAGGTGCGCAGCCTTTAGCTACATGTCCCGTGGTTGGGTAAGTGTGTTTGGTGGATTGCTCTCATGAGATGCTCAGAGAAAATCATATCTGGTGGCAAAATGTGGGGAAATGGTGAAAACTATACCTCCTTTGATCACTGGAAGGTGTGCAGTGAAAATACAAATCAAAACAAAAACCTCTGTTAAACTTACTTTTCAATTATTTTAAACACAGAAGTTTTCTCGTGTAGTATCTTTTAATAATTGGCAGACTTAGAATCCTCAGGAATTCGTTCTAGAAAGCACTATTTAAGATCAGGTTGTGGAAGACTTTGGGTGTAAGAGAAGGAGCAGAGTCATCACTGAGAAGGTCTTCTTGTTTGGGGAACAGTGTTCATCTACCAGAAGGAGTTCCTGGCCACACTAACCCTCTGGAAGACAGAACAATGAGCCCTTGAAGATCAGGGCTGTCTCCCAACAGAACACCCCCAGCAGATCCAGAGCTGGTCAGAGGCTAACAGGGTGCCACGTCGGGCACATGGCTTTGTTTAGGAAACCAGGGTGCTTGTTCAGATCAAAAAACCTTGGTGCTCATTACCTTGGTGCTCATGCACAGAAGAGTTCTGCCCAGAATGACCCTCCACTCTCTTTGGCAAGAGAAGTCCCTTGAATTTTTTATAGTCACATGATTCTCCACATACATATGTAGGCACCACCACAGTGGAAACTTACCCCACTAGGTGTTTAACATGTATATTGAGGTTTAACTGGCAGAAAATAATTTCATGCATTTCAGGTGTACAATCTGATGTTTTAACATAGGTATACACCCATGAAACAATCATCACAGTCAAAGTAAGGACACGTCCATCCCCTTCAAATCTACTCATGCCCCTGGCAATCCCTCTTCCCACCCCAGCTGCTCCTGTCCCTGGTACCCAGTGACCACACACCTGTCACTTTATATAAACAGAATCACACAGTACATACTCCCTGCAGTCTGGCTTCTTGCACTCAGGACAGTTATTTTAAGATTCATCCATGTTGTGACGTTCATTAGTAGTTTATTTCCTGTGATTTCTCATGAGCGCTCACCCATTCAGCCATTGGTGGACATTAGAGCTATCCCCAGTACTTGGCTATTAAAAACAAAGCTGCTATGAGCAGGTGTATGCAAGTCTTTGTGCAGACATATGCCTTCATTTCTCTTGGTTAGATATCTAGGATGGAATATATGGTTATATGTTTTGGATTTTAAGAACTTCCAAACTGTTTTCCATAGCTGTTTTTCCCACCAGCACGTGTGAGAGTTCCGGTTCCTCCACATTCCTGTCAACACTTGGTGTGGTCAGTCTGTTTGATTTTAGCCATGTGATGGGACGCATCACCTTGCTGACTAATGATGTCGAATATCACCTGAAATCCATGTATCTTCTTTGGGGAAGTGTCTGCTCAAATACTTTGCCCATTTTTAATTGGTTCTTTTGTTTTCAAATTGATGAGATTTGAGTCTTCTATATATTCTGATATAAGTTTTTATCAGACATGTGATTGACAAATATTTATCTTGTCATTTCATTCCCTTGATATTTTTTTTCAAAAGGGAGTTTTAATTTTGATAGAGGCTCTTTTTTGTGTGTTGCATCTTAGAAATGTTTTTTAACCTTAAGTATTAAATGTTTTCTCCTACATTTTCTTCAAGAAGACTTATAGCTGTAGTTTTAACCCCCCTTATAAATAATCGTTTGAGACATTCTCAACTGTAATGTTTAATATTTTTAAAAATTTAAAATAGAAAATTAGCTACAGTAGCTTGAGATTTGGAATTAGCTTTTGGAAACCTGAAACACTGATGTTTTCATAAATCTCTCTCTCTTGTCATTGTAGGGCGATCACTTCCATTCCCAGACTCCATGTCGTTTATCTCCCTGAGCTTGGAAGGCCTCCCATCTTCACCACCATCACTGCTATTAGCACACACTTGTCCAGCCTCTGTGTTCCCACGGCCCTGCACTCTCCCCTGTTACAGCACCTGAACTCAGGAGGGATTTATTATAGTATTTGCCATTCCCATAAGGCACGAGCAACAACCCATCAGTCTGCACACTGGCTGTAGGGACCAACATGACTGTGCTGTGACCACTGGTTCAATTCCAGCTCTTTAAGACTGTGTGCTGGGAATTCGGTCGTACAAATGATTTCCCATGCATTCCCAGGAGCAGAAACAGAAGCATATCTTTTTTGTTTCTTTTATGGTAAAATAATATTTAAAATGTGTGAAGAACTCAGTAAGTATTTGCTGAATAAATGAATCAATAAATGCCATGCTTTCAAGTAGTCAGATTTGATTTAATCGTTTTTTTTTTATTTTTCTTGAAAACTCTCCAATAATAAAATGTTTATGCCTTTTTATTCCCTCACTAGCTGATGATGCAGGTTCATTTATTTTGAAAACATCTCTTCATTCAGCAACTACTTTATCAGGAATAGTGCAGTGAGAACTCGTCACAGCTCATCATCCCCATTCTTAGGAGCATAATATTTATCTTGGAGACATTTCATGTGTGAATGAAACATGAAATAGCCTCATCTTAAATCAGAAATCCTTAATTGTATACAGTGTGTACATGGAACAGTTCACTGCCGGTACACTGGCTTCTCACCCCACCATCAAGATGACCACATGGGGCACAGAGCTGCCAGAGTGCCCAAAACAGTGTCCCTGGCCACCAACAGCTTATACACCAACTCCAAGGTTGCTGTTAAAATATTACCATTCTATGTGTGCCGTGGCCTGAAAAAGTTTGGGAAACATTGCCATTAATATCCCAGCTAAAGTAAACATGGTTTATATGTTGGGGTGCTTTGGTTGAAAGCAATAGAAATGGAGTTATTAATTTTTTAAAAAAGATAATGTATTTGTAGAATATCAGGAGCTCACAGATCTGGCTGTTCAGAAATCCAGACAGCTCAGGACTTCTGTGAAATAGAAACCACAACAAGAAAATCAAAGCAACAGAAGGCTGGTTAGAGTCCTACAACCACTTCATCTTCGTGGGTCTTCCTGCTCAAGATTCACAGTCCAGAGAGAGTCCACCTGCCTGGTCTTAGGTCTCATTTGGTTTTCCCAGTAGTTTCCTCCAAGGAACCGGTGTGAGGGCGGGAGTCCCTGTGGAACCTTCGAGCTTCTGCAGAAGTGAGGGTGATAGACAAGATCTACACACTCACCAAGAACATAAAGAAATTGCAGTGCTGTGTGGGAGAAGAAGTGAGTGCTGAGTGACGGAGAAGAGTCAATGTTGTGGGAATGGGAAAGTCAGTAAAATGTTCTGGGAATGCAGAAGTGGAATTCGTCCCTGATGAATACAGACATGAACTACAACTTCACAGGCCAGCAGCCCTCCTGGAGGGGAAAACAAAGTGCGGGCAGGGCAGAAGGCATGCAGGCGTGAGGCTGGCTCCCCCATGACACCCGCCCTCCTCAGACCACTGGGCTTACTTTGACTGCTTTGGCAAATTACATGGTACCCACCTCTTCCTTCACCATTCCACAGGTGTCCTTCCAGAAGCCGTGTGCTCAATTCCAAAGGAAAGAATTTCCTAGACAAAAAATGGCCTACCTCCCATTGAGAGACATGTTCAAAAGCAGCAGTTAGGGAAGACTGAAAAATTCACATGGGAAATAGCTGGAAGATTTTTATGGAAAACTAAGTTTGGACTCATATAGTGGAACATCAGTCACCTGTGATATTTAAAAATGAGGCTGAGCTGTCCAAATGCACATTTCAGAAATGCAGCTGCAACTGCCCAATGAAAATATTTAAAATGTTGTCACCTTCCCAAGCTGTCTCTATAAATCAACAGCATATTCCTCACTCATCTTTCATACATGTGTTCTAAGTTTTAAGGAATTTTATGGATGTTGAGCCACTTACTTATTTTTTAATATATTGTTGTTAAATATTAATTTATTTTTCTCTAGCAAGATCCTACTCAGTGTAAGGCAATAAAACTGATGTAAAATAAAACAGATATAAAATGAAATCAGTATTGCATGCAAAAAAATGACAAAGCATATCCAGATTATCCCTCTTTCATTAGGTGACATAAATGCAAGAAATATTGGCTGTGAATAGCCATAATTTACCATGTTTTTTGTTTCTTCCTCTTTAACACATAATACGTGGTAACATCTTTCCCCTATAAGAGGAAGAAGTAAAGGTTCTGTCATTCACATGTAATATGTGTCATTTAGAATTTTGTAGGCATGGCATGGGATGCTGTGTGGTCTAGTTTTGCCAGTTAGGGTAGATTAAGATCCTGGATACACAATACCAGCCTTCTCTCCTGGGTCCCCTTTGTTGTATGAGTTGGCATAATAAAGAAGGAGAATGATGTTTTGAGAAGACTGTGAAAGATTATCTTATAAAATCATGGTGGAAGTGTTCTTTGAGCTTGGAAACTAAGAAAATAAGTCACTGTGGCATGAAGAATTCTCTCTCCCTGAAATGAAATGCGCACAGGCTAACCCAGACTTCTAACCAAGGGATGAAGAAGAGGTGGTGCTAGATGTGAAAGTGTGAAACCCATATCTAACACCAAACACATAATCCATGCAAGAAAAAAAATCAATAAATTGGCTTCATCAAAATTCATAACCTTTGCAAAAGACAGTGTTAAGAAAACATAAAGAGAAGATAAGATTGTATGGGAGAAAATATCTGCAAATCTCTTACGTGGCAAAGGACTTATATACATATTATATAAAGAACTCTCAAGACCCAACTATAAGAAAGAAATCAGAGATCTAATAAAAAGTTGGCAAATGATTTAAACAGAGACTCCACTAAAGAAGACAGGTGGGCATAAACTTGAAAAGATGCTACATATTATTGCTCATTAGGGATATGCAAATTCAAAGCACGGGGTACTACTGCATGTCTGTGAGAATCACACACACACACACACACACACACACGGGAACATGAAATGGTACTGCCATTCTAGAAGACATTTTGGTATTTTTTTTACAAAGTTAAATATACACTTTCAAATGATGCGGTGATCTTACACATATTTACACTAGAGGAATGAAAACTTGCAGTCACACAAAACCCCGTATATGAATTTTTATAGAAGCTTTATTTATAATGACTAAAAACTAGAAACCACTCAAATGTTCTTCAATGGGTAAATTGAATAGTAGTTAGTAAGAGACAATAATGAATTATTGATACATGCAGGGACATGGATGAATAAATAAGTTATGTTGGGTGAAGGAAGCCAAATTCAAAACATTAGACTGCATGATTCCATTTTTGTGATATCTGAGAAAAGAGAAAACTCTAGGGATGTTGACAAAAGTTGGGAGTTTTCAAGGGTTAGGGGTGTGGAGATAGTTTGACCCTAAACAGTCAGCGTGATGAAATTCTTGGCAGGTCAGAGAAATATCTTGATAGTGGGGATGTGGTACATGACTTTATGCAAGTCAAAACTCAGAACTTTACACCAAAATAAGTTAATTTTACTTCATGTAAACAAAAAGTATATTTAAAGGCCAAAATGGTAAGTAAAAGGATATTTTAGGCAAGTAGAAAATAATTCATATAAGCAGAAGGCTACATAAAATACAATTTTACAATGGTATAAAGTTGTACTTGATAAATCACTGCCAATACATGCTTGAGACACTTTTTATAATTTTGTTTCCTGCTTGATTGAGAGATTTCTAGCACATTTAGTCTGTTCTGTTGAGTATTCTTAAGGTGATGAAGAGATTGTTCTCGAGACCCAGCTTTTCAGATCCCCCATCCACTGACTGCACATCCTGGTTCCAGCCTTGGCCGCCAGAAGCTGGGTCTTCTTGAACTTTGGGCAGATGTTTTGGGACTCCTTGCTCCCATCCACTTGCCACCAGTTTGGGCAACTCAGCTACCACCTTGATCAATATCCATATATGTGCGTTGGGAACAGTAGTGAACAAGGCATGAAGAGGTTGGGATGTGGCCGTGACGTGACCTTCTAATGCGTGCGTGTTTGTACTGTTACTAAAACGGCCAGCCTCACCGTAGCCAGTCCTCCGCGGGACGCCTCTCGCTTACTTGTTTGAGGAGCCGTGTCTCCTGAAACTCAAGCAAGTGCCAGCTTCTCTGTGTTTTACCCACTTAAAAGCAAACAAGAGAAACTCAGTGAGGTCTTGTTACCTCCAGTCCATGACGCAGACGGAAGAGGGTGTTCGGGTGCATTTTCTGTCTCAGTGCACTGATGAGAAACCTCTGCCTGGTCCCTAGTGTTTCAAGGGCATTGACAGGGAAATTGCTGACTTTTCTTCAACCCTAAGAGCTTCTCTTAAACGTGTTTTTTTGTTTTGGGGTTTGTTTTTTTTTTTACCATTTTTATTTTTGTTTTGCTTTGATTTATCTTTACGTAAATAAAGTTTTTGTTTTTGTTTTTAAATCGGGGCCACTCACTTGATCCACGTGGAGACATTGTTTTTAAGGAATGACTACTGAGGCCACAGGCCACCTTCAAACAGCCTTTCCTGCTGCCTCATCCCCACACCGTGAAGGTCACATAGAAGCAGCCGTGGGGGGACTCAGAGGAAATCAGTGCTGCCCCTGATCTTTCCTCACAAGGCTCCCAAACTACTAGTAAGGGTCAAGGTCGTTCTTCACTCAGAAGAACAACACGCACCGCAGTCCAGGGTGAGCTGGGAGAAACCATGGGTCACTGCCGCAGAAGCGGTCGCGGGGGCGAGTCAGTCTGCGGCACACCTGTGGCAGGACCAGTGTAGGAATGCAGGTGAGTGTTCGGCTCGGAGAGAGGGAGCGTCCGGGACATCAGGAAGTTTTCACATGTTGGAGCATGAATGACAAATTTCCATCAGTTCTTGCAATCTGAGATTTACTTGAATCGCACGTGTTCAAGCTCGCCTGAAACGTGCCCAACGCACCGTTGACCCAGACACTTGATTTGGGTGTGGGAATGTTCATCACCCATGTGGGGCCCTCTCAGTCTAGCACATGATGCTTTAATCCTGAATTTTTTCTTTCTTTTGTGATTTCTTCCCCCCCCCACTTTTTCTGGTCTGTGTTTCTGGAATGCAGGGCGCTCGCTCCCGGATCTTCCCAACCTTCTGCTCTGTGTTTCCTCTCTCTGTGCCTTCGCTATACTTTCTGGGAAGTCTTATCCACGTTAGCTTCCAAACCTCCCATTCAGCTCATTAATTTCAAATAGCTTTTCTTTTTTTTCTGCACATGTTCTTTAAAAAATAATAATAATGTCTTGTCTTATCTCTTATTAAAAGTAGTTTTTTAATGCTTTCTTCTCCCTGAACGGTCTGCTTTCTCCAAACTATCTGCACGTGTGTTGGCCTCTGTTTTCCACGGGGTTCTTCTCCTAAACATCATGCCAGGTAAGCAGGCACTGCATTTCAGGGTGACACGTCCTGCCCCAGGCCGCCAGCCAGACCCACACAGTCCCCACCCTTCCCCCCATGCTCATTGCCCCCGAGTCCTGAATCCCGTGGATGACACACACTCCATCGTCCTGGCTTGGTGACCTCTGCCGCTGGAGCCACGCCCAGTCACTTCTCTCTGGGACTGTCACCGTCATGGTCTGTCTGCCTGTCCTCATTCCAGCCCCTTGAATCTGCCTTCCCTGCTTCCACTGGGACCTTCCTGGAATCCCAATGGGATTATGTCATCCTCCTGCCTAAGCCTACAGGGTCTCTGATGCGGTGGCTCTCGTAGTGCGGTGCACCTGCCTTAGGTCGGAGCCTGAAGGCCAAGATAGCCCGGCCCCCTGGTCCCTTCCTGCGCTCACCCTGCCCCAGCCCTGTCCACACCGCCAGCCCACCAACAGCACGAAGTCCTAGCCTCTCCCAGGACAGAGCTGCTATCTTACACTAGACGACTTCTGGGAACAAAGCACCTGCCTACGGTGACACCATGTGAGCTCCCAGGACGTGGTTGTGGGACAAGCAGGCACAGGAAGGGACCTTCTGACTGAGGGCAGTTCACTCCCCTCTTCCTCGGGGCCACAACCTCTCAACTTGCTTCAGGGACATCCCCGAGCCCTGCTGAATGTCTCTGCATCAGTGGTTTTCTGGCTTACTACTGTGGGCTGTCATGAGTCTTTTATTTTCTTCCTAAGACTCTGAGAGATTGTCTTACTGTCCACCTCTCTGCTCTTTGGTGCCCGTATCCCCCTCTCATGAGAAAGCCAGTGTCCAGACCTAATCTGCCTTGTCCACCTGCCCCTACAATGGTCCCAGCTCATGCCCAGGATGAGGTCCAACAACTAATAAACAGTGGTTTGGAGAACAATCCCATGAATGAAGGAATGGCTTCCTCTCAGAACCTACAGTTGGGTCTCTTTCCCTGCACCTGCCATGTCCTATAGGAAGGTCTGATTGTCCATTGTGGCTTGTTGGTTCTGCGTTGTCCCTCAGTGGTTATCTCTGGAGGCAGGATGGATGCCGGACAGGACACAACAGCCCACTTCTCTTTCCTTGTCAGCCCCCGCCATGGCCAAGGCTAAGCCCTCGGCACTGCTGACAGCTGAAATTCCCTTGTTTCTTGGCGTGGCAGCCAGAGAGCATGGGACTGAGAAAGGGCTCCACCCACCTCGCCCCAGGGCTGTGATGGACGGTATGACCGATACCCTGGGTCAGCTGGCTCTCCTCCCAGGTCCAAACCTCTCTCCCATGCCTGCCTCTTCCAAAGAGGTGTCCGCACAAAGAATCAGCTTCCTGGCTGTGACATTTGCTGGGGCTGCCCTAACAAACACTGGGGATGTCCTGGCCCTGTGGGAAGGCCACGCTCTCTCAGAACACTCTGGGAAAGGTCTTGGCGTCCCTCGGGCCGCACCTGTGCCACACACTTCTGTCTGCATCCTCCACAGCCTCTCCTCTGCACCATGTCTCTGTGCCCTTCCTACAGGGACACCTGTCACATCAGATAAGCGCCCAGCATAACTGAGTATAACCCCATCTTCACTCAGTTACTCTGCAAAGATCCTGTTTCCAAACGAGGACCGCCTCATAGTTGCAGGTGTAGGATTTCTACCGATCTTTTCTGAGGCCCAGGTCAACGCCAGGTACATGCTCCCAGGTGTGACCACGTGACATCATGCTGACCAGTGAGACCGGTTCTGCCCTGTCTCCTCCCTTTTGTCCCCTGCCTGGTGCAGCACCCATGGGGGTGGGGTGGGTGAGCCCAGGAAGCAGCAAAGGCATCTGCAGGCACAGTGAGGCTGGCTTCTCGGCGTTCTTGTTCACAGGTGATTTCCTCTGGAGGATGGTCCTTCGAGCTGGTGGCCTACTGCTTAGAGTAGGTCTAACTGGTCGACCAAGCTGTTACTTTACACTTACTGCATGCATGTGGGTACAGCTCCGAGCCGCAAGTCTTCTCGAGTAGAGAGAGGGGGGCACTTAGTGCCACGTGTGAATTAGAACAGAAGGTTCCCGTGTCTATGATCCGAGGTAAATGACAGACAGCCTGATCCTCAAAAGAGACCAACAGGAGGACGTGCTAGGTCCTCCTTAGTAAGAAAGCAGTGGCTAACACTAAAATACTTTCAAATAACTAACTAAATGAAAGCATTTAGTTTCTAGACAAATGTTATGTTAGCTATTTCTGAAAACCTTGTTGGAGAACGGGAAAGTATTAACACAGAGGCCACATGATTTGTTTTCATGAAACAATTTAAATGGAAGATCTCACTGCACCCCCTCGGCCTGTGTTAAGCTTCCAGAAGGAAGATCTGTGCTTCTTAGAGGCAGGTCGCTGAACCCGGCGAGGCTGCCCCGCCAGACGCAGGCAGGCACCACCACGGCACTGAATCGCGAACCCCATGCTGGGTCTGAGATAACTTGCCTCAAGGAGGAGCGCGTGTGGGGTGGAGGGCTGTGGACACGGTGTGGCCCTGAGCCCAGAGGATTCAGGACACGTTTTCTTGGGAATTTCCCTGGGGTAGATCTGGTCTCCCTCAGGGGTGCTGGTGACTGACCCTTCGTCTCAGTCTCTGCCTGTCGTCCCCTCAATGCACTGAGCTCAGTGTGACCCCCCCCCACAGGTGAATAGCTGCAAGACCAGGGACACTCATGGAGTGTCTGCAGAAAGTGTCTGCCAGGGGTGGGGGTGGTCTGTGTGCAAACCACTATTTGGGAGGGGTCGACTCGTTTTTTAAGGTTTTACGGAGGGACCCTTACCAGCCTCTTTGCTGTTCATTGCCTGTGGAGCGATCCCAGGCCCAGGGGCCTCCAGGAGCTTGGCTTTCAGAGCCCTGGCCTGGACCTCGGCCCAGATGCTCAGCACCACCAGTGGCTATGGCAACATCACAGTCTGCTGCTGCTGGGCCTTGGCCTGGAACTCTCTTCTTATTCCCAGACTGGTAGGCTCCAGCTCCTGTGGGACCCTCGCCATCCATGAGCCTGGTATCCTGCAAAATAGCCTCTCCGCAGAGCTTGCCCACGCTGGGGTCCACCGCTGTCCTTTCCTGTGATCCACCCAGACTTCGTCAACACCTGCCTCCTCGTGTCACTTTCTGTGCAGCCAAGCTCAGCACCTGGGGGCCCCACCTGAGCACAGCCGCGGCAGGAGGGAAGCGGGTGACGGTGCCCCAAGCCCCAACAGCACACACCCTGCCCAGACGTTCAGCTGCCCCTGATTCCTGTCAGCTTACAGGAGGGTCACCTGTTCCATAAGTAAAGCTCTATTGGAACACAGCTGTGCTCATTGCTTGCACTTGGTGGTTGTGCTGAGGTGATGTCCCCAAAACGGAGCCCTGATGACGGCTCCCACTGCAGAGCTTCACGTGGCTCCCGCCGGGCAGTGTCCTGGGGAAGCGGGCCCTCTCTGGGCTCATTTTCAGGAAGTCTGCCATCTGTCCTGATTTTGCTCAGAAGTACGTACTTGGACCAGAACTGAACCACGATGACTTGCCTCCATCAACAGTAAAAATACATGTTACCTGCATGGGGGCCAGTGCTCAGAGAACCTTAACAGACGTTTTGTTTGCCTCTCACCAAGACCTTATTTCGTGGGAGTGACAAGTCTCTTGTCCCCATTTACAGAAGAGGAAATCGAGGCCCCAGGGCTCCCAGGATCACAGGGCCTGCCTGCAGTGAACAGCCACGTGTGGGCGAAGCAGGGAATGCAGAGCTGTGAAGGGCAGGGGAAAGGCCTTGGGTTGTGGCTGGTGGATGCCACAGAAACGCTGCCTCCAGGAGCACGGTGGCCAACCGAGTCTGTAACATGGCAGGTGAGAGTCAGCCCATGACACCTGGGCCGGGAAGGCACCTGAACTCTCACCTTTTCTGTAACCCTCCACGTAGCGACAGGTTTGGTGGGAGCATCACACGGCTCATCACTGGACCGTCCCGTGGTCTCTTCTTCACCCCTACTGCTCCTGTAGAAACCAGGGGCCACCAAGCAGCTCTGGAATGCCCTCTGGGGTGTCAGGGCACCGTGGACCTGCAGGGTGGGGGCAGGGGAAGGGCAGGGGGTGCTCAGGAAATGAGGAGCTTGGAGTCAGTGAGCACTCACCGCGTTCCAGCTACGTCACACCTGTAACACACCTACCGTGAATCTGTTTCTTCATCCTACTACAGAAAGGACCACACCCACTTAATAGTGACAACAGAGAGCCCTTAAATGGTAAACGACAAAAGGCCATTTATTGTCTGATACAAAGAAAATGCTCATTAAATAAGTAGCATTCTCCTTTCCTTTTCCTACTGCAAAACATCATCAAATACATACAAATACTTAATGAATATTTACATGTTTCTGGGTGTGCATGTGTGTGCCTGTGTGTATGTATGTGTGTGCATGTGTGCATGCGTACATGTGTGTGAGTGCATGCATGTGTCTGGGTGCATGCATGTGTGAGTACATGCATGTGTGAGTGAATGTATGTACATGTGTGCACTCATGCATGTGCGTGTGTGCATGTACGTGTGTGTGCGCCCATGCATGTGTTTGTGTGTGCATGAATGTGTGCATGTATGTGCACACATGTGTGTACGTGTATGTGTGTGTTCTTGGCTTTTCATTTGAGGAGCAGATTTAAGCACAATGACTTAACACCTACAACCACTCTTTTTAAAAGATCACTGACCATAATTAGCAAATATTCATGAAAGTCAAGGCTTGGTCACTTCTGAGTGTGGTCCAGACAGTCCTGTAGACTTGCCAACAGGACCAGCGTCGGTTAGCATCTCTATAATTATACATGATAACTTTTTTTCTTACCTCACAGAATTGTTGTTAGTATCCAAGGAATAGACTCAAGCCAAAACACTTAAGGAGCTCAAAACACACTCTGCAAATGTAAGATGATTCTTGATCTCAGATTCACTGTTGGACGTGCTCAGTTAGGGTATTAACTGATCAGACAACACACAGTTTGCCTTTAGCAGGTGCTGGTTTCAGGAAACACTTCCGCAGACAAAAGATTGGAATAATGTTTTGAAAACCCACAGGCCATGCATTAGGAGAGCTTGGGTGTGATTTGGTGTGACTCCCACCATGACCACTCTCGCTGAGGGCAAATCTGATCCCATGGAGAGTCCCAAAGACCTCGAACACGGATTGCCCCTGTGGACTTGCAGCTCTGGGTACTATGATGACATTAGTCAGTTTTAAGAGTAACATTTAACTCCAGGCTACTTGCTCAAGGAAATGTAACTGAAATCACACAGGATGAGATCTCCGAATCCCCAGTGAGGCCTACCTAGCGTGGGCAAGGGATGGGGAGTACTTCCTGAGAACAGGATCTCAAGGTCTCTGCTGGGGAAATGACCAGCTCCCAGGGTCACCGTGTGGGGTGGTTTAGGGTAGGGGTCTGCTCTGGCTCCTTCTGTCCAGGCTGCATGCCCCCTTCAGTCTGGTTGGGGGGCCACCCTGCCCCTCCTCCGTAGCTTCTGTGCTGCACAGTGAGCTCTGCTCCCCGAGTTGGATTGTTACGGAACATGGACTGGATCACTGGACGGAAGAACCAAGCGACACTCGGAGATCTTGGAGGATAGGAGGTTTATTTAACACCAGCGGCTCAGAGGAGAGTGGTCTCCAAAGGTCTGAGCCCCCACCACAAACAAAGGGGGCAATTTATACACTTCTACTTCTGCATACTTGGCACTTTGGGCACGTGCATGAAGCGGGGCAGGGAGAAGGACCCAGATTGGTGCTCTCGGGAAGCAGAGCAGGGAGAAGAACCCGGAAGAGCCCTGGGGCAAGGACTGGGATTCCCTCGACTCTGTCAGCCATTTTAGAACACAGATTTTCCTTATCATTTCCCTCTCTGATGCTCCTTTAAACACCTAGTTTAGAGGGCATCATTTTTATCTTCTAAGGTTCAGTACCAGGGGTTAACTCAACAACTCATGGCGGATTTTTCCACCCTCACTCAGTCAGCCCTGGCCCTCCAGCGCCAACTCGATTCACTGGCCTCCGTGGTCCTTCAAAATAGGCATGGGCTCTACTTGCTCACGGCCGCGGAAGGGGGGCTCTGCCTCTTCTTACAGGAGGAATGGTAAGGAGTAACTGGAGTCTGATTTTAGCAATTTGAGTAGTGATAAACCTAGTAAGGGCGTTAAGAATACAAGGACCAAATACTACTATGAGGAGAAGCAATAGGAGGGGGTCGACAAGGGGGCGAATCAAGGGAACCGTTGTGAGGGTATCTCACCAAGTTGTCCGCTGGAGTGTTTCCCACCAGCAATGTACTCATTCATGTAATTGGGTCAGAGTTTCTTGGACCACCCCCAACTCATTAGCGTAGAAATAACATTCCTCCTGTAAGAAGAGACAGAGCCCCCCTTGCACGGCCGTGAGCAAGTCGAGCCCACACTTGTTTGGAAGGACCACTTAGGCCAGTGAATCGAGTTGGCGCTGCAGGGCCAGGGCTGACTGAGTGAAGGCGGAAAAGTCCGCCGTGAGTTATTGAGTTAACCCCTGGTACTGAACCTGAGACATCCCGAAGCCAGTGGCACGGAGGGCAACACCTGATGCGGCCAGCAGGCTCACGATAAGAGGGATGGCTGCAGGGGAGCATCAGGGTGGCTAGGGGGTCTCCATAGGAGTGGGGCATCGCCCCCAGGGAGGACTGAAAGATCGGGTAAGAGACTGACAAGCGTGCATGATTGATCGCGTGGGGTGATGCAGATGTATACACCTTGATCACAGCCAGAAAAGTGTTGTTAGGTGCACAGACCTGACTGTGGCCTGTGATGGGAGAGGAAGAGTTGCCATACAGTGGTACCGGAGCCAGAAAGGGATAATCTGAGGTCCCCGGTGCCGAGGTGGGGGTGACAGGGTAGATTGGTTGTACTGACACCTAGGTATTGGATGGGACCGGGCTTCATACAGATCCAGCAGTCAGACGCTAGGGGTGGATGGTTAAGTGCTTGGTGGGAGGCATTAATCATACCTAACAGTTGCGCTATAGATGCTTGCTGCCTGTGGATGGGGGACCCAGGGATGCACCAGGGTGAGTTATTTTCTGTCTGACTCTGAGGGTTGACTGTAAGGCTTGATGTGAACATGGACTTAATCATAACTTTGGCCATGGGGTCCATCCCCATAGGGTGATATTGGCCCAAAAGGAGAATGATTCCTGTAGCCCATGACGTGGCATTGGGTTCTAAGACTGAGAGGGTGAGCAGCATACAGTTATTGTTAGAGTAAGAGGATGGGGTGGCATTGCATGACAAGGAAATCCGGATGTCACTGCACTGTTTGAGGTGCCACCACCTGGTGGACCATCGTTCCATTCCCAGCCAAGTCGCCACCAATGATGGACATCCCCAGGCTTGTGAGCAGAACTGAGGGCAGGGGTTTGGTTTTTGAGGTGTAGGGCCCCCACAGATGTAGATATCTACCAGCTGGTAACCTGAGTGAGGGCCATGGTAGGAACACCATCTGTGAGGTTCCCAGGAGGTGTCGAGAAGCTGGCATCCATCAAAATGGAGGTTAACCTTCAGTGTGTGCCCATCCCAGGTGGGAGAAGTCAGTGAGGGCGCTGGTGCAGGATTGAGGGGGATAAGCTAGAAAGTCCATTTGCCAGTAACGGTGATATGAGAGTTTGCCCCCCTTGCCTGGCTGGGCAAGCTAGAGGCAGTGCGGAGGAACAGCACACCAGGTAGCAGAAGACCGGGACTGACTGGGGCCAGGAAAACCATGGTGAAATGCGCTCAGGAGTAGACAGCAGAGGGCCAGTGAAAGTGGGATCTTTGACCTTAGGTAGAGGGAGCCATCGTGGCTAACCCATCAGCAGATGAAACCCGTGGACGAGTAAGTGCAGTAATACACCCTAGGGACACCCAATAAGCAATGACAATAGTAAGCCTCTGGGGGAAAGTCCAGTCAGGAGGGGCAACAGTGTAGAGTCTGACTCCCAAGATGAGGGAAATCATGCCGATGAGAGGCAGGGACCACGGTGAGCAGGTGTCCATCAGTCAGTGGGGTCTCATTGAAGGTGAAGCCGGAGTGGGTTCGTGAAGTCTGGCTGGACTCTCCACTGGTACGGCTCCTCATCTGAATGATGAGCTTTCTTCACTCTTGAGTGGTGGACCCACAGGGTTATACCTGAGAACTCGAGGGCAGTAGGGGTGGTTAGAAGAACAGTGTGGGGCCCTGTCCACTGTGGTTTGGGGGCATCTTTCTTCCAATCTTTGACCCAAACTGAGTCCCCTGTCTGAAAGGAGTGTACGTGAGACCCTAAGGAGACTGGGGCCCACTCAATGGTGTACTTTTGTAATTTAGTTAGGGTGGTCCCCAGGGCCTAAAGCTGCTCCTTTATCCCTTTATCTCCAACCTGATGCAAGTTTCCTGGAAGGCTTCCCAAGTATGGGGGAGGCCGTCCATATATTAATTTGAATGGGGAGAAACCTGATGTCCCGGGTGTGCAGCGAGCGTGTAGGAGAACCAGGGGTAGCAGATCCAGCCATGGGAGGTTAGCCTCCTGACAAAACTTCGGTAAGCTTCCCTTGAGGGTGCAATTCATTAGCTCTACTTTCCCTGAACTTTGGGGCCAGTAAGCGGTGTGGAGTCTCCAGATGATGTTGAGAGATTTGGTCAAGACCTGTACAATGTCTGCCACAAATGCGGGTCCATTGTCACTATGGATTGTTAATGGCAGGCCGAGCTGGGGCACGATCTCCCACAAGAGGACTTTAGCTACTTCCCAGCTTTGCTCTGTCCTAGTCAGGAAGGCTTCAACCCACCCAGAGTATGTGCATACTATTACTAGGAGATATCTGAACCCCCTGCTCGGCTGCACATCTGTGATGTCTACCTCTAGATCTTTGAAGGGGGTTGCTCCCATCCTCTGAACACCTGGTGGGGGCCGTGGTGCAGACCAAGCATTATTTTTAGCACATGTCATGCATCATTCGCTCGTTGCTCGGCATAGTGCTGGCAGCTGACTGATGCAGTGTGCTTCTTGAGAAGGACTCTAATGCAGTTTTTCCCAGCTGAGTGAGTCGGTGGTGTTCCTTGACTAGATGCTCGCCAGTTGCTGTTGGAACAAAGATGTGCCCATCTGGCATCATCCACAATCCCTTTTCAGTCAGGGTGGCTCCCTCAACCATGGCCCATTTCCTTTCCTTTTTAGTGTAACTGAGCAGGACTTCTTCCGGGGATGTCAGGGCCATGGTGAGGGAAGGGGCTCTGTCCATGTCCTCACTGGCTGTGGTCTTGGCTGCCTTGTCTGCCAGACGATTTCCCCACGCTATGGGGTCGTCTCCTTTCTGGTGTCCCTTACAGAGTAGGATGGGGTGTTATGTTTCCAGTTGAGGAGGTCAGTGGTGGAGAAGGCCTGATAATACATCATGGAAAGGCCAGGTTGAACCATCCCGTCTTCATAGTGCCTCTTGGGTTCCCGCATCTCTCGTACTGGCATTTGGAGGGCGCTTGCACCCAGTCTGGGATGCAGCCTGGCTGCTGGGTCCTGGAGAAAGTGGATCCTCCGGGCCTGGGAGTGCTGGTGGATCCTCTGGGCCTGGGGCCACCGGTGAAACTGATGGCGGTAGAGTATCTGGAGCTGAAGGGCCAGGTGTAGGCAGTCTTGAGGGTATGTACAGTGGGGGCAAGGTCGGTTCATCCTTGGGATCTTCAGCTAGGATTTGTGGAGACTAGGGCTTTTGCTGATTTTCTTTAGGTCACTTGAGGCGATTAAGACTCTGGCTTGTCCCTGCCTATTGTAAGCAAATCACACCCAGGGGGGAAGGGTCAGAGGATTCCTAGCCAGGAGTCAATGTACGGAAACTGGTCAGTGTGTCCTGGTTCTCCTGTTATGACAGACAAAGGTGGGGTGCCTCTTGAGATGAAGAGACCAATCAGATGCCCGACTGGTCGCGTCCCAAAGGAGCTTAGGTGAGGCTTAGCCGTGGTGGTCTCAGTGTTGTGACTTGCGATCAGAAACTATTCCGATGCCGCCATAGACTGTATGCCGTTCACCACGGAATCGCAGACGGGCCCATTCAGACTCTGTAGGCTTCTGGGGACCTTAAGGGTGCCCGCCCGTGGAGTCACAGAATCAGTCCGCTTGAGCAAGCCAGGTCGGACTGCACATTCACTCACACGTTCACACTCCAGAAGTTATTACATTCCCTCCCTGGGAATCCCTACCTGTGAGACCTCCAAGAGGTCTCTGGGAGGTGATCAGGCTCCCCTTCCACCCCAGTGGGGGTGGGCCTGTCTGGGTCCTGGGGCCCCAGGCCCTACCAGAATCCGACATCAGGACCAGGTCCTCACCTGCCATGTCTCCTCCAGTCCGGCGGGAACAGCGGAGCAGGGTTGGCTGGAGGCAACTAGGGCGGGAGACTGCCGAAAATTAGGCAGGGCATGCTTTCTCCCTTACTATCCAATCCCTCGTTCCATCACCACCCTGCCGTTGCCCCCAAACCGGTGGCAACAATAGGCCAGTGCGGTTGAGTTTCCCAGTCAGGGAACCAAATGTTACAGAAGCTGGACTGGATCACCCGACGGAAGAACCAAGCGGCACCTGGAGATCTTGGAGGACAGGAGGTTTATTTAACACTGGCGAGCTCAGAGGAGAGCAGTCTCTAAAGGTCTGAGCCCTGAGCACAAACAAAGGGCGCAATTTATACACTTCTACTTCCGCATACTGGGCACTTTTGATGCGTGCACAAAGCAGATCAGGGAGAAGGACGTGGGAAGCAGAGCAGGGAGAAGAACCCAGAAGAGCCCTGGGGCAAGGACTGGGACTCTCTCGCTGGCTCGGTCGACCATCTTAGGACACAGATTTTCCTTATCAGGATGAGAAGAGAACCCTGGACTTGTTCTGGTGATTTTCACTTTTGAAATGCTGCTAATATTGACACAATCTTGGGTTACTTAAAAAAACAACATTGCATACTTTTCCACTGAGCTTTCTCCTCGCATTGCAGAATTAAAATGATGACTAGCATCTGCTCTCAGGACAGCCTGTGAGGGTGTTCTGTGTGGTTTCCAGTTAGCAGGGCAGTTAAAGAGAGGCTCACAGATCAGGACTGGTGAATGGCCGGAGGGCCTCTGACCACCTTCCGAGGACAGCCTGGTCCCGTCTCAGAAGCTGTCCAAACTCAGGCGTGGGGACGGATGCCCTCTCCCAGGGGAACCTGGCCTCCTCTGGTCTACCTCATGCACAACCTGAGCAAGCAGGTATTGCAGTGTCTCCGGGGGGTAGCCACATAACGGATGCATGAACCCAAGCACAAATCCCACCAAAGGGACAGCATAGCATAAGGAGCCGTTGCTCAGAAGCAAGTTGACAGGCATAGCAGTGCATTCTGACAGAAGTCTGATTCTATGTCTACCAGCCTTGATGCGCCAGACGTGCACACACCCAGCGCAACTATCTACCTGGGCATAGTTGTGCGTGCGTGCATGGATTCCCCTCTGTAAGCGATTGTGGTCGCAGCTCAGCACCACGCACATGCAGAGGCGCTGAGCACAAGGGGTGAAAGGCAGTTTCTGAAAGAGCTAAAGCAGAGCATTCTGCAGCCTGCACTAGATCTGCTGGAAAGTACACCCATGTGCAGAGAAGGGCCCCAACCTGGACAGGTGGGGCTGGGGAAGGTACAGCCAGTCAACCCTTAAAGGGCAGGCAAGAGCCACCCTAGAATCTGGTAGATCCCATTCCTACCCCACCTGGATCTTCGCGCCAAAGACCTTCCCAAATACGCTGTCCCATGTGACAAACACACACATTGATTCTTTCATCTGATGCTGGCCTGGAATGCCATCAATCTCCCCACTTCCCTTTGGCCCCCGCCATGCCCATCCCAGCACAACACACGGGCTCCTCAGAGTCCTCACCGCACATCTGTTCCCATCGACAATGGGTTCAACTCCTACCACGTGTTGACCTCCAGGATGCTGACACCTACGTGGCAGGACTGGGTGCTGATTGTGATGGACACCACTTTTCCACCCAACAGCCTGTTGCAATCTACATCTGCAAGCTCACGCTGGAGGCAGGTAAAGCAGCACGCATGGGCTGGATCTAATTAACTAATTATAACACTGTATTGCCGTTCCCCAGTCCAACATGCTGGCATGAATGTTTCCTACTCTAGGACTTGCAAGTATCACTACCAACAAAACTACAAAACTACAAAAACTAGTTTTGTAGATCTAACCACAAAACTGTCTTCAAACATAAATGTAAATTTTTAATAAGATATAAGCATTCCTAGGATACCAATATTAAAATAAATGTCTGTGGAGTGAAGCAGCTTCTCTGTAGGATTATATTTTTTCAATTAGGAAAATATATTTGCAGTGATTTTTGCCGTGTACTGAGGAGAGACAGTAGGAGCTATTGGGCATAAATTGTTCTTTTTTGTATTATTATTAATAGGCTCAGAAATGTGTAGGAAATGATATGGATTGTACTTCCATAAGAATTTGTTTCATTCAGATCTTTCATGAAGAGCACACACTGAATTTATTTTTCACTATACTGATATTAGGTATTAATTTTACAGCCTTTTGTAAGGGTTTAAATACGTCACATTCTATTTAACTCCCATTTTGAAAAAGTAGAATTCAATTAGGTGATCGGAGAACAAACACATCCCCATTAGGAAGTGTCCTTTTCACATTTAAATCAAGTTTAAGGAGAGGGCGGAGAGGCTCACCGGGCCTGGGGGCAGCAGGAATGTGGCAGCCAGACTCATTCTCTCTGGGGAATTTTAATCCTAAAGACAAAAGAGGAGATTGAGACAAATATAAATCACCTTCTACATTACAAAGAACCAACACATCTTGGACAAACGGGACATCTTCTCCTAAAGTTCTTTCCGGGTTTCTGTGTTGTCCTTCAGAGCATGCTGTTCCACCAAGCCGAAGTGAGTTCCTCCCTGAGCCGACTCCGAGCTTCCTTGCTCCTCCGTCCACCTTGCACACTCCCGTGCCCCCGGTGCGGACTTCCCCGCGCAGAGGCACGCCAGGACCAGGAAGCGCAGCACACGGCCCGCCGAGCGCTCTGGTGACCGAGAAGGGTCCCACACTGCTCTCTCGCGGGGTGGGATTCGCGGTCCTTGCTCCATGGCCCCGCCTCTACAAGCCCATTTCCCACTTGGGAATGGGGATCGCGGTTATTTGGTTGCACATTGAAATTGTATAACACAAATTTTCCTAAACGAGGGTATGAATTTTTCATCGATTGCCAAAAATGAGTTTATTCCCAGTTCTAGACCATTTTGTATTAGATTTTAAAATGCAGAAATCAGGGCACCTGGGTGGCTCATTTGGTTAAGCGTCCGCCTTCAGCCCAGGTCATGATCTCAGGGTCCTGGGATCAAGTCCAACATCAGGCTCCCTGCTCAGTGGAGAGTCTGCTTCTCCCTCTGCCCCTCCCACCGCCCTTCATGTGTTCTCTCTGTCAAATATACAAATAAAATCTTAAAAATAAAATAAAATGCAGAACTCACGTTTTGAGGAGAGTCATTACGACATATTCAGGAAGATACAAGGTATTATCTTCTGGAATTGAATATTATGATAAACAACCAGTTAAGAACTTAACTTCTTTTAAAAAAAAAAACTTTTTTAAAATTTATTTTTTATGCTATTTTATTTATTATGTTCAATTAGCCAAAAAATAACTTCTTTGTATTTAATAGAAAGTGAAAATTAAATCTTATGACTGCACATCAATCAAGTTTATGCAAAGCACAGATTTAATAAGACACCATTTATATTTCTGCGTCTAATTCAGGCACCTTCTGTTCTTTCAGGAAGCTCCGTCGGCCCGCCCCCAGGTGTTGGCACCGTGCCCTCTGCCACTGCTCCTCCAATGGAGGGGCCTGCTTCTGCAGGTAGTTGGGACATTCGTGGACCCCCCACCAACACGCCCCACCCTGCCCCTGGTCTTCTGTCTTTCTCTACTGAAGACTCCGAGATCACGCTCTGTACTTTTATTTATCTATGCCCCACTAGAGAGTAGACCCTATAGCAGCAGGATGCATTGCTAACCCCCATTTTCTAGAATCAATGTGTGCTAACTAATTTGAAAACTGAAGTGATACAAATTTGTTAATAAATTAATAAGTGTGCTATAAAATGTGTAACGGAGACCATGAGATTGTAAACTGAGGCAATGTTGGCTAAATAAGCTCCATTTGGACACTCTTGTTAAGCCAGTGTTTACTTCATTTTAGATACGCGGAATTATAGAACATGAATAAAGAAATAAATCTTGAGCTCCATCAGTAGACACAAAGATCACAAGCTCATAGTTTATGGCAAGTGTGGTCTCTGACATACTTCAGAATCACCAAAACAAACAAGAAAATGGTTTTCAAACATAAATCATAAACACAGCTATCCCGTCCTGTTCCCGAGCCGGCCACCAGCAGGCAGGACCGGCAGCAGGTGCCCGGGGCCACTCTGCACGCAGGCAGCTGTGGCAGGTGTCTGGGCACATGCCTGCCAGTCCTCAGAGCCTCCCGCACGTGCAGGATGGAATCTCTCTGAAGAATGAAAGCATAAAGCACACATTGTGAACGGGGCCTAAGAGCAGGTCTCTGGGCTTCGTGAGCCCAGGCCCAACGCAGATCCTGCAATGAACGAAGCGGGCACACAGGGGCCAGAGAGACAGACCCGCCAGACCACCTGCTTCTCCACGCTCGTCGCCGCAAACCGATCCGTGAGCAGGAGACTTTGTCGGCAACTCGCCTCACCGTCCCTTATGTCATTGTCCTAAAAGTGGAAGGATCGTCTATTTATCAAAACGCAATGGCGTGGGCGCCTGGGTGGCTCAGTTGGTTAAGCGACTGCCTTCGGCTCAGGTCATGATCCTGGAGTCCCGGGATCGAGTCCCACATCGGGCTCCCTGCTCAGCAGGGAGTCTGCTTCTCCCTCCGACCCTCCTCCCTCTCGTGCTGTCTCTCATTCTTTCTCTCTCCAATAAATAAATAAAATCTTTAAAAAAAAAAAAAAAAAAACAACGCAATGGCGAGGTTTTCCTCCTTGAGAAAAGTAATAACAAAGCGCATGGCTCCCCACAGCAGGGAGCGGGCCAGGCTCCCTCGGGCCGGCAGAGCTGCACACGGGGCCCCGCGGGTCTGTGTCCCGCGGCACCGGTCACAACAGCACAGGCTGCGGTCCACTAGCAGGCTCTCGTTGGAACCATCCAGAAAGGAAGGGGTTTCAGATTTGGAGAAAAGCTGGTCATGGGATTCTGAAGTTAAGTTGCCCACATAAGCTCCGGCTTCGAATGCCTTCCCACCGACGGAAGATGCCGTGGCTCCGAGAAGCTTCATGAACGCTCCAGGACGTCTTCGTGTGTCCCGGGGCACTCCTTGGAGTCTGTGGCTGCTGCTGAGCTGACTTCTTCGTCCGCAACAGCTTTTATTCCTACCGCACAAACACGCACCCTGTCTGGGTGACACACGCTCCCTGTTTGGGCGACGCTCACCCCCGACCCCTGAGTTCTCAAGGGTGAGGTTATGTTTCACGTTCTCCCCCTTCTCTCTGCAGCCTCCAAACAGCTGCGATACCTCAGACGCTCTGCCATTTCCCTCGGAACCAGCCCCATCCTCCCGGGATCACGTCTGCCCCGCGGCTCGAGGCAGCTGGACAAGGGGAGCCTGAGGCAGAGGCAGAGAGCCGGGAGTACCCAGACCACACACCCGAAGCTCCGGCGTCCGGGGAGGCGGACAGGGACAGGAAGTCGGGTGGCCCGTGCTCTGGAGCCCCCCAGGCTCGCCGTTCCTGGCTTTCCCAGTTCCAAGGTGTTGCCAGTGGAGTGAGGCCCACCTGAGGGCACAGGAGTAAAGTCAGAGCGTGAGCCGGGGCGCCGGAGTGTGTGCCGGCCCGAGAACCCACAATGGGAAGTCTTGCCTAACCCCAGACAACGTGAAATACCCTGTGTATTCATTGAACAAGCATTTGCTGAGCGTGTACGATACGCCACGTGCGTTTGCCTCTGGAATGCGCTTGTGAGCAGACGTGTTTAATCCTGCCTTCATGGAGCAGCCCCTGAGGGAGGTGGGGACACAGAGAGAGGCAGAGACAGAAAGACAAGCTCCGCGGTGAGGAACTAAGAAGTGGGTGGAGACACTGGAGGAAAAACCTGGAGATTCCTCATAAAACTGAAAGAAGAGAGTGTGGTCAGGAGGGACAAGTCGACAGAGTGCGAGGATTGCGGGGAAGGGCCCCCTGTGAGGCCGGTGAAACCTCTGTGGGGCTGGTGATGCAGCCGTCGTCCGTGACTTTAGCAAGGGGGCAGAGCCCGATGAGGCTGAGCTGGTATCAGGAGGGGGTCAGGACGTACAGATCGTCATCCAGCAGGAAATAGAAAATCCCAGAAGCATCGTTTGCTAGGTCATCCTGAGAATTTCTCTCCTGCCGCGTGTAGTCACCTGTGGGGAAGAGTCCGCACGCACCTGACAGCAGCCTCTGACCCGACGTCCCGGAGGGGTTCTCAGGTCCACTTTGCCCATCACTGGGCTCGTCTCTTCAATATTGCCGCTGAGTTTGTGTGCGCATTTTACCAGCTGCTAACAAAGATGGACGGGATTATTCCAATATGGTTGTAGATGCATCTAGTCCTCGTTTTAGATTTGTCCAGTTTTTTGAAATATATTTTAAGGCGATTTTATTGGGGTGCATTAATATAATTTGATTGGATAGAAATCTGAATTTTACTTAATTTCAGAGTAGGTAAATCTTCCATGGATTGCCCCCCCCCTTTTCCATTGTGGGGATTTCTTCGT
This sequence comes from Zalophus californianus, assembly GCF_009762305.2. Classification (NCBI taxonomy): domain Eukaryota; kingdom Metazoa; phylum Chordata; class Mammalia; order Carnivora; family Otariidae; genus Zalophus; species Zalophus californianus. Next base: position 1,110,979 of record NC_045601.1, on the reverse strand, counting down.
TGTTCGGTGATGCTAGAAATTTCCTTGTCTTTCCTCCCTGTGTCCGTATATTTAAACAATGTCTCGTGTAAGAAGCATATAATTAAGTTTTGCCATTTAAATCCAATCTAATGATTTTTTATTAATTGACACATTGAACTGTCTAATCATAGCATTAAATAACTTTTATCCACATGCATGTGAAATAATTGAGAAAGAACCCCAACTTGGCTCATTTCCCATCAAATTTTACTTCTATATTTAATATCCAATAAAATATGTGCTATTTCATGTTGCTTTAACAAATTAGGTATTAAAAATAATAGCACTGATAATAATATTAGAAACTTTTTAGAAATATGCAACCTTAACAGAATCAGATTTTTTATAATATTTTTCAATTTACACACTTTTTAAGAGGAGTACGGTAGGATATCCATAAAATAATTTGTATCCTAGAACTTATTATATCAGAATAAAAATTCACTAGGGAAATAGAAAGTAAATATGAATTACAAACGTGTAATGATTAAAGGTCTGATGGTTAAAGATGAGCTTTTCCTTGTATTTTTAATGTGGATAATTATGGTATCGAGTTGTGGCATTCCAATGTGCTTGTCTGCATTTTAGAGTGATGTGCTAGTTTTATTTTAAAACATCCGTGACATCACAACTATTAAAGCCTATGAAGAAAAATATACAAGCCTACTTAAAAATGTGGCAGTTTTTTTTTTAATTTTTTTATTCTTATGTTAGTCACCATATATTACATCATTAGTTTTTGGTACAGTGTTCCATGATTCATTGTCTGTTCATAACACCCAGTGCTTCATGCAGAACGTGCCCTCCTCAATACCCATCACCAGGCTAACCCATCCCCCTACCCCCCTCCCGTCTAGAACCCTCAGTTTGTTTTTCAGAGTCCATCATCTCTCATGGTTCGTCTCCCCCTCTGACATACTCCCCTTTTCTTCCTCTCCTGCTATCTTCTTCTTTTTCTTTTTTCTTAAAATATGTTGCGTTATTTGTTTCAGAAGTACAGATCTGTGATTCAACAGTCTTGCACAATTCACAGCACTCACCATAGCACATACCCCCCTCAATGTCTATCACCCAGCCACCCCATCCCTCCCACCCCCCACCACTCCAGTAACACTCAGTTTGTTTCCTGAGATTAAGAATTCCTCATATCAGTGAGGTCATATGATACATGTCTTTCTCTGATTGACTTATTTCACTCAGCATAACACCCTCCAGTTTCATCCACGTCATTGCAAATGGCAAGATCTCATTCCTTTTGATGGCTGCATAATATTCCATTGTGTATATATACCACTTCTTCTTTATCCATTCATCTGTCGATAGGCATCTTGGCTCTTTCCACAGTTTGGCTATTGTGGACATTGCTGCTATAAACATTGGGGTACACGTACCCCTTCGGGTCCCTACATTTGTATCTTTGTGGTAAATACCCAGTAGTGCAATTGCTGGATCGAACGGTAGCTCTAATTTCAACTGTTTGAGGAACCTCCATACTGTTTTCCAGAGTGGTTGCACCAGCTTGCATTCCCACCAACAGTGTGGGAGGGTTCCCCTTTCTCCACATCCCCGCCAACATCTGTCGTTCCCTGACTTGTTAATTTTAACCATTCTGACGGGTGTGAGGTGGTATCTCATTGAGGTTTTGATTTGGATTTCCCTGATGCCCAGCAATGTTGAGCACTTTTTCATGTGCCTGTTGGCCATTTGGATGTCTTCTTTGGAGAAATGTCTATTCATGTCTTCTGCCCATTTCTTGATTGGATTATTTGTTCTTTGGGTGTTGAGTTTGATAAGTTCTTTATAGATTTTGGATACTAGCCCTTTATCTGATATGTCATTTGCAAATATTTTCTCCCATTCTGTCAATTGTCTTTTGGTTTTGTGGACTGTTTCTCTTGATGTGCAAAAGCTTTTTATCTTGATGAAATCCCAATAGTTCATTTTTGCCCTGGCTTCCCGTGCCTTTGGCGATGTTTCTAGGAAGAAGTTGCTGCGGCTAAGGTCGAAAAGGTTGCTACCTGTGTTCTCCTTTAGGATTTGGATGGACTCCTGTCTCACGTTTAGGTCTTTCAACCATTTGGAGTCTATTTTTGTGTGTGGTGTAAGGAAATGGTCCAGTTTCATTCTTCTGCATATGGCTGTCCAATTTTCCCAACACCATTTGTTGAAGAGACTGTCTTTTTTCCATTGGACATTCTTTCCTGCTTTGTCAAAAATAAGTTGACCATAGAGTTGAGGGTCCATTTCTGGGCTCTCGATTCTGTTCCATTGATCTATGTGTCTGTTTTTGTGCCAGTACCATACTGTCTTGATGATGACAGCTTTGTAATAGAGCTGGAAGTCCGGAATTGTGATGCTGCCAGCTTTGCTTTTCTTTTTCAGTATTCCTCTGGCTATTCTGGGTCTCCTCTGGTTCCATACAAATTGTAGGATTATTTGTTCCATTTCTTTGAAAAAAGTGGATGGTATTTTGATGGGGATTGCATTGAATGTGTAGATTGCTCTAGGTAGCATTGACATCTTCACAATGTTGATTCTCCCAATCCATGAGCATGGAACGTTTTTCCATTTCTTTGTGTCTTCTTCAATTTCTTTCATGAGTATTTTATAGTTTTCTGAGTACAGATCCTTTGCCTCTTTGGTTAGATTTATTCCTAGGTATCTAATGGTTTTGGGTGCAATTGTAAATGGGATCGACTCCTTGATTTGTCTCTCTTCTGTCTTGTTGTTGGTGTATAGGAATGCCACTGATTTCTGTGCATTGATTTTATATCCTGCCACTTTACTGAATTCCTGTATGAGTTCTAGCAGTTTTGGGGTGGAGTCTTTTGGGTTTTCCACATACAGTATCATATCATCTGCAAAGAGTGAGAGTTTGACTTCCTCTTTGCCGATTTGGATGCCTTTGATTTCTTTTTGTTGTCTGATTGCTGTGACTAGGACTTCTAATACTATGTTGAATAGCAGTGGTGAGAGTGGACATCCCTGCTGTGTTCCTGACCTTAGGGGAAAAGCTCTCAGCCTTTCCCCATTGAGAATGATATTCGCTGTGGGTTTTTCATAGATGGCTTTTATGATATTGAGGTATGTACCCTCTATCCCTATACTCTGAAGAGTTTTGATCAAGAAAGGATGTTGTACTTTGTCAAATGCTTTTTCTGCATCTATTGAGAGGATCATATGATTCTTGCTCTTTCTTTTGTTAATGTATTGTATCACGTTGATTGATTTGCGGATGTTGAACCAGCCTTGCAGCCCAGGAATAAATCCCACTTGGTCATGGTGAATAATCCTTTTAATGTACTGTTGGATCCTATTGGCTAGCACTTTGGTGAGAATTTTTGCATCCATGTTCATCAAGGATATTGGTCTGTAATTCTCCTTTTTGATGGGGTCTTTGTCTGGTTTTGGGATCAAGGTAATGCTGGCCTCATAAAATGAGTTTGGAAGTTTCCCTTCCATTTCTATTTTTTGGAAGAGTTTCAGGAGAATAGGTATTAATTCTTCTTGAAATGTCTGATAGAATTCCCCTGGGAAGCCATCTGGCCCTGGGCTTTTGTTTGTTGGGAGATTTTTGATGACTGTTTCAATTTCCTTAGTGGTTATAGGTCTGTTCAGGTTTTCTATTTCTTCCTGGTTCAATTTTGGTAGTTGATACATCTCTAGGAATGCACCCATTTCTTCCAGGTTATCTAATTTGCTGGCATAGAGTTGCTCATAATATGTTCTTATAATTGTTTGTATTTCTTTGGTGTTGGTTGTGATCTCTCCTCTTTCATTCATGATTTTGTTGATTTGGGTCATTTCTCTTTTCTTTTTGATCAGTCTGGCCAGGGGTTTATCAATCTTGTTAATTCTTTCAACGAACCAGCTCCTAGTTTCGTTGATCTGTTCTACTGTTCTTTTGGTTTCTAGTTCATTGAAAAATGTGGCAGTTTTTTACAGAAATGGTTTCACAGAATTCTTGCAGGGAGTTTACCAGCAACAATGTGAAGATTGCCCCCCTCCATCACCCGGCTCCCCAGCATGTTGCTCTTGGAGACAATTCTGGTCAAATGTTTGGATAATTCTTCCTGGAAATCACGTACTTGTGGTTTAGTTTGCACAGATCACACCTGCCACCCTCCAGGATTCCTGCATATCCAGGGGCTTTTCTCTTTGGGGTTTGTTTTTTAAGCAATGATTTTGCTGGAATACACCCTTCAACAGTCTCTTCAGAAAAGAACCACTGATTGATTCTGTTTTGTTTTGGGCTCACTGGACAGATAGCTTGACCGGGTGGAATCCTACATTCACGATTATTTCCCTCCTATTCTGAAACTATTTTTTACCCAAACAGACCTCAACCAAGCTGAAGTCTGGGGGAAAAATGCTTTCACCCTTTTATGGCATTTTTTCTCATAGTTTGTGCACGTTTTTGTTTACTCTGCTTGGCGTGAGCTGAGCCTTTTCTTCTTAAATACCTGTGCAGTTCTTCAGTCTGTGAATTGTTCTGTTTTTTGCTACTGTCCATTTTCTCTGTTCGAAGACTCCCACTACCGAGGTGATAAATTTCCTAAACAAAACCCCTTTAACAGTTCTTTGTCCAAGATTTCTCGTGGGTTTTTCACTTTTCCCTATATGTTTGAAATCTATCCTTTACTTTATCCTCTGTTTTTTCCAGTGAACTTTCCATTTGATAATAATACCCAAGGACTATTTTATCTTCTTAGAGAATTATTTCTATGTCGTCCTGAGTCTCTCTATGAATGGCAATTGTATGTACTTCAAATCAGTCTCTCCCCAACATTGTGTTGTTTTGAGGGGTCATAACTTGTCTTTGCTCATCTTGGTCTTTTTCTTTCCTCCTATGTGTTTTCTTTACAAGTCTGATTCTGAACTGTCTATATTTACAGATGGGACATGAGATGATTTTTCTAGGTATTCGTGTGAATTTCTCTCTGCTGCTTCAGGTCAGGTCTGCCCCCACAGGTGCATGATACCAACCCCATAACAAATGCATAATAACATAAATATAAATGCACTGACGTAGATATGCGTACAGAGCCGATTCTTGGGGCTTTGGTTCCTCCGATTAAGCCCTGAGTTCTACAGCCTGATATACACCGCTCCCATTAGCAAAAGATTGGTTAAGAATTTATGTGTGAGAATAGCCAACCGGTGGAAGGTGCCGAGATGTCCATCGACAGATGAATGGGTAAAGAAAAGGTGGTCTATATACACAATGGAATATTACTCAGCCATCAGAAAGAATGGAATCTTGCCATTTGCAGCAACATGGATGGAGCTAGAGGGTGTTATGCTGAATGAGATAAGTCAATCAGAGAAAGACAAATATCATATGACCTCACTCATGTGTGGAATTTAAGAAACAAAACAGAGGATCATAGGGGAAGAGAGGAAAAAATAAAATAAGGTAAAATCAGAGAGGGAGACAAACCATAAGAGACCCTTAACTCTAAGAAACACACGGAGGGTTGCTGGAGGGGAGGAGAGTGGGGGGATGGGGCAACTGGGGGATGGGCATGAAGGAGGGCACGTGATGTAATGAACACTGGTGTTGTATGCAACTGATGAGTCACTAAATTCTACCTCTGAAACTAATAATACACTATGTGTTAATTAATTGAATTTAAATTAAAGAATTTATGTGTGTGGCTGAGCAGATGGGAAACCCATCCTTTGGCTCTGGACCCCCACAGTCCCTGGAATGGGGGTGGAAAAACCAGATTGCCTGAGCTCTGTGCATGGACTGGGGGCTAGGAGGAAGTGGGGCTCGCGCTTCCCTGGGCTTTCCTGCTGGGGAAACAGGTGGAGGCGAGTGGGCTGCGTTCCTAGTGGGAGAAATCTGTTCCCTGCAGACCCCCAAACTGGCGGTCGATGCGGCGGGACGCTGGTGAGGTTTCTGCTAGCTTCTCTTGAAAACATGTTTTAGCATAAAACAGCTCACACTGAATGCGAAGTGAAGGCAGCAGTGTTCCTCCGCCGTGTGCTCAGCCCCCACTCTGCTAGCGAGACATTTGCCCTCCATTTCCAGACTGATGTTGCGGCAAGGTGAATGTCTAGAGAATTCAGTGAAGATCTTTAAAGCATCTTCGTGTACAAACCTCACACAAACAGGCTTGCCACGGTGCTCCCCGGATTACCGGACTGCTCTTTATCTGAATTAACTCCCTCACTGGGTATGCACTGAGCATCAACTATGCGGGGCTGGAACACAGGCTCTGGGGAGACAAGTACGGGAGAAGAAAGAAAAACGAACAAGCTTGAGCCCTGTGGAGACTCATAGTCTCGTGGGGAAGGAGAGACGATAAACCGGGCTGAGGAGCAGAAGGATGTCCTCGGCGGAGAATGGGAAGAGTGGCGCCAATAAGGGGCCCGCTGTGGAAGGATAAGGGGGTTGGAGGGACGGAGTGGGGCAGGCGGCAGCTTCAGAGACATGTTAGGTCTACTGAGAAGCGACCCGTACACAGACTGGGAAACTGTCCAGGAGCTTGCTGAGCGCAGAGAATCAGGGACCTAGTGCCACGCCCTGAGTCAGGAGCATCTCTGATGCTTTCTGGGAACAGAGCGTGGGCAGGGCAGGAGGGGAGGTCAGGGAAGCCGTGGGGACAGGGCCTCGTGGGCCTGTAAGGGCTTCTTCCCCCGACGGCCGGTATCATGTGCTCACAGGTTCCCCTCAAGCGAACGAGGCCACCGCCCCAGCGAGGACGCCTGTGAGGGGCACAGGGTCCGCCGGAAGTCGCAGGCACCGCAAGACCAGGGCTGGCGGGATGGACACGAGGGGCTCCTCCCGCCTGCCAGCAAGGCAGGGACGCTCAGACCCACCGCCCGCTAGTCCTGCCTCCCCGGGGCTGCCGCTGTCTGCCCCCCACCCCACACCCACAGTCGGAAGGGCTCCCAAGCCTTCCCTGCCGGGGCCCGTGAGGAGGAGAAGGCGGGCGGCCTGTGGGGGAGCCCCCGGCCCTCCTCCCGGCAGCACCCTGTCTCCCTGACATCCTGCCCGGGGAAAAGCCAGGTGGCTGGTGACCCCGATCTGAGGCAGGCGACGGGGAAAAACGGGCATTTGTTGTGCAAAGTGGGATGTGCTGTGTTCAGTCCGGTTTCTCCTACTTTGACTTCATTTTTATTTTGGGGGGAAGAAAATTAAAATCTCACATACTAAGTTCTTATCCTGTAATTCCTGGAAATCATTCTGGAGTCAAGGGTTTTTTGTCTGTTAGGAAACAAACGTGCATTTGGAGACTTCCTGTCGGGTTGGGGGGGCGCCAGCCGAGGAGGGCTTCTTGCTGCCAGGAATCCTGAGCAACGTGGCAGCCGCGGGGGCCAGGCCTGGGCGAGCGGCCTGGGGCGGGCCACGGGCTCTGCGGGCCCCCGCGAACGGAGGAGAGGCCGGGCGCCAGCCTCAGCCGCGTGAGGGGCAATGCGCAGGCCCCGGGGGCGCAGGGTGAGGACCCAGGGCAACGTCGGCCCCTCCGGCTCAGCGCCGCCTGCAGACTTCCCCTGCGGCGACTGCGGGCTGACAGGCTGTTCGGGTGGAAAGTGTCCAGGGCTCGTCCTGCGAGCCGCGAGGTGCCGGGGAATCTCCCCCTCCCCCCGCCCCGGCCTCGCAGGGCCTGGCAGCTCGAACCAGGGGTGCACAGGGCTCCCTGATGGGCCCCCGGCTCGCTTGTGACCATGTGTGAGAGCTCGCCGTGGTCCCAGGCGCCTCCATCAGATGCGGTTTTCTGTCCGCCCTGAGGAACGGGCCACCCATGCGAGGTTCAGAGACAGAAGTCTGCCCGATTCCAACAATGGCCCCGGAAATTCAGAGCGAATCTCACTACCAAAGTTTGGAAGTTGTTTAGCAATTAACATTAATGTTCTTCATGGAAAAACATTCCAACCGTGCGGGTAGGTTTCCCAGAAGCCCACTGGAAGCTCCCAGAGTCCTGGGTGTGACCGACCGCACGGCAGGGTCCGGGTGCCAGGCTCGGTCTGACCCTCCGTATTTCTGTACTGTTGCTGAAGGCAGAGCAGACACCCTCCTCCTTGGTCAGGGCCGGAGCCGACCCCATGGGGGACTGTCCGAGTCAGTCTCCGGGACAGAGTGGTGTCAGCCTTCGCTGAATGCCCGTAACAAGATGGCTAATTGTCGCAGAACATCTCCTCCCGGGTGGTAACAGACGCTGGTTCTCAGCAGACACGTGGCCACCACCCAGAGCCCACCTCGCAGGGAAGTGGGCGGTTGATAAAGCCCTTCGGGATGAGGACTGAGCAGACAACATGTCCTTGTGACCCCCTGAGGAGGAGCATCCATTTCTCCTCTTCGCGGGGGCGGGGTTTGCACACACTCTGCTGGTGATGAGGGTCCCCTGATGAAGGATGCCGCCCACCCAGGACCAGCTGGGGGACCTCCATTTCCGGGGCCCTTGTTGAAGCAGCTAAGTTTTCTTTCTGCTCAACAGGGTTTTGCAAGAAGTCACCCCCAGCACCCCAGGAATCCCGGCACCAGCTTGATGAGACAGGCACTTCTCCATCCCGGATTGAGAGAGGAGTCCTGTTCTCCACGGTGACAAGGGGAGAAGGAAGGGAGCATGGACACAGATGGGCTCAGGCTCCTCCTCTGAGCAGTGGCAGCACGACCCCCCACGCACCGGTCAGCGGGCCCAGGAGCTGGAAGGAGCCTCCCTTCCAGCCTCCCTCCCAGCACCCTCGGGGCGCTGGTGCTGACCGGCGGAGCTGGGCCACGATTCATCATGTTTCAGGTGAGGCCTTGAGGATGTCTCTTTTCCCAAGCCCAGGGTCACAAGGTCACCTGAATACGGTGGTCCAAATCACAGGCTGTCCAGACCGAACAGGTTCCCTGCCGTCAGTAGAAGACAGGTGTTTTCTTTGTGAGCTCGGCCCCATGACGAAGCACGCTGGACTGGGGGCTGAAACACCAGACGTGCATCTCCTGACAGCTGGGAGTCCACGGCAGGTGTCGGCAGGGCTGCTTCCTGCGTGGCCTCTCCCTGGCTGGCAGACACCCCTGCCTTCCCGCTGCATGGGAGGGGCCGGGGCTCTGGCATCTTCCTCTTCTCAAAAGGACACCAGACCTGTGAGATCGAGACCCACCCTCATGACCTCATGGGACTTTAACAGTTTCCTACAGGGCGCCACCCCCATGTACGGCGACCCTGGGGCTCAGAGCTTCAACCTGTGAGCTCAGGGGAGACTCACTTCAGTCCACGACAGGGACCAGCATCTTCCTCTCTGTGAGCCCAGGAGACTCACCGTGTGGGACCAGAGTCTCATTTCTGCAAAAGCGTTAAGCTAAGAGCAACAGCTCGTGTGGCCTTCCAACGCTGACTCGCGAACTTTCTTGGTGGGTGCACTGTGCACATACATCACTTTGTGGTTCCCCAAACTCAGCAGCTTGTCCTCCAACTGCTCAGTGACCATCCCGCACAGCCGCAGCCCCACAGTCTCCCCCATCCTCCGCCTGTCCCAGCTCAGGCCCTCTGGTGACGGCCACCGAGAGCCCTTATCGAGAGCTCCAATCTTTGAGCCTCATCACCGTCTTCGGGTCAGACTCTCGTCCCCTCGATGTCCAGTCTCCCCACCTCGCTCCATGCAACTTCCTGAAACACCTCCTTTCCTGAGAGCCCAACACTTCAGGACCTCTCTTGAGTTACTTGGTTAAACCACCGTCGTGCAGCTGAGCGCAGCTGGAGAGCCCTTGCAAGACCGAGCCACATAACCAGGAACCCCGGCCCGGCCCTCGGGGCACCATCTGCCCGCCCACCCAGCCTCCTCCCTCCTCACTGTGCCAGCGCTGTCCTGCCCTCACCGACCACTGTCCTCGGGGAGCTGAAGCAGCCTGAGCAGGGCTCCCATGTGCCCCACCCCCAGCCAGAGGCACTTGCGTCCCCGCCTGTGCCCATGGACCCTGCCTTCGGCCCTGACAACCACGATGACTCGCCTTGTCCTAGGCAAAGAAAAAGCCCTCATGTGTGCTGGACCCGGCTCATGTCACCTATGCGACAGTGTTCCTCCAACCAACCTCTGTTTACTTCCCCCACTTCATTGTTTTTCTGCTGGATTTTTCCCGTCAGCAAGCACGCATGCTGTTATCTGTCCCAGTTTAAAACACAGTCAAAACGAAGCAGAGCAGAAACCTTCTTTGAACCACGGTGTCCGACAGCTACGTACCTTGAATGCTGTGGACGCTTCCAGACTGGCCCTCCCGGCCCTCGACTCCCCCCAGCCCGACCCCATCCTCCCCCCAGGGAACTCGTTCTTCTCGCGGTTGCCGCGCCAGGCGTTGTGCATGCAGCATCTGGTCCATCTGAGCCTCTCTGGGCCCATGGGCAGGACTTCCTTCTCTGCCTGAGCTCCCCTTGCTCCAGCACCCCCATCCCACCTCTCAGGCCCTCACACCAGCTGCTCCGTGAGGCCGCTCCGGCCCCCCACGAGCGCCCCCAGCCCGTCGCTCTCCCCCTCCTCGCCTGGAGGACTTTCCCATAGCCCCTGACAAACCACGCATTTGCCGACTTACGCTCCTTCTTCCCTGGCTATTTCTGCCTGTAGACTGTAAGCGGCACAAGGGACTCCTTCTCAGCTGATGAACTTTGTAAGCGCCTAGAACCGCACGCACTCAGGTAGGCATGCAAGCTGCTTTGATGGTGGAGGGCAGCCGTCGCCTGCCATTTGCCCAGTCACCACCGTCTACTCGGCACTGTGCCGAACCCTTACATTCAGGTGTGAGTGGGCTTTTGTATTTCCAGTCGTGGATGACGACACTGAGGCCCAGAGGGTGAGAGCATTCCCCTGAAGTCACACAGCACAGACTCCATGAGGCAAGGGGACCGGCCGGGCCGGATTCTGCAGGCCATGCTCACACACGCACTTTAGCGACATTACTGAGCTCCAGCAACATTACTGCACTCCAACTTCTGACCAGGAGGGAAAAATGTGATTCATCTGCTGCCATGCACCCTCTCTCCCCGTGGACGCTGAGACCCGGAACACAGCTCAGAGACCGTCTCCCTGGCCCTCCCCTTCACACGCTTTCCCACCAGCCTCACCGTCTCCAGTGCACTCGCTCGCAAGCTCTCCGCAGCGCTCAGCTAGCCCCCTACGTCCTCTCAGTGGTTCTGCCACACCTGCAGCGAACTGAAACGTCCCTAGCAGGATCCATCCGTCAGCGGCGGTGCGGGGAGCAGAAACGACTGGAGGTACTTCAGTCAGAGGGGGTGCGATGCCGAGAATCCGTCGTCCCAGGAACAGAAGGAATGAGACTCCAACCAGGGAGCCGGGACGCTGCCAGAAAGCCTCGCAGTGCAGGGCAGCGGGAGGTGCTGGAGCTGGGGTGGCCTAGGGCCGGCTTCCAGCAGGGACTAAGACCAGGACGTGGGGGGTTCTGGGCCAGAAAGAGCCGCCACCAGACCCTACCCAGATAGGGAAAAAGCAGGAGAAACGCTCTGGGGGCGCCCACCCCTCACAGCCGCCAGAGCCCGCGTGTGGGGGCACACAGGCTCGGGGCCCCATGCGTGACCCACAGGCTCCAGAGCGCGGCTGCCAGGGGCGTGTCTGACCCACGTGGACTCAGGTCTCCTCTCGTCGGGAGGGGAGCACCAGCGATGTGCGATTTGCCTTCCCACCAACCTGAGGGTGCAGAGCGGAGTGCCCGCCCGCGTGGGGAGGCCCGGGCCCCCTTCCCAGGAGTGGCCGATCCTGAGACGCACAGCACAGCCGCCAGGGCATCTTCAGTCTGTGGTGGCACCTGCAGCATAGTTTTAGGGAAAGGGGGAAGGATTGACACGGCGAACGTGAGTCAGGCCAGAAAAGCCAGTTGCCCTGAAGACACAAGAAGAGAGGGTGTCATGTTTTCCAGAAAGGAGACTGGATGGACTTGGCTTATTTAACTGATTGCCATTGATCTTTGGCACGTTCACATTGGTGGCCTGCTACTATGAGTCACAGAGAAAAGCGGACAAAAGAAATGACCCAGCGTGGCCAAGGCCTGCTTTCCTCAGCACGACAGCCGCCCAGGCGGGGCCACGCGGCCCCGGGCATGTGTGGCGCTCAGGGGTGCGTGTCCCCGTCTGCCAGCCACACACTGACGCCGTGCTGGACGCCGTGCTGGCCGCCGGTCAGATCCGTGCTCGGCGCTGTGTCCATCACCCCTTTTCCCGGGGGGCTCTGGAGCGGGTCCCTCCTGGCCCCGAGGCAAAAATCACTCCTGTGTAGGACAGAAACATAAAGAAACCGTGTAAAGGGGACGGCGGTGTCAAGGTTAAAGGTCACGGATCTCACTGCTCGGAAACACTCCTGCAACGATGAGAGGGGAGAAACAAAAACAGCATTTTTTTCTTTTACTGAAATGACGTTATCTGTGGTCTTTCCACTAAAGTTTTTTGAAAATTACTTAGTAGGAATAACTGCTATGTTTTCCAATTATGGAGTTTAGAAAAGAGCATTCACTCAAAAGTTAATGGGATTTGTGGCTTAGGGGTTGCTTTATTATTTTGAAAAAAAAATGTTACTCATCTAGATGTCAGGTTGTTTGAGAAAATGCAAAGCACTGCATTTCATAAAAGGCTTATAGTTGTTTCTCGCCTCCATTCCCAAATAATAAGCAGAGCAGCATGGATTCTGGGCCTGGCTCAGGGCCGTGTGTTCCCCAAGACACTAAATATTAACAGAGGAAGCAGGGTGGTAGGCAAGGAAGACGTGGCCTCATCAGAGGCATCAGGACAGGCTGGCCGTGGAAGCTGCCTGGGGCCAGACGTGGGCCGCTGCCCACAGATGGTGGCTACCAGCCCGAGAGACGGGGTCTGCCTGCTTAACACCCTGTTGTGTTGTTCAGCTCATAAGAGGGTCTTAGCTTACATCTCTGTTTACTGAAAACCATAATAAAAATCAATGTCCTGCCTATGAAACCCCTGTATTAATAAAAACGAATCATGCTCAAATTTTTAAAATAAGCATTCTAAATTACTTTTCAGTGTTACACATTTACAAGGAGATACGAATTAGGAAGTCACTTACATGTTATCAACATAAATGTGTTAACTTCGCAGGATTCTAAACATTTTATCTCTGAGAGAACTAGAAATACCTTGTCGAGCCCTCATTACATGAATCCTTTGTCAGCAGACATTGCTGGAGACTCTTCCAATCTATTCCTGAAAACGTCTGCAGCGGCTGGGGTCACGCGGTCCCACGTCTTTTCCTTTCCCATGGCCCCGACGTGGACCTGGGGTCTGGCGGCTCGCAGGGTCAGCGGAGATTGGACTTCTTCGTTTTTGACTTACTTTTTCTCACCAAAGCCCCTTCCAGTGGTTTGTTCTGTTAGGTTCTCTCAGGTATTCATGCTTTCTTAGCTCACTACTTAAACGTCAGAGATTTACTCAGCGCAGACCCAGTGGGATATTCCTCATCCCGTGATTGTACCCAACGTTCACGAAAATATATCCTGTCTGAAGTGATTGCAGTTTCCCGGTATATTTACGATTTTGTAATCAAATTTAGACTGTTGACAAATCAGAGCGTTTTGATTTACTTGTGTCTTCACATATAAGCCTTAAAAAAAAACCTAATCATGTGCTCCTTGTTTCTTTTCCTCAGCTTAATAACTTGAAAAATCTAACCTGTCAGAAGCTCACTTGTGCTGAAACCAACTTGCTCTGATGTGACATGGGTTGGTCAAAACGGGCTCCCCTCCTTCACCCTTATGTTTGGGGCCACGTGAAGGTCAGTGGTGTAGACTACACAGATGGCCAGGGTTCCCTGCGCTAACCTCCCCCCGTGACACAGGGGCTCTCAGGGGCACTGGTGGTGGCTCCTCTTGTGTGTGTGTCCACACAGGGCTCAGGGAGCTGATGAGATGTTACCTCCAGGTGTTTTTATGAGACTGGTTCCAAAAAAGGTGAGCATTTGAGTCAGTAGACTGTGGAGCTAACGAAGAGGGCCCTGACCCAGGTGGGCAGGTATCACCAAGGCCCTGAAGAGCACAGAGAGGGAGAGCAAGACTGAATCCATGCTCTCTCTTCCTGATCCCACCACCGGTGTCCCTGGGTCTCCAATTTACAGGGGACAGACTGCGGGACTTCTCATCCCCCATAATCGTGTGAGGCAATTCCTGTAACAATTCTCCACTTATTGGAGTGCATCCTTAAAGGAGTGCATCATGTTGGTTCTGTTTCTCTGGAGACCCTGACCGACACTTCAGAGCAGCCTGTGGGCCTGCAGCAATGGTCTCCGTAATGTAGACAGTGTTTCGTATGCAGCTGGAGATAGGAACCAACGAGAAAATAAACATGCATCTTCTCACCACCCACTTCCTGAGAGGTAATATAGAAACCATGTGAAATGCAAACCAAAGTACTGCTCCTTACTAAGGAGTGAAGGAAAAAATACCTACCTACCTATCTATCATCTATCCAGTATCTCCCTGTCTTTATCCATCCATCCATCCATGTATCTATCATCTATCTATCTATCGATCTATCTTATCTATCTATCGATATCGAAAAACCACATCTAGGCATGCAAAGGAGGCTTTAGCAAGAAGCAGAGCCAGCCAGGGAAGACTTTAAGAAGCCAGCAGGACTCACAAGGCTTCAAACAGCATGTAATACAGAGTGTAGGGCAGCCTTATGCATCTGAATACAGGTGCAGTGCCCCCCATGCGGCTCATCCTCTTGACTTCCTTGCTACTTGGTAGGTAGATTGGCTGGTCGAAGGCAATACAGTGTTACCACCCTCCCTCCTGTTGTTTGATCCCTCCACCAAAAAAAAAGTCAGTCCTCTAAAATGGGTTAGGTGGGAGGGGAGGGGAGGTGGGAGGGGAGGGGAGGTGGGGGGGCCTGGGTGGCTCAGTGGGTTAAGTGTCTCTCTTCGGCTCAGGTCGTGATCCCAGGGTCCTGGAATCGAGTCCCGCATCGGGCTCCCTGCTCAGCAGGGAGCCTGCTTCTCCCTCTCCCTCTGCCCCTCCCCCTGCTTGTGCTCACTCTCTCTCTGTCAAATGAATAAATAAAATCTTTTTTTTTTTTAAAAAAGGGAGGAGGTGTGGATTTACTGAAATAATTGAATGGTGCAGCTGTGCCTTTGGAGGCCATGGAGTAGTCTCAGACCCAAGCAGGGCCTAGGAAATGAAGAAACTGAGGCTGTCTCCATTGGCTCCCGATATCTTCCACAACTGGAGGCCCTGTGTGTCCCACCAGGTCACCTGGAGGAGGATGTGTGGCCATGCCTACCCTGCTGGTTCCCTTCTGGAGATGATGCCTCCAAGTGGTGTCCAACCCAAAGGGCAACTCTAGAGACAGGACGTTTGGAACAGGTGGGAGAAAGGCGGCCACTGTGGGGAGACGTCCTAACAGAGCTTGTACCCTCCTTCAGTCAAACGTGACAGCAAGCCAGCTCCGGTCAGAATGCTAGCAGCATCCACACCCTCCTGCTGGGTGACCAATGAGAAGCTGAGCCAGATGTGGCTAATGAAGATATCTCCAGGTACTTGCTGGTGCCTAGTCTGTATGGTTTCAAGAAGCCTGTGTGCTAGAACGTCCTACCCGGACTCCAAACACCTTACCTGGCCTTCTCAGTGGACCACTCCACCGTAATTACCCCAAGTTCATCCACACAGAGCTGTCAACTGTCCCCACGGCTCTATGTCCAGTGCATGAGTCAAGAACACAGTGACACTTCTAAAGGTTAACTCCCGAAGGATAAGCTCATGAAAATAGAGCTACCTGTGCAGAGCACCTCTTGCTTGTGCAGCTGCGTGCAGGTCTTCCGTAGGCGCTGCTCTCAGGTGGTGGTCCTGGGCAGCCCTGCTTGTCCACACTCTGCACAAGACCAGCCAGAACCTGAGCTTCATAGTTTTCATGTCCCGTGAGCCAAGAAGAGAAACCAGATGCCTCCCTGAATAACGAAGTCTCAATTTTTCTGCAAAGTCAAGGCCAAGAGGAAAGGGAACATAACAAAAGGACACCAAAAAGAGACCGCACCCAAACACCCCAAGTCAAAGCTCAGCTGTGGTCACTTTGTGCCACTCCCAGCGCACACCTTCCTCCCCCCATCCCTCATCGTGCCCTGTGTGTGCTGATCTTTTTCACCCTCGGATGGGACCCCTGACCCGGGGCAGCACCGGCTCCAAGAGAGGCCGCCCTGCGTGTGGCGGCTCCACGCCGTGAAGTCTTGCCAACACACCGTGTGGACAGAGCCGGAGGCGCCCTCCTTGGATGCCCATGTGAAATCTGCCCACAAACCACCTGGTCTCCTGAACCACTGTTACTAGTGATGGAGGTGAGCACTCCCCAACACAGAGACAACTGTTCGGCGACTCTGGTTAACGTGGCCACTTTCACAGCCGTGAGCCTGAACAACGGGCATGCCCAGCCACACCAGGTCCCCGTCAGTCACTAAGGCCCTCTGCTTTGTGTGGCTTCCATGCACACCGTGGGCAGGAGAGTGTCTGCTCTGCAGTTCCCGGGTTGAGAAGACACTATGTGGCACACGTTCTAAGCTTACTGTGGGGTAAGAGCACTGACTTCTGTTCACATGGGGTTGTGAGGGATAGCTGTATGGCTAGAAACAGGGAGAGACTATAAATGTGGGAGGGTTTTGACATGTTTGTGTTTGAAAATTCAGCCCCAGTGAAATGTTGGAGAACAGAGCAGGGCCATGAAGAGAGAGCTCGGATGACGACAAGTCTAGGCTCTCGGGGCTGGCCACGGCGGCTCATCGGGACCCCACACAGGACTGGGACAGCCCTGGGACACCTGCAGGGGCAGGAAGCAGTCTGGGCTCCGCACCGCCCAGAGCCTGGCCTGAGGGCTGGGTCCAGGGAGGACGGACCGTGACCCCGTTACAGTGACCCCGTTGCACCTAGGTCACGGAGGGCGTCTTACAGACAGCACATCAGAGTGTGGAGGACTGACTACCTCTTGAGCGCTACCAGGTGCCAGGCTCCGTGGGAACCACTTGGCACTATCCCCATTCCCCAGTCCTGGACGACAGACCTGGAAGGACTTGCACCCCACCCTCAAATGAGGGAGTCAGTCGGCAGTTCCACACCCAGAAATTAAAGCACAATGGTTGCCTCATTCGAGGTGAGCGCACACTCCCACACCATGTTCATGTGGACCTCCACCACTGAGGGTCGGTCTCTGCAGGCTCTCAGCAAGGGGGAGGGACCCTCCAGGAGGGCGAGCTGTCCCAGGGAACACTGACGGGACAGCCGCGAGGCTCTGGCCCCCAGACCGGAGAACACACCAGCGGGGCTCTCCAGGGGCCAGTGGGCCTTCCCAACGGCCGCCTGCTCAAGCGGAGACCCTGCCAAGAGTGCTGGAACCATGTTGCAGTCCTGAGCGAGGTCGGGGCCAGGGATCTTGTCCACCCCCACGGCCACTGTGGCGCATGTGAACTCCAGTCGCTGCGGAGGTCCCGGGGCACACGGCCGCCTCCGTGAGCAGTGCCCCCCACGGGCTGGTCCCCAGAGTGGACGTTTCTCGGGTCTTCGGTCAGGCCAGCCAGGTGAATCCACTGCCTCTTGATTTGCAATCTTGGGGAAGAAGTGTGCATTTTTATTACTTTCCAGCCGTATGACAAGCATTTCCCCATCTGGCTCAGACACTGAGGAAACTCTCTCGATAGAGCGTCAGGGTTCGAGACACCCAGACTCCCAGGAGACCGGCGCGCGTCTGGGGGCATGGCGGCTGCCCCTGCTTCCCCAAATATACCGTTAGGTCATTCTCACTGCCGCCACAAGAATTTCAACAAACTGGGAATCATAAGGTGGTAAATAATGATATGTTATCACAGGCAAATAGGAAATTGAAAGTTTAAGCAAAAACGAAGGCCGAAGTCACAGTCCAGACCAAGAAAGCCCACAGGGGAATTGCTACGTGCAGCCACGGCGTCCGTCTGGGAGGCGCCAGGGCTGTGGGTGACTTGCCTGGTGACACTTGGCAAGAGGAAACTTGTGCTCATCGGAAGAGTATTTTAAAGCATTAAGAGAATGTTTTAAGTATAAAATATTTAAAGAATATTTTAAATATTTTAAGTGATTTAGTGATTTATCGAAGTCTGAGAAAGGAAATAGGGGACCCAAGTTGTCTCATTTGTTTTAAAGGGATTGTGATTAGCCAGGCAACAACTTGATCCTGGCCGCTGAGGGATGCAGAAGGACAACTTTGTTTGCACCCTTCACAACACAGGTCTTGAATCTACCAGGACTTTGTTACAGCGGAGGGGCGAGCAAGCACCCCACGGGAGGTCGCTGCATGGGCTGGGTTCCAGGATGTGCCCAGTCTTCCCTGTGCGGACCCTCTCTCCACCACGTGCTCCCTGCGCAGACCCTCTCTCCACCACGTCTCCCCTGCGCGGACCCTCTCTCCACCACGTCTCCCCTGCGCGGACCCTCTCTCTCCACCACGTGCTCCCTGCGCAGACCCTCTCTCCACCACGTCTCCCCTGCGCGGACCCTCTCTCCACCACGTCTCCCCTGCGCGGACCCTCTCTCTCCACCACGTCTCCCCTGCGCGGACCCTCTCTCCACCACGTCTCCCCTGCGCGGACCCTCTCTCTCCACCACGTCTCCCCTGCGCGGACCCTCTCTCTCCACCACGTGCTCCGAGGCCACTACTCAATGTTATCTTCACATTTGTTTCCAGAGATAGCGAAAATGTGCAGAAATCCTCGGGGATCCTGGGCCAGAAGGCTCGCCTGTGATCCCACGGCCCCCTGGCCTGAAGCAGGGAGACCTGCTCACTCAGGACCCCACGGGCCCCCAGGTAGACCCTGGGGAGAGGGAGTTGTGGGATACCTTCCTTTCCCTTGAGAAAAAGGAAAAATGTTCAATAATTTTATTTTGAAATAAAAAGGCTGCCTCTCCAGACTTTGTTGAAAAAGCATAAGCCACTCTGGGGCTCCAAACGGGCTGGACAAGGTCTGGCTGCAGCAGGCCATCTGTGGGGTTGGTGGGCTTCGGCCTCTGCAGGAAAGGGACCCCTCCTCCTGCGTGAGCACGTGTTCCCGGGAAGACTGGATGTGCTCCCGGGGTAAGTCTGTCCTCCACCGCACATTTTCCTCCCCGCAGCTCAGCTCCTAAAATGACTGTGCCCTCCCACCTCGGGCCTCTGTCCCTGCCCTCCCTTTGCTGCCCGCGCTGACCCCTGTCCATGCCACCTCCCTCCAGACGCCACACTGATGCCCTGCTGGCCCCTCCATGCCTCACTCTCTCACAGACGAGGTCACGCCCAGGTGCGCCTGGAGGAGTGTGTGAGTACCTGCCACCCCTCAGCCCTGAACTACCCCGAGCTCACGGGAACAGGGACCTCAGCTGCGCCTGGAAGGACGAAGGCTTCCAAGCCATTCAGTGATGAGAACCACACGTCAGGTGTTGAGAGAGAGCATTAGCCCGGCCTTGAAGATCCAGCGCAGCAGAAGGAATGACCGCACGGCCGTGTGGGAGCAGAGCTACTGGCAGCTTTGGGGTCACCAGGAGCTGCTTGCAGAGGTGGCAGGGATGGAAGGCCTTTGCTGAGACTCCCAGGCACCTGTCCATACCTTCAGTATCAGCATAAGGTACACGCTTACCTTACAGATGACGCTGCTGAATCCCAGACGATTGCAGAGATGTGATGAGGACATGCACCTGCCTTCCATCCGAGCGCTGTGGAGAAGGAGCCCTGAGGAGCACCAGGAAGGGAGCAGGCAGCCATCCCGGGCGGCCCCAGCCAGGGAAGGTGAGCATGAAGGATGGTGGCAGCAGGAACCGGGACTCACGTTGGGGGTGGGGAGAGAGGGTGTTCCCTGAGGGAAATGCTGAGCGTCCAGGTTGAGGTCTCTCCGGCACTCCAGAATAGAGGCTGGGAACGTAGGTGTCTGTGGACAGTGGAGGTGTCTGTGGACAGATGCAGTAACTGAAGGGTACCCATTTGGGAGAGAATAGTAGGCATTGACAGCAGGTGCCCCAGGAGCACCTGCAGTGAGACTCACCTGAGGAAAGATGGGTACTGGTTCGCACGAAGAGCTAAGGAGTGAGTGGTGGTTGTACGACCAAATGTCAGGTCGGCGAGAATTTCAAGTCGTCTGCTGGGCTCCCAAAGGCTGTGCTCAGGGGCCCTTTCCAGAGAGCCCAGGGGAGCACCGAGGACGTGGCAGCCTACGCCATCAGCCAGCCATCCCAAAGTGGAAAGAGAAGTCGGTTTTATGTTGCAACATGAGTTAGAATAGGCAAATCCCCAGCAATTTTGTCTGGCAAAATTATACTTTATATTTTAAAAGCTCAAATTATTTAATGACCTGAAAATATATCATCTTGCTATTTGTTTTCAATGCCACATCTGTAACCTCTCATACTATTTAAAAAACTGTTCCCCTTTGAAGAAAGAAATATTATTCAGTTCAGACCAATTCCTGCATGATTTTTATGTATCTCCTTGATAAACAGATTGTGGTAGGGAGGCCTGAGCCCTGCTTGGCTCTACGGATGCACCGTACTCGGCAGGTGCTGTCACTTGACACTGGAGATGTGGGGCACCCAGAAGGTAAGGAGGGAGCTGAGGGTGGTACGAAGAGTGAATGACTGGCCAGTATTAGAACGGGGAGTCTCCTACCTCCAAACCATGTGGTCTCCACCCTACGGAGGCTCTTTGGGTCCCTTTTTATTTCAAGCATTCATGATAGTGGCAGGTACGGACCCCAGGCACGGGGCGTCCAGCCCACGACCGAGTACGATCGTGGTGAATAGTCCTGATGGTAGAAATATCCGATCTTGTGTCTTGATCTATATCAAGACACATCCTAAGGAAGTTACTAGATTTCCAGAAAGAAGAAAGAACGCTTGAGGAATGTAGGTGCGTTTCTTGCTCCATGGCACCCCTCCACACTGCACCCACCCGCCCCGCTCCCCTCCAGGACTGGCCCCCCCCTT
This sequence comes from Zalophus californianus, assembly GCF_009762305.2. Taxonomy (NCBI): domain Eukaryota; kingdom Metazoa; phylum Chordata; class Mammalia; order Carnivora; family Otariidae; genus Zalophus; species Zalophus californianus. The sequence continues at coordinate 1,090,050 of NC_045601.1, read as the reverse complement.
GTCCTGTCCACCCCCTAAGATTGCTACTGGTGAGAGCATCTAGTGAGGCCTAATTCAAATAGGAGAGGGACAGACCTGAAACCAAATACTGAACAACTTCAAAAGCACAGATAGACATGGAGTAACTTATATAAACGAGTGGGTGAAAGAACAAATAAGTAGAGCTTATAAGTAGGTCTCTTTACTAGTGGGTACCACAATATGTATTTTATAATTTCATCTTTTCTGCTTCTACTTATTTTCATATTTCAATAGCCATTGTGTTGTATTGCATACAACAGTTACTGGACATGGTCCTCCCACAGGGCAAAAGGAAAGAGTCAAACCAATACATCAACGAACATTGATAAGGAGCAGACGTGGATGGCCGGCTCATTTCCCACGGAGCTGGAGACCTTCCTCCTGGCCCTGAGGTTGAACAACCGTTTGCTTATTTATTGGATATGAGTGGTGCTTGTACGACCAAATGTCAGGTCGGTGAGAATTTCAAGTCGTCTGCCGGGCTTCTCTTCCTTGCCAACGAGGAAGATGAACATAAACAGGGTGCCATAATTAGGAGCAGCCTCATGAGTTAAGATCATGTGAGTTTTCGGAGACACTGGCTCCATTTTAACCTAATTAATGCAGAAATGCAAACTCAAACATTTGAGAATCTTTAAAATCCTATTTTAGCCAAAAGATTTATCTCACGGGAGATAATGCCCAACCAAGCCAAAAGCAGCGAATGCTTGCTCCTTCTGGCGAGAATGTGCCCTGTGTGGAGATAGGGCATCCGGCGTATTTCCAGCGCACGTTTGTTTGCCCTGCAGTTGAGTGGGATGGGACCCACAGCCGAGGGGGTGGGACTTCCGGGAGTCCAAGTGACCACCCCCCACGAGAGTGCTGATACCCAGTGAGCAGTGGATGGCTTTTCCTCGCATTGCCAGAAGTCTGTAGGCAATCCCATCTACCGATGGAGGGTCTCTTGCTGATGTTTGCTCTTCCTGGCAAAGTGCACCACATCACCTCCACGAGGGGGAGGGCGTCATGCTTGTGGGACAGTAACATGACAGTGCAAATGTGCGTGCAGGTGGGAGTGTGAATGCCGTGCCTGGAGTCGCAGGTGTCCCTCCTGCAGGGTCACTTATTAACACACCCATTCTCCAAATATGTGTTAATCACCACCATGTGAGGCTCTTCACCGAGACGGCAGCACCAGGTGCCAGGGTGCACAGCATGCTCTCGGCGAGCATGTCCGTGGGTAGCCGCTTGAAATTCTCTTAAATCCAAAACACAACACGTGGCACCAGCACCGGTGGTCATGGTAGATTTTTGGCTCCTAGATAAGAATAAATCCATATGATCCTTATCTACACCGGCAGTAAGTTGGGTCAGAATCTTGAAATAGTGATCTTTCTATAACTGATAGAAATATGGACACTGGGTTTCTGGGCAGACATGACGCAAAGTCTCTCTGCTTTTGGAAGAGGCCATCTGTTGCTTCCCGGCCACCAGCAGAAGAAAGTTCTGACGCACACCTGAGCCGTCCCCCAAAGGGGCCGGTCTCCCCGACGTGCCGTGTAAGATGGTCTACTGGACCTGTGCTCCGTGCAGAGTAACAAGGACACGCTTCCACAGCTTTGTCTCCGGTGACAAGGAGACATCCACGATAATCTGACTTCTCTGAAACCCAGCCGGCGTGGGGAGGGAGGGCACGCCACGGGCTCAACGGGAAGCCATGTTGCTGCGGGCTGCGGGGAGCCAGGGGTTTGGGCTCTGCTCCTTCCAGGGAGGGGGTCCTGCCCCAGCGTCACCAGGCAAGGGTTTTAACAAACAAACAGCACGTGGGTCCTAGTACTTCATTCCCCCCTGCAGTGCTCTCAGACCCCCCTTCGCTCACCAGCGGGACAAAAGCTTTGTTCTGCTGGAAGCAAAAATATTTAAAAATCTCGTTTGTTGTCAGTCTTACTCAGTGGCTCCTTTTTGTCTATTCAAACAGTATAATAGTATTTTGAATTTTATTTGAAAGGGATTGCTCATGATTTTAAACTACCAATTTTGTGTTTGCAAAATAAGAAAGGTTGTAGCTAATCATAGCATCATAGTACATCAGAAGGAAAGGGCTGCAGCAGATCAACAAGGTCTCCCCACCCCCACCCGGTCGGGGGGTGGGGGTTTTCATCCAGAGTCCTTCCACCACACAGAAGAAACGGCCTGACGTTGACCGACCGCTCACCTAAAGCATGACCAGCTTCCGGGGGCACTTTTAGAGTGATTCCTTAAGTGATTAGTTATGGAAGGTGCCCCTTCCTTCCTTCCTTCCTTCCTTCCTTCCTTCCTTCCCTCCTTACTTCCCTCCTTCCTTCCTTCCCTCCTTCCTTCCTTCCTTCCCTCCTTCCTTCCTTCCCTCCTTCCTTCCCTCCCTCCTTCCTTCCTTCCCTCCTTCCTTCCTTCCTTCCCTCCTTCCTTCCTTCCTTCCCTCCTTCCTTCCTTCCCTCCTTCCTTCCCTCCCTCCTTCCTTCCTTCCCTCCTTCCTTCCCTCCTTCCCTCCTTCCTTCCTTCCTTCCCTCC